>NC_052056.1:83636039-83946289 GCF_903992535.2 Arvicola amphibius | reverse complement strand
CAGGCAAGCTTTATTTAATAAAATACAAATGAAATATCGCTACAGTGGGTCCAATGGCTGTTTAACTTTCATAACTTTTTGGTGGTGGTTTGGTTTTGCTGGATTTGTCTAATTGAATAAAAGGAATTTTTCCTCCAGGCCAGACTGGCAGGCATGCTTTTGAAGGGTCTGGACATATTGGGATGCCCTTATCAGTAGAGACGGGCACTCCAGTGTTGCTGGGCAGAAGAGCGTGTCCAATCCTTGGAGGCCAAGGGTTTTCCTAGATCAGGTTTCTTTCTGTTTACACACCTTTACACCACATTAGTTGACTGTCACTGCTGTATCAAATGACCACAGATTTATTAGATTAGAGCAATAGTTTTCTTTTATACCCTTGAAAGTGAGGATTCTGAAAAGGGTCCCACTAGCTAAAAGTGATGGCTGGAGTTCTTCCTGGGGACCCTCAGAGAGCTCTGTTGTTTCATTGACTTTCCCTTTACCCACTGGCCCCTTTCATCTCCAAGGCCAACAGGGAATTGGTGAGTCTCTCCCAGGCTACACCTCTATGACCTCTTCCTCCCTGCTACCCTCTCTCACTTAGACCCCACATAACACTGAGTCCATCTCATCTCCAGTCAATAACAACCCAATCCGCTTGCCCTTGACCTGTGAGCTGGTTGCTCACTATTTGGAGGCATTTTCACCCATGTTGTCTTGATTAAAACAGGATAACATAGGTTGGCTAGTTTATAATGAAGCAGATCTTGCATGATTTCCTGGTTCAGGAGCCGGGGAGTTCAAGATTAAGGGACCATCAATAGAGGAAGATATTCTTGTTGGGTGTTGTCATCCCAGAAGGCATCCAATGGGCTAAAGAGACATAAAAGGGAACCAAACTCCCTTTCATAAACTTTTCCCACGACAGCAGCATTAATTGGTTTTTCAGGTCAAAGCCTTCTTGGGCTAATCACTTCTTCCCAAATATGGTTCCACTGGGAATTGATCTTCAGAAAATTGCTTTTGGGGAAACACACTCAGACCACAGCTAAAGGTGATGATTTGGACATGTGTAGTGGTGGGAGCATTATTCTTCCTAACTCATGTACCTTTAAGATCTCTAGCTACTTCCTCCCTATGGTAACCTAGCAGCTCACTGAGTGATGTGAGTTCTAGAAGGTTAATGGCATACACAGACTGAACCACCTTGCCATACCCTGTCATCTGTAACAAGTACAAAGTAGCAACAGCCATCTGTGGGAAGAAAAATACAAATGTAATTTAGAGGATCTCTGAACTACAGATCCCTAATTTAATCAAAGCTATTATTTAGATTCCATTCCTTTATATTAATGTACATTAAATGGAGAAATTAATGGGCTTTGTTGTGACATTTTTGTGCCAGTTCCTACTGTACGTTGATCCTCTCTGTCCTCCCCATTACCCTCCTTGTCCACCTGAACACTAATCTCACTGGACCCCTTTCTCTTCTTAAATACCCCCTTTTATTTAATGTCCTTTACTAAGCCTCAAATTTCACAAATGTCATTGAATTTGGCTTGTTTTGTTTAACAATATACTTTCCTGTTCCATCCACTTCCTGAGAACAAAACACTTCACTGTTATCCATAGATGAAAAATACACTATTGTGTATATACCACACTTTCTTTAACCATTCATCCAGTGATTGACAGCTAAGGTTACTCCATGGCTTGTTTATTGTGGGTAGTATCTAGTGTGGCAATCAACACGGATGTTCAGAAGTCCTGGTTAGTTTCTATTGCCGATGTGATGCAAACTAGAGACACCCAAGAAGCAAGACCCTCAAATGAAGAGTTGCCTCCATCACATTAGCCTCTGGCCACATCTGTGAGGAATTACATATTACGATGGTCGATGTGGGAGGATCTAGCCCACTATGGGTAGTGTCACGTCCTAGGCAGGTGGCCCTGGGTTATAGGAAAAGGAAAGAAAGCTGAGAGTCATGGATTGCAGGTCAGTAAGCAGCACTCCCAAGTTCCTGCCTTGAGTTTCCCTCAGTAACAGACTAGTACCTGGAAGCGGAAAGTGAGATAAACTGTTTCCGCCCCAAGTTGGAGGCTATGATGAGCATATTTTTCTTGTAATTATTGGCTATTTGTGCTTCATCTTTTGAAACTCTCTCCTTTTTTATTGTTCATAGAAAATATTAGATGTTTTCTCTCATGGAGTATGTGTGTGTGTGTGCGTGCACACGTGAGTGTGTGTGCACTCTCCAGGTCAATTTCATTCACCTTAAAAAAAATTGCCAGGTCTGTAAATCTCAGCAGGTGCCTGGAGGAGGAAGATGAAGAGGGGAATGAGGAAAAAAATGTCATTTGAGTTAAAACCGTATTGAGGTCAAGCACATGGTGGAAGTCACAGTGGCGGGAGGCCACATAAGGACAGAGAAAGAGTTAGACTCAAAGTATGAGGTTTGGAAACATGCTTAGAAAAGAAGTAGAATGAAGAAAAGAAGTGGACAGACTTACAAAGCTGCCATAAGTCGGTAAGCTCTGAAAAAAATATATGTGAGACACGAAAGTAGAAGGAAATGATTTGGGAAGAGGGAGAGGACGGACAGGGGCAGGAGATGAGGCCGGAAAGGATCATTTTGAAGTTCTGAAGAACTATGTGACATGAACCATGAAAGCGCCCTCTGTAATTTGCAAGTAAATTTCACATTTACCTATATCCAGTATTGTCTGCCCATATTTTAAAAATGAAATTACCTCATCTATTTCATCCTGTTTTACTGCATTTGATCTAATAAATTCCTCATAACCAGAAGTGCTGGCAAAATTTAAAGGCATTTAAAATATGACTGGTCGATATCGGATTTGTCACAAGTTTACCCCGACTTTGGAAGCAGGCCCAGGACCTAATTTTTCCTCGCTCTTTGCAAAGGATCCATAATTCATGATTGCCATTGACTTCAATACAAGGTATTTAATCCTGTCAAATTCCAGCTTTGTTTGAATAAAAATGGCCCTCCTCTAATTATGGGTTTTGATAAAGCTAATTTTGGTGTGTTATCCAGTGGGTTGCCTCAGCGAAGCTGGCAACATTTCTGATACGAAGAATGGCTTAAAGATAACCAAGGGAGAGATGGGAGCTAGGGGAAAAACCTGCAAGTGAGTTGGTGACTCAGAAACCTGAGACTTTTTTTCAGAAGAAAAAAAAGATACAGGGAGTGAGTTGCTTGGGCAAGAATGTGACTCAAGTAATCAGGGAGTTGAGTGGAGACTTTATTTGGGGTCTCCAGAAGGCTGTATGAGCAGCTTTTTAGGACCTGGATGCTGGACACTTCTGTGGGTAACTAGGGAAGAAACTGACCTATGAGGGATTCTATGACATAAGCAGAGCCTTGGTGATGTCACAAAGCCGTGGGTGGGGTTTGTGCATCTGTTCCACTAGGGGCACTAGACTCCCTTGAAGGTGGGTTCACTATCTTCACAGCGGCTGTGGAGGCCAGTTCAGCTCCTGAGCCCCGCGGTTGTTCAACAGGCTTTTGGCGCCTAAACAATTACAGAAGACGGAATCTGAACAACTAGGACATTTTCTTTTGGTAAGTGTGTTTATGAAGCAAAAAAAGTTAAAAGTTTTCCTTCAAAACTCCTGGGAGTCCACCTTGTGTGTTGTTACTGGCTCCCATGTTTGATAGCTGCTGGGATGGTCTAAGCCAGCCATTCTTCCGAGTTTATTATCTTTGCTAACAGTATTAAATTCATCATTCCACTAAAATGCCAAAGCTCCTCTTTGTCCGTATGTGTTTTAGAAGACACTAATTATTTCTAAATGGCTGCTGTTGCCTAGACTAATGAGTCTTTCTTGTTGCAGTGGGTCTCGCGGTACTCACTTCTGTAATGGAAGACAGGGAACGGCTCTATGTAATAAACCTGGGTCTGGATCAGGAGACACAATACGGAGAGCCAGTGGACAGGAGTGCCATGACCTTGGGCAGGTGTTTGTGGGTGCAGCCACCTAGTTTATGGCTTGAGGGTGAAGGAGAGGTGTGGCCGTCCTTCTGGCTTCTTTGCCATTCTGTTCCGATTTTGCTTACTCACTTTGTGGACAGGCCATACCTCCTCCCCTCATTGACCCTGTCAGTCACGAATTCGAAGGCACAAATGGCTCTAAGAATGAGTGGAGGGGGGTGGTTCTAGACGAGGTGCCCATCATGAAGACCTGGTTCTACGTTACCTACAAGAAAGATCCAGTCTTGTTTGTATATTTACCACCTCCTGGATGACTATGTTGAAGGCAACCTCCACATCATGCCAGAGGACCCTCTAGTAGAAGTGACGTCAGAAGTAGGCAGGGATGTCATGATAGGCAAATGTGTGCAGTGCAACAAAAGCGACAGAACCATAAAGACGGGCAAAATCATTTACCAAGTTCCCACCAAACCTTCCATGTATTTCATCAAGTTTGAAAATGACATCCTTATCTATGTCTATGATTTGGGGAAGATCAGTTAAAGTGAAATTCACAAAGTGTGGAGGGGCAGACATAAAATTTGGGGGAATGCTCTTTTTTTTTTATTATTTCAGAGATACCTAAGGTCCTCTGATAACCCCGGTATCTTTTCCAGTGGAATTTGTCTTGCTCTAAAAAATAATTTGTGAACATGCTGTATTGTTTGGTAAATAGAGACTGGGTGTGTCTGGTGGATGGGACATCAAAGGAAGACACGTGTCGGCTCAGGCTGTGAACAGTACAGCTAGATTCACAGTAGGCTCAAAACAGGACAGGACTTAGATGTCTGGTCTGCGGGGAGAGGAAGGAACCGGAGACAGGGGTGGGGGATGGGGAAGAAGGACAAGATGGCTGTTCAGGAAGCAGTGGAGAGGGGCCAGATGGGGGTAGGCTCTCGGGGAAGGGTAAAGCTTGAGGGAGAAGCATGCAGTCAGGAAAGGTATGGGAGATAACAGAGGGAAGTCTTGGGACTTAAGGGGAAACAGAATGGATTGATCAGGGAGGGACACAAATGTATACTCAGAGGCAGAGAAAATTAGGTTTCATTTGATTAATGGTTATAAAGTAAGTCATCCCATCTTTTAAGATTTACTGTTTTTAATTATGTGGATGGGGCAGGGTATATGTATGTGAGTATAGTGACCACACAGGCCAGAGGAGCCAGGTCCCTCAGAGCTGGAGTCATGGGTGGTTGTGAGCCAGTTGTCACGAATGTAGGGAAACAAGCTTGGGTCCTCTATGAGAACAGAAAGGGCTCTTCACCACTGAACCATCTCTCCAGCCCCCTAAAGTCATCATTTAAATGAACCCAATATTCACAGACAGAGAAGAGAGCAGAATAAAGGTAAGAAAGATGGAATTGATAGTGCTCTGGAGAGAGCTTAAGGACTCATAAGGAGGGAGTAGAGGACGCCGATGACAAAGGAATTCCAAGATAAAATGATTGAAGGAGTTCTCAAAATCTGGGGGAAGGGGTGTGAAAAGGGACCCAGGAAGAACAGGAAGGTTCTGGAAAGAGATGAACTTGAACCATATCCATATTGGCTTCCTTGACTCTTTAACACAGAATCTGTCTGCCACTTAAGAAGGCAGGCACGGATTGAATGTTTCCCAAAGGACATTTTGACCAGAATAACTCAGACTAGTGAATCCAAAGCTAAGTTTATATCTATGAGACTCCTGAAAACATACAAAAAACACCACTGTTTTGTATGATTACTAAAATTAAAAAAATTAAAAGAGGAAAGAAATGCCTGGTGAACACCTGGTGAACTTCTTGACGGTGTTAAGTGGATCTGGTGTCGCCTCTCTGAGCTCCATTTGCCTCGGTTATAGCCTGTGATCTTCCCGAGGTCTCTGTTGGATACCTCAGACGACCACTGAGAAGCGTCCATCCCAGGCAGTTCTGCCTTACTCCTCCCACATCTGTGTGACTTCCTGCACATCTGGGGTCCTTTCTGCCTATCTAGCTCCAGGCAGTTCCCTTTCACTGCACACACGTGACCTTGCTCCCAGCAAATACTGAAGGTGTTGCCAGTGCAGATGTGCTGAGCTTTTCCTAAACCAGTTTTCATGACTTTCAAATACTATCTCCTCCCGAGAAGGCCCTGTGCTGCATAGGGTCTCTCTGGGTCCACCTCTGCACTCCAAGAATGACTTTTGAGAGACAGGCTTGTCATGGCTGGACTGGTTCACTGCTGTTTCTGCTTACTAGAATCAGTTTCTATGATGGAGGAATGAAAAATATTTTTTTAATTATTGATTCATTTTTTTATTATTTGGGAGGCTTTCTTATAGAGAGAAAATGTCCAGTGGAGTCACAGTTGTTCATCCCATAGCCACAAATAAAAACCAGCTAGACACGTCATTTTAATTTAAAGTTAGGATGTGTGCATGTTGTGCCTGTTATGGAGTTGTCTTAGTTTGCTTCTTTTCTCGCTGTGATGAACACCATGACCAAAAATAACTTGGGAAGGAGAGGGTTTATTTGGGTTACAATTTACAAGCCATCACTGAGAGAAGCCATGGCAGGAGCTTGAGGCAGTAACCAGAAAGAACCGTGCTTGTTGGCTTGCTCCCCGCCTTAGTCACTGGTCTATGGCTGTGAAGAGACACCATGACCAAGACAACTATTATAAAAGAAAGCATTTATTTGGGGGCTGGCTTACAGTTTCAGCGATTTGGTCCATCATCATCATCATAGCGGGGAGCATGGTGGCACACTTGGTGCTGAAGCAACAGCCAAGAACTACATCCTGCTCCATAGACAGAAGGACTCGGGTGTGGCATGAGCTTTTGAAATCTCAAAGCCCACCCCTCCGTGACACACTTTTGTCAATAAAACCACACCTCCTCCTAATCCTTCTAATCCTTGAAAATACTGCCTCTCCCTGGTGACTAAATATTAAATTATAAGAGTCTATGAGGGCCCTTCTTACTCAAGCCACCACAGATGCCATGGCTTTCTCAGTAATTTTTCTTATACAGACCAGCCCACCCACTGACCATGATGGCATTGCCTACAGTGGTGGGCCCTCCTACATCAATCATTAATCAAGAAAGTGTCCCATAGACTCACTCAGAGGCCAATTTAGCAGAGGCAGATCTTCAGCTGAGGTTCTCTCTTCTCAGAAGACTCTAGATTGCCAAGTTGACAAAAACCATCCAGCACAATAATGCTTACCATCCCCCATGTCACATTTCTGCACCATCTACACACACACACACACACACACACACACACACATCTATGATTAACCCCCTGTCTGTCTTTGCATAGGTTCACTTCCCTGTGTGGCAGAAGTAAGGGGTAGCTACTGTCAGCAATGTGAGTACCCAATGGTGTGTGATGGATAAGTTCTACACCCTCCCATCCCATTCTATGTGTTCCACACTTTCCAGGCGACTCCCCAATTGGCCACTGGGAATTCAATGGGTCACAGTAGACCGCAGAACCATGCAGATGGAACCTATTTTCTCTCCTCTCAATAGAAGACATGGCCCTTTCCCAAAGCCTGCGGGCCTGTCCCTATCTCACACTCAACCATGACATCCCAGAATATAGAAAGCAAGTCTTGCACAGGTTCTATGCCTCAGCTGCACAAACCTTTGTAGCTTTCACAATAGTGCTTTGTGAAACTCAACCCCTTCCAGGAGCTCAACCCTCTGTTATCCCAGAGAACATTCAGAACCACACACTCTCTCCATATTTGTCCTCAGTCAACTGTCCAACTGCCAGTCAACAACGACCAGTAAACCCCCATTGAGAAATCCAATACATGTGACTTGAATTTTAGGGAACAGAGTGTCCCTCCTTCATGGCTACCCTAGAGTCTGACTCATCTGTAATAAAACTCACTGCTATTAAGAGCAACATTACAAGAGCTATGACAAATATCAAGTCACAAGACAACCATCACAGTTAGCCAAACCTTTTCAACAGCTTTATCGAAGCATAATTTTCATACTAAAAAAATCCATTTATTTTAAGTGTGCGATTTAATGACTTTTAAAGCAAATTTACAGCTTCCTTCCTTTTTATGCTCATTTCCCACTAATTCATATGATATTGAAGTCTATTAAAATATAGAAGTGAAGTCAGGGGAAAGATCAGAGTGGGAAACAACAAGGCTCTTGCTGTCACTCAGACAACAGATGTATTGGCAGAATCTTCCTGATGTAACCACTTGAGAACATTGGATCTGCTCTTAGCTTGCAGCTTTCAGACAAAAAAGCTTAAAAGACTAAGCCATGGTTCTTCCTGCATCAAGTTCAGATCTGACCTGATTTGGTCAGCATCGCTAATGGCCACATTTATGTCAGTCACCCCTTTAGGACTAAAACAAAATCTGGCAACTTAAAAAGAAAATGGACTTACTTTGGTTCACATTTTCAGAGATTTTGGTTCATGGTTACATGGACCATGGAATGGGGCATAATGGAGCACACCTGCTCATTTCATTGGCAGCCAGGAAACAAACACAGGAAGGGACCAAGGACAAGAAATACCCTCCAAAGCCACATCTCAAATGACCAACTCCCTCAACAAGCCCCTATCTCCTAGTTTCCCCCACCTCCAAACACCATTGATTAGAACCCTCAGAGTTCAATCACTTCTCAGAGCCCCACCTTTGAACACCATTCCAACATACAAACCTGTGGGGGACATTTCAAACCCAAATTACAGCAGTATCTGTCATGTGAAACCCAGAGATGGGACCCCTCTGGTCTCTGCAAGGGCCTCTCTGTCCAGCGGTTGTTAAAGGGTAGTCCCCAGGGCAACAACATCAGAACCACCCAGGAGCTTTTAGAGATACAAGTTCAGGGTCTTGACTCCCATCCATGTATCAGAAACCTGTAGGGCGGGCAAGCAGGTTGGCTCGGAAGTCTCAACTTGGCCTCACAGTAGAAGGAGCTGGGAAGATTTTTAACAAAGAACTGTGTTTCCCTGCACAAAACCAAGTTGGTCAGCATTCCATCATGGAGTGGGGAGGACCTCACCATCCCTCACCCCTAGCTGAGGACTATGGACACTTGATGAGAGAGGGGATTTCCTTCAAAGGTGTGCCTGGTTGACCGTGCTCCAGTGGATACCCCAATACCCGTGAGTTTATGGGCAACACAAGTCACTCAGTGGTTTAATATGGAAGAGAAAAAAGGAGATATGAAGTTGGGAGGGAGTGGGATGGATCTGGGAGGAGTTAGGAAGAGAAGCAGGGAGTGATGCAATCCAAATATGTTGTATGAAGTTCTCAAGGAATTAATAAAAGTAGATTTTAAAACACTGCATCTGTACTGAACACACATAGATCATTTTTCTTGTCATTCCCTAAATAACAGCTCCTTGCAGGGCAATTGCATTGCATTAAATACAAAAGTAATATGGTGATTATTTAAGATGCAGGATGATCTTGGGGATCACCAGGAGTAAAGTGTTTGCTGCATAAGCATGAGAACCCATTACCCACATAAAAAGCCCATTGTGTGGTCACACAGGCACCTATAACTCCAGTGCTAAGGGAGGCAGACACAGGAGGATCATGGGGGTTGTTGGCAGCCAGGCCAGCTCCAAGTTCAGCAAGAGCCCCTGCCATAGGTGTCATAAAGTAGAGAGTGAAGGAGCAGTACACGTTATGTTCTTTCCCCCTTTCGGCCCCTGCACTTATATGTACAAGTCTATATGCACACATGCACACACATAATAAAGTATACAAGAGGACTGCATGGGTTATATGCAAATACAATGTCATTTTAGCTAAGGAAACTGAAGACTTTGATCCCTGGGGACACTGGAGCCAACACTCCAGAGATAGCAGAGGCAAATGTATCTTCTTCCTGTGCAAACGAAACCTTGGTTGGGTTTGTGTCTGGTGGCTCCACGACAGTTCTCCTCTCAGCTCCTGTTCACAACAGATAGCGTTCTGGAAATGCTGAAAAAAAAATGAAAACTAAAGGCTTCATCAGGGTTTCTAGGCTTGTATTAAAATCATATTTATCACGTTTTATTAAATGGAAAGGAAATCTCCAGCCCCCAGCAACAATTGACTCAATCATGTTGGCTTCTGTTTCATCCCACCATGAATAGCAATTAATTGCACATCAATAGTTTCCATGCTTTGAACTAAATCAGGCTGAAGGGATATGGTTCCGTACGGACAAGCGATGCCAATGTGGAAAATCAAGTAGAGAAAGGGGAGGGAGTGTTAGGATTCCTTTGGCTTCTGCGAGAGTGGCGGCTGATTGGAAACTTGTTATGCAAATATCCCTAACCCCCCCCCCCCAGAGATAAAATGTAACAATACAAAATGTACTACCAAATGGATGGACAGTCATTACTTAATTCCCGTTTTCCATACTGTGCTGGTTTGAGTAAGTGTGGCCCTGATAGGCTCTTATATTTGAATCTGTTTGGTTTCCAGTTGGTGGACTGTTTCAAAGGAATTAGGAGGTGTGGTCTTATTAAAGGAGGTTTGTCACTGGGGGTGGGTCTCGAGGTTTCAGAAGCCCATGCCAGCCACACCTCTGCCTCTCCCTATTCCCCTCCTTTCACTCCCCCCTTCTCTGCCTGCTGTCTGCAGGTTAGGATGGGCGCTCTCAGAACTGCTCAAGCATCATGTCTGCCTGCCTGCTGACCTGCTATCTACCATAATGGTCATGGTCATAGCCTCCACTCTGAAACTGTGAGCAAGACCCCAATAAACTGCTTCTTTTTTAAAAAAGCTGCTTTGGTCATGGTGTCTCTCCATAGCAACAGAACAGAACTAAGACAAATGCCTTCCTGCTTATTCTTCTAATAGCTCTCTGTTTATTTCACTAAGTTACCTCTGGTCTATTGTACAGTCTTAGGAATAAGTTCAAAGGGGTTGGAGAGATGACTTGGAGAATAAGAGCTTGCTGCTCTTACAATGGACCAGAGTTCAGTTCACAGCTGTATCTCCAGCTCCAGGAGTCTGACATTGTTTTCTAACTTTGGCAGGTGATGGAGGAGTGTCTATGTGTTACTTTTATTGGTTAATTAATAAAGAAACTGCTTGGCCCTATAGGTCAGAACATAGGTGGGCGGAGTAGACAGAACAGGATGCTGGGAGTGAGGCAGATGCTTCAGGCAGTCGCCATAGGCAGTCGCCATGCTTCTCCTCTCCAAGACAGATACAAGTTAAGATCTCTCCTGGTAAGCAACCACCTCATGGTGCTACACAGATTATTAAATATGGGTTAAAGAAAGATGTGAGAATTAACCAATAAGAGGCTGAAACTAATGGGCCAGGCAGTGTTTAAAAGAATACAGTTCCTGTGTAATTATTTCTGGTGTAAAGCTAGCCGGGTGGTGGGACACAACCCCGCCGCTCCATCTACAGGCAGGCACCTGCACACACACACACACACACACACACACACACACACACACTCACATATACATACACACATACATAAATACACACTCACAAATATTCACACACATACATATACACAAATACACACATATAGCCATATATTCACATATACACACATACACACACATAAGTAAATCCTTATTTGTGGGGATTTTAGATTTACCCTGCAATTTCATTTGGCCCAGCTGACACCTGTGCTCACAACACGTCTCTTCCTGCTTCTTGCTCTAGGGAGTCTGTATACAGCATCTATAGACTCATTGTATCCGACTTTATTCCCTTCTTTATCTTTCGGAATCTCAATTGTCAGAGAGGGGGATGTCAGGAACTTGTTTTAAGTGATTCTTTTTGTGTGGGGGCCACTTGCACCTCAAATCACAAAGTGGTGGGGGACACAACCAATAAATGTGTGTCTAAATGCCAGTACCAAATTCATATACATTTCCCTTAATAAATACTGGCTTTCGAAATTAGAATTCAGGAGGAAATGAGGCTTTTTGAAGAATTCTTCTTCTCGGGGAGGATATGGTATTTCTAGTCCTCTGAAAAGGAACACCGATAGAAAGGAGAGGAAAATTCTGATACGCTTTTCCCCACAAGTCGAATCAGAAGCATTTGATAATGATGGACATAGAGGAACTCACCCCACATCTACAAAAGAACAAAGAAATGTGGGAGGCGAGGAGACGTCTGGGGAGCAGTCGGTCCCTTATTAGTATTAAAAAATTCCCAAAGTCCAGAGATGACATTCAACAGAGAAATAACTACGTTTTCATTAGGCAGAACTGTTTTTAAAATAGACTTCCTTCTAGTCATGGAATGGAGGGGTTTGGATAAGTAGGGTCAGTTTGGGGACGACTAAAGTCATTCCCATCAAAATTTTAAGAATAATATGAATTTTTTAAAAATGGACTTGAATAAAATTAGAAGTTTTACCTGTTGAAGGGGCAGAGTGGTGTCCCAGAAAGAGACAAAGGCGTGCCAGAACTCAGTACTTGATTCTTTTAATAAATACCCTACTGATAACTCATGTGTGTTGGTATCAGGAGAAAACCGCAAGTTGGAGATGTAGAGAGATTTTAACGCATGTGAATAGCTGCCAATAAAAAGAATGGTTCTCAGATTGTCAAAAGGCATGAAAAAGCCACTGTGGAGTTACTGCATTTTGCTTCAAAAGTCTTGGTTCCCTGTGTGCGGGAACACACAGCCTCAAGGGAAAGGCTTGAGACCTCCTAGCGATAACATCCAACAACTTCTGAAACCACGCCCACGGGAGGAAGAGGTTTTTCTTGGAAGATGGAGCACAGAGAGCTAAAAAGTGGAGGCCATGCATTGATCAATAGCTGTAATAGAACAACATAGAACAGCAGCAGCTGGTTCACAGAGCGAGGCAGCCGTCAGTGAGGCAGCCAAGAGCTAAGCGGATTTGAAAAGATAATAATAATACAGACTTCATAGAAGCCAAAATAGTCTTGGGGGGGGGGTCTGCGAGTTTAATCTCACTCACTTTGGAAAGAAAAAGAAAAAAAACAATAAAACCGAGGGATTGCTCTGCTCAGCCCAGTGGAACTCTGGGCCGTGCTGCAGATGACCCATGTCAAGACTCAATGCGGATGATGGAAGCCTGCAATGAGAAACCGGAATTAGATCGTGTAAGCGCTGTGAGCAGAAGAACATGGCACCAGAAATGACTCAAGTCAGCGCCGTCATTGGGAAGAAGAAAATCACACAGCACCAAAAGTAATCCTGGTCAGGGCCTGCGTGAGACCGGAAGTGCATGGTGCCATGGTCAACTAATAATCTCTGCCTACAAGTATATGTTGAGCACATGGGATGTGACGCAAATGAGGAAATGATTTTAAAATTTCAACACAACTTCTATTTAAATTAATAGTTTTCAAATGTCTAATGACTATTTTTAACACAAACTTCCACATTATGCAGTTTCTCAGGCAGAAAAATGACCTCCAGGGAGAGAGCAAGCTAAGAAAGGCTCCTAGCACTGGAGAGGCAAATCTCTGAGTTCAAGACCAGCCTGATCTACAACAGGAGTTCCAGGACAACTGAGGCTACACAGAAAAACCCTGTCTTGAAAAAACAAAAAAAGGAATAAGATAATAAAGGCATGGAGATGGAGTGGAGTAAAATGAACAAGAGGAAATCTTCAAATCAAAGAAAGGAAAATTCAAAAGACTTGTCCATAAAGGACCAGCAAAGTAGGGAAATGTTAGGGACCATAGTCCTAAAAGATGATAGCAGGAACCATTGTCCTAAAGATGATAGCATGGACCATTGTCCTACGGATGTTTGCAGAGAGCCCCACATCCTAACTATCTTGAGAACTGTTTGTTAAGGGAACCACAAAAAGAATGTTTCCACTTGCACAAGGAACACCAGGTTTGCTAGCTGGTGACCTTTGCTACCCCCTACCCCCTGCCCCAAGCCGAGTTCCTCATTCAAGGGCTATATAAGCTGTAACTATCACCCTAATAGAGGAGACCTTGACAAAAGAATCTTGCTTGGTCTCATTCCTCTCTCCGGCCCATGTCTTTCAGGTAGCGCCTCTTCAGGAACACTGAATAGCTGACCCGCTGGCGGGGTACAGGGAAATCGTTTTGGAAACCATCTTGTTTTCAGGGCTCGTCATAGCAAACCCACCAAGGACAATCCCTGTGAAGAATCTCTGGAAGTTACACACACACACACACACACACACACACACACACCACAGAGTCTATCTAAGGAGGATTTACAGAAAGGTACCCATTACACCTGAAGATTTGGTGCTAAACCACATGAGCTTTCTGTAGGAATGAGCTCCAACCAAATTTCGCAAGTTCTACAACCATCTGTGTGCTTCCTCTCACCCTTAGCTGCGGGGGTATCACATAGATGGCTGTCACTTCTGCCTTGGTTTTATTTTTGCCGTGAATCTCCCTTCTCCCCTCTTCAGTGCGGCCAAGGCTTCCATGTAGAAGGACCTTGCAGAGCATTTGCGTCTCGTGAGGTAGGAAAACACAAAATTAAAAAGAGGCTTAATACTATAAAAGACATTAAAATCTAAGCATATTTAACCTCCACCGACAGGGCTCAGAGAATACAAGAGATCTCCCAGCAGACACACAGATCCAAGCTTACAAAGTTTGGCCCACAGCATCAGTGGGCACCAACCAACTTTCTTAGCATCCCATCATGACTCTGGGGTCCTTCTCATCTCTGGAGAACAGAGCAAGATATGTTTGGAAGACCCCCTCCCTTAAAGGGAAGATCGTACTGAAACTCTAAAGAAACTTCAGAACAGTTTTTAAAATGGGAACACACACACACACACACACACACAGGTGGGGTGGGGCTAAAGGATTACAGGATACATTTCCAGGAGCAGATGTCTGATGGGAAGAGTTCGAAGTTCAGCTAGCAAACCGCAGCCAATGGCCCCATCCGGAAACCCAAGACTCTGATTTATTACTAAGAAGTCATTATCTACCTCACGGAACCGTTATTGTAAACAAAACTAGACTAGAATGAGTTAAAGGGAAGCCCTTTGAGGTCTATTGAAGTGTTTTGGACCCAAATTCCGTAGACAATTACGGTGTAGAATGTGACCCAAGACCAGTTTGCATAATACCATTCAATTCTTTGCCGCATTTTTGGCTCTCCTAAAAGTCACAAAAGTGAGAAGAAAGGAAGGCAGTCAGTGGAGCACACTTCAGTTTCCATATACAAAGTGCACTTTTCAGCCGAGTGCCCACAAGGCTAGTCTGCAGCGCACCAACCCTGGTCACGAGGGCATTGACAACTACGGTAGAGCCACTGTCTCTGGTTCCTGCCTTCTGGAGGCTCCAGGATCATCTCACCCTTAGCCTGTCGCCATCCTGTTGACAAGTGTCTTGTCCTTATCTTTGACTTAGGGATATTTTTCTTTAGTCATTTAGATCCTTCTCCTCCTCGTCTCCTTTTGTGTGTGTCTGTTGATAAACATTGTAAAAGTGAGAGATAGTTTCGGGGTCTAGTAAAATCTAAAGTTCCTTAAGAAAGAAAGTTGGTGATGGGGCTGATAAAGATATGCTCCATTTAGGGCTGAACACTCAGCCACTTTTCACTACGGAGGCTCGGGAAACATCTTGGAAGAGGGACATAAAGAATATCAGCGTCCGAGGATGGGGAAGGAGAGCTGTGAAACGCTGTCTTCTGAACGTGACATGGATGGTGCACTCGTGAGATCACGGCAGCCGTGGTTACCTGCAGAAGACCCATCCAGGATCACCAGCCTAAATTCCAGCACCACAGAGAGGCGTGCTCTCCAGGCCCTGCCCCTTACTGAGGAGTTTTAGGCAGTTGGTGGCAGCTGGGGTAAGAATCAGTTCTTTGGGGGTGTGACCACTGGTAGAATCCCCATGCTCCTGTAGATGGTCCCATGCACACACATACACAATGCTAACTGCCCTCAGTGGCTGTAGGTGGGGGAAGAGGACATGAATTTTGGAGGGGGGCTTCTTGATGGTGAATTTGGGGGAGAACAGGAGTATGAAATGAAAGCGGTTATGATTCTGTTTCATTGTATGCATGCATGGAAAGCACAAGGTCAAAGACAATTTATTACTCAAGAGAAAGAAAATTTAGACTATTAACTTTAGGTATGCAATGAAATACTGTAGGACTTTAAGAAATTTAAATCTAGAATATAAAATTAAACCCCATGACTACCTTATGATTCAAGGGGTAAATTATGCACGCTTAATGTATTGCATTCTCTCCCTCATTCTGTCTGTCTGTTTATGTGTCTATGTCTGTCTCTTTGTGCCTGTCTCCTTCCCCACCCCACCCCCACAGTCACAAGTGTATGCTTTGATTGGTTATTTTTATGTCAAAGTGTCAAAATTCCTGACACAACTGGTATAAAGAAGAGTGGTTCATTTTAGGGCACAGAGTCACCAGGAACAGGCATCGTGGCAGGGATAACATGGCAACAGTGTCTGTTGATCTGTGCACTGAGAGCCTACATGGGGCCTGTTCACATGTGGGTGGATCAGGATCTGAACCAGCAACCCTCCACCCCCAGTGACCTACTTCTACTAGGGTGCAGTCCCAAAGGTTCCAGAACCTTCCTAGACAAAGTGTTAACACAGCTGAGCCTATGGGGAAATTTCACATTCAAACCTTAACGATACTGAACCAGGCAAGTAAGAAATACTTTTTGAACAGAGTTTAATTTCAATTTTGTAAGCAGAACAGGGCTAAACCCTTTGGGATGGATTGATTTAGTCTTTGGCTCACAAAGTGTACCCTAAATGCTACATGGGGTAGAAAATACATCGTTTTCTATGTAGTGAGTGATGCTGAAAACGATCATTACCGTAATGAAGATAAAATGCAAAGAACTCGAATATACATAACAATTCCAATTGTCAGCAAGAAAGGCTCTTTTATTTATATATGGGAGCCGCTGTTATTATTTCCCTACTGGGCTGATTTTATAAGAAAAAACATTGCAGGCTCTGCCTATCCCATCGACCATGGCGCTATTCATCACAGTGTTATGGGGCTGCAATCTGGGGATTAATCATCAGGGTTTGACACCAAAATCCATTGGCTCAATGCATGAGACTTCAGCGGGGAAAGTGAAGTTACAAATGTGTGAAGCCCTCTGGCATCCTCCCTAAGGGTCTGTTGTGTGGGTGTTTCTTGTTGTTGTTGTTGTTGTTGCTGCTGCTGCTGCTGCTGCTGCTGCTGACGTTGTTAAACTGAAATATTGAAAGCAAACGGTAGAGACTAATAAGTCTTTTACAATCTCACTTTCTCCTATCTTTCTCTAACTCTTCCAACCTTCAGCTTTCATTTGAATATACTGAAAGATGAAACATCGTGAAAGCAAGATATGTTCATCATCTGATTCCTGTTTGTTTATTGACTGCCATTGCCTAGTAGGCACCAAACACCAGGTGATGGGACCAGGGAGAAGGACCAATGGGTGACAATGCTGGCTGCTGTATAAGCGTATAAACCTGAATTCAGATCCCAGCAGCCAGGAATCAAGCGGGGTGAGCCTGTCATCCCAGTGATGAGGAAGGGGGAGCAGGATGACTAGGGCTTACTGTCTTCTAGCCTAGATAAAATAATGTGGGTTCATGGTCAAGCAAAGGCCCTGCCTCAAAGGAACATGGTAGAGTCATAGAGAAAGATACTGCCTTTCTCTAGCTGCAAGAAGATACTGCATACTCGCATGCACGTATATGAGCTCACACAAACACATTTAATTTTTCTTTGTTTTAAATCTTTTGTTTAAGAATTTCACACATTCACATAAGGTGCTTTGACCAAATCTGCTCCCCTCCACTCCCCTCGAGTTCCCCCATTTCTTCCTCAGCACTTTCCCTTTCTAATTTTGTGTGCATTAAAAAAAACCCAATAAGTCCACTTAGTGCTAACTATACGTGCATGGTTAGAGACCAGCATCCACTACAGCATGGGCAGCCTCTCAGAGGTCAAATCCTTGAGGAAAACTGAGCCTCCCCCAGCACGCCAAGCAGCCAGCAGTTGCCAATAGCTTCTCAGCTAGGGGTGGAACTTTGAAGACCAAGGTTATAGAGAAGGTTTAGAAGCTTCTCCAAGACCAAGAGAAAGACCAAGAAAGGTGAATCACTAGCAAAGAGTCCAGAAAGTCAGGAGTCAACCATTCATAACTTCAAAACTTTCAAAGACTGGGGAAAGCTCGGTGCTAGTTACCACCAAAAGTAGGAGTAGAAAAACTGTAATATAATACAGGACTTGGACTACTAAATACAGTGTGGGTGGACTCTAAAATATGAATAGGTGTTACAGTGGCTATATCCATGTTTCTCCTTGCTGTGACATAATGGTGTCATTTGGGGACTGGAGAGATGACTCAGATAGTAAGCACCCTCAGCATCCTTGTCCCCTGGCTCACAGCTAACTCTGGTTCTAGGAGGTCTGACTCCCCTTTCTGGACTTTACAGGTACTACACCCACATACACAAAAAGACACATGAACAAAAATAAAATTTTTAAATGTATCATTTAGTTGATATTAATACACCAAGGTCTTCTGATTACTGTCATAGGATTATGTAATTTTGTAATTATGTCATAGGATTATGTATTAAATCAACTAAATGTATCATTAATACACCAAGTTCTTCTGATTATTGTCATAGGATTATGTAAGATGCTAATATATGGAAACTATGTGTAGGATGTATGGGAAATTGCAACTATTCTAGAAAATTCAAAAACAAATGTGTTTTTTTAATGCAAAGTCGGTAATGGTATTTTTTCCATTTCCATTTTTCCAGTTTCTGTATATTCTAAAATACATGCGTTTATTATATCCATGGTAGAAAATGTTCTTGTGATGTAATATGGAGCATTTAGGCAGCCCCACTAAACTTCTTTCTGGAAATCAGTCCCTCCAGTACTGGGAGCCATGATTTAAAGTTGGGTCCCACAGTGCCCACAGAACCACAACCCTTTCTCCTTCTACCTTTCAAGGTCTTCAAGGAATGTTTGTTAACAGTTATTTTTTGTTATTTATTCTTTGAAAATTCCACACTGAAGCAATGTATCTGAATCCTACCCACCCTCAATTTTCCTTCCAATGACCCCAAGACTCCTCATTACATCATCCTCCAAACTTTGCATCCTCCTTTATAATATTCTTTATAGCTCTGAGTCCAATTATTGCATGCATGGGCACGAGGTCATCCACTGGGGCATGTGGCCACATTTGTCCCCAAAAGTGACCACACACACACACACACACGCACGCACGCACACACACGCACACACAGAGCAACAACAGCAGCCATCAAGTATCAATACTACCTCAGCTGAAGCTGTGGCTTCCGCAGCCCCGCCCCACCTTATATTGGAATGTTTGACTGGCTTGATCCTGTGCAGACATTATGCGGGCAAGCTGCTGTGTGAGCTCACAGCTGCTGTGAGGTCGCGTGTTCAACAGCCACGTCATGTCCAGAAAACAGTATCTTTCTTCCCCGTCATCGGCTCTTACAGGCTTTCTGTCCCCTCTCCCTCGGTGCCCTGAGCCTCGCTGGAGAGGTGGATGGAAATGACATTTCAACATTTCTGAAAATGGGATGAAGCATCTCATGGTGATGTAGAACTGCACCTGGTATTGGCCATTCTTTCATTGTGTACGGAGCACTAGGATGACGCTAACCACTGAGAGAGTTCTAGTTTTCTTGGAAGTGCTGATAAAAGGTTGAGTTATTTAATCCCTTGCCCAAGACCCAGGGTGAGGTGTGGCATGGAGAGAGGAGGGAGTTTGAGGAAATGGGGCTGGATTTACGTCGCTGTACCCTCTGGCGTGAGAAAACAGACACACTCCTAACTCTCCCGCTGGTCCAGCACAATGTGTTATTTCTGATTTTACCCATCTTGTCTGGGATTCCCGATTTTTGCTTTTTGTCAGGGGGGGGTGCACGAATGCTTTTCTTCTATATGTGTGTACGCACTCATGTAGAGGCCTGAGGTTGATGTCTAGAAGCATCCTTGATTTCTCCGTACATCTTGTCCACAGAGGTGGGGGCTCTCAATCAGAGAAAAGGCTCCCCCAGTACATGCAGTCTTTCTAGACAATCTGCTCTAGGCATCCTGTCTCTGCCTTCTGAGGTGGAATTCCAGGATGATCTCCACACCCTCCTGGCATTTATGTTAAGTTTGTGGGGAGCAAGGGCTTAACTGCTAGGCTCTCTTCCTAGCCCCTTCTTGCAGAACTTTATCTCCCAACTATTCTCCACTTTTGAACCCTAATGGCAAAGCATTCCTTTCTGAGATTCATTGAATGTGATTGACAAGTGGAAGCTGTATGCATTTGAGTTGTGTGGTATAGTGTTCCGGTCAAATTATACATTGTGGAATCATTTTTAAAACCCTCATAGTGAGATCCACTCCCTTGGCATATTCCACATACACAAACCCCAATGACAATCACAGTCAGTTGTTTGCTGCTCCCCAGGCTCTGGTGTGTGTACGTGTTGCCACAGAACGATTCTTACACATTCTGGCCAATCTACTTCCCAACTAGAAAACAGAGGATGCCAGTCCCGGGTTAAATCCCCACCTATGGATCCTTCCCATCCTTATTGTGCTAAGGTAAATTGAAAAGTCCCTCTGCTGAGAGAGAGAGATGCATTCTAGAAAGACCAAAAATAATGACACACCATCCCGAGTCTGGGAAATCATCAGTTTAGCTTCTTGCTTTCATAAACTGACAGAAATTGGGTTTTACAAGACAATAAAAATGTAAAATTTTGTGTTGCTAGAGTACTCAGGGTCATGTAGGTTGTAGATGCTGAACTCGGGGTTTCACTGGGGTGGGGGCGGGGTAGTGGGTGTGGATGGAGTGTCTATGCATGAGTGGAAGGGCACAGCTATGTCCATACGTGGAGAAACAAGATCAGAATGCCTGGTGTCTTCCTCACGACTCTCCATCCCTCACTGAGCCAGAGCCCACCATTTTGACAAGTCTAGCTGGCCAGCATGCTCCTGGGATCCACCTGTCTCCACCCTTCAATGCTGTAGACATGAGCAGTCACACCTGGCTTTTTACAAAGGTGCAGAGGATTTGAACTCATCGTGCTTGCGGAGCAAAGGCTGCAATCTCCCCAGCCCCCACCAAGATGTGGTTTGTTGTAACCTTCACACCTTGCTTTCTGCTGTGTGCATCTCACTGTCAGATGGAATATTCTCTCAGGGGGGCAGCTCCAGCCCCATGTGCCTCTGTGTCTACACCCAGAACAGAGTGGATCGTTCATCCAGAGATCTTACTCGGAGGCAGACTGGTTCTGAATGCAAGCTCTTGGGGACAGAAGAGCCTGGCTGCACCTTCAAGACTCAGGCTATCTTAGGCTTTGAACCAAGAGCTGGTATCCCTTACTGGAGGAAGAGAGAGAGAGTGAGAGAGAGGAGGATGGAAGGGAAGGGAGGGAGGCAGGAGGGAGACAGAGTAGGAAGTCACATTAAAAGTAAGCAGAGAATGGATAGGTAGAAATTGATAGTGTTACCATCACCACACACACACACAGAGAGAGAGAGAGAGAGAGAGAGAGAGAGAGAGAGAGAGAGAGTCTGTTGTGCCCCAGGTGGCATTACCCATGAAATAAAATGGTCTATTAGGTTTATTTGTCCCTCTCATGAGTAGCCTGTAATTAAATAACCACCTTTTAAAATCCTGCTATTTTGAAAGAAAGCCATTTGAGCATTTTTTCCTTAGCTGATGAATTACACGGACCAGTGGTCCATAATAAACAGGCCTGTTCAAAGCCGACACATGAGAAAAAACACTTCTAGAACAATTGATACGGGATTAGATTCCACATCTCAGGCCAGACTCAGTAACCAAGAGGGAGGATGAACTTTACCCCCAATACACAGGATTCTGTTCTCCATAGGACATTGAGCCCCACAGCTAGGAACAGCCACAGTCTGGCTGTGAGACTGGATTTCCAGAGGGCGTAAGATCCAGTGGGGGACACTTCCGGGAATCCATCAGACTTGACTTTTCCCAGGCTAAGACACATAAACCAACAGAGTGAAGAAGACGAACCAGCTCTGTAGTGACCATCTCTCCTAAACTCCTGTCAGGCCCAGAGGTTTCATCTTCTGCTTCTGGGTCTTGTCATGGCTGTAATGGTCCAGATCCCTCCCAATAAACTTCTTTCTAAAGGATAATTCGTCTGCACTTCCTTTCCATGGAACCCACCACACCATTTAGATAACAGATGTCTATGTATCTTTTTTTAAGAGAGCACAATTCAATCCAAGTCTACCCTCTGGCACCCAAAAAATGCTCGTCGTTTCCATAGCCAAGTACTTCAGAGTGCTGACTCACTCCTGCATCAAAAGCCTCATCTAAATTGGTTCCTGGTGAGAGGTGGGTATGGTTCACCATGGGGCAAATCTCTTCTCCCTTTATGCGTCTACAGATCAAGAAAGCAAGTTACATGCTGTGATCAGCACTAACTATAACCTCTGATTAACTCAGCATCACATGAAAAGAGAAAGATAGGAGAGAAGGAGAGAGAGAGAAAGAGAGAAAGAAAGGAGTCTCAATTTGCAATTGTCTTATTGTGTTGGTCTATGCACATGTCTATGAGAAATTGTCTTGATTGTTCACTGACTTAGGAGGGCCAAGCCCACTGTGGGCATCACCATCCCCTAAACAGGTTAATTCTGAGCTCTATAAGAAATCTAGCTGACCAGGAGCAAGCCAGAAAACCGACCCTCCATGGCTTCAGCTTCAAGAAAGACCTTGCTTGAGTTCCTCTTGATGACCTGAAAGTTGAAGTGAGGAAAAGCCCTTTTCCTCCCCCTACACTACTTTTCATCAGAGTGTTCTATCACAGCAACCAAAAGGAAGCTAGTACAGACCCCATGGGTCAGCGGGAGGACTGATGCTTCAGGCTCACAGGTGCCTGAGTGTACAGCTTCTGGCTCTGCCATCCTCTTGCACTACAGTGACCTAGGCAGGCACCAGAGAAGAAATGTGGACTGCCTGCATTATAAGGGAAGCAACAGACGTCCCTTCTGCCTGTATTCCAAGTACAAGAAATAGTGCTAAAGACCCAGTGGATTATAAAGGAGTTTAGCAGTGGGAACAGGAAAAAGAGGAAGGACGCAATACTGATGGAAATTAGCAGCTTTCCACAGGGTCAACAAGATGATTGGAAGGCAGAGGTAAAGATGGGCTCTGCAGCCCATTTCCTGTGCAGGCTCCTTTCCCACACCTAGCACCAAACAGAGGGTTCTGAGTCAAGAAGAGAGAACAGAGCTGCCAAATGAAAGAAACCCAAACAGCTCAGTAATGCCCCTGCCTCAGCTGCTCCACACTAGACGAAGAACCCTGATGAGTACAGACACTGTCCAGTAGACCTTAAGATTGGGGAATTGTCTGCTTTTCATGTAGTGGCTGTTTAACTGACAAGGAGGGCTGCGAGGATGCCCCCAAGGAAGCACTGAGCCTGCTTCTCAGAATCCAACCTCTTACAGTAAAACAACAGAACTTGAGGAAAACTCCAGAGCTCATTGAAAAGATAGCAGCGTCACCACCGTCTCTGACTTCTGGTTTGTAAGGGATTTGAGTGTTCCTGATGCCCTACCTTAATCTCAGTGCTCTCTGGCTTTTATAAGACTGTTGGCTCCCAAGCAACTGGAATGACTAGACAGACTGGAGTCAGAAGCAACCAAACTAAATATCAGACTCAGACACCAACCCACCTTCTTGCAGAAGCCTTCCTTGCAAGCCTGCAGTCAAAAGAGGCATTAAGTTCATTTTATTACCGGCACCATTAATTGTCAAAACATTTGAATATTTAAACCCTTTCTTTCTTTTTTATTAAAGGGGAAAAACTTTTTATTTCATCTTTATGGGCCATTTACTTTGGTGTTGCCAAGACAATAAGAGGAAAACACAGTAGACATTTATTCTAATACATGATTTAAGCTACATATACGGGAGGACAGGCATCAATACCCAACTATTTCTCCTTTAACTGTAAGCCTAGGTGTCCCTCTCTGGTAGACTGTAGGAAAGGTTGCTAACGAGAGCTTTCTAACTCCCCCTTCATCTCCAATTCAGCTGTTCTCATGATCTCCCAGGCATCCATGCCCTACTATATTCAGCAACCAAAAGAAATGTGTGGAAAGATCAGAAAGATTGGCCACTATGGGGGCTGGAGAGATGGCTCAAGAGTTAAAAGCACTTTTTGGACTGAAGTTCAATAGCCGGCACTCGCATGGTGACTCAGAGACATCTGTAACTCCAATCCCAAGGGATTCAACACCCTCTTCTGGCTTCTCTGAGTGTCAAACACACACATTGCACACATATATTCATGCAAATAAAACACTCCTACACATAATATAAAATCGTAGAAGAGGAAGAAGGAGAAGAAGAAGATCTCATGGAAGCCACAAAAGTACTGTATTTGGTCTTCCTGGACTTTCTACTCAGTGAGCATTTGCTTTGAAAAAGATGACAGGTTAAATGTGTGAAGGCATGTGTGTGTGTGTGTGTGTGTGTGTGTGTGTGTGTGTGCACTTTGTATATTATTAATCCCATACTGGGTATTCAGAGACAGGTGAATTCTGGGGCTTATGGTAAGCTTATCTAGCCTATTTGGTAAGCTCAGGCCAGTGGGGGATCCTGTTTCAAATGAAGTGGATGGCATACCTGAGAATGATACCACTCCTTTTTTTATTGTTGTTGTTAAGCTATATATTTTTCTCTACTCCCCTTCCTTCCTTCTCCTCCCGTCCTACCCTCTCCCATAAATCCTATGCTCCCAATTTACTCATGAGATCTTGTATTTTTCTACTTCCCATGTACATTAGATCCATGTATGTCTCTCTTAGGGTCTTCTTTGTTGTTTAGGTTCTCTGGGATTGTGAATTAGAGGCTGCGGTTTTTTGTTTGTCTGTGTTTGTTTTTGTTTTTGTTTGTTTGGTTTGGTTTGGGTTTTTTTGCTTTATGTCTAAAAGCTACTTATGAGTGAGTACACATGATATTTGTCTTTCTGGGTCTGTGTTACCTCACTCAATATGATGTCCATTTGCTCGCAAATTTCAAGATGTCATTATTTTTTCTGCTGGGTAGTACTCCATTGTGTAAATGTACCACATTTTCCTTATCCATTCTTTGATCAAAGGCATTTAGGTTGTTTCCAGGTTCTGGCTATGACAAACAATGCTGTTATGAACATAGTTGAGCTCATGTCCTTGTGGTACAATTGAGCATCCTTTGGATATATACCCAAAAGTGGTATTACTGGGTCTTGAGGAAGGTTGTTTCCTAATTTTCTGAGAAATTGCCATACTGAAATCCAAAGCGGCAGTTAACCAGTTTGCACTCCCACCAGTAATTGAGGAGTGTTCCCTTTACCCCACATTCTCTCCAGCATAAATTGTCATCAGTGTTTTTGATCTTGGTCATTCTTACAGGTGTAAGATGGAATCTCAGAGTTGTTTTGATTTGCATTTCTCTGATGGCTAAGAATGCTGAGCATTTCTTTAAGTGTCTTTCAGCCATTTTAGATTCCTCTGTTGAGAGTTCTCTGTTTAAGTCTGTACCCTATTTTTTATTGGATTATCTGTTCTTTTGATGACCGATTTCTTGAGTTCTTTGTATATTTTGTCTGGTGTGGGATTGGTGGAGATCTTTTCCCATTTTGTAAGCTGTCGTTTTGTCTTGTTGACCATGTCCTTTGCTTTGCAGAAGTTTCTCAGTTTCAGGAGGTCCCATTTATTAATTTTTTCTCTCAGTATCTGTGCTACTGGGGTTATATTTAGGAAGTGGTCTCCTGTGCCAGTGTGTTCAAGTGTACTTCCCACTTTCTCTTCTATGAGGTTCAGTGTGGTTGCTTTTATGTTGTTTTGTGGTCTTTGATCCATTTGGACTTGAGTTTTGTGCATGGTTATAGATCCGGGTCTATTTTCATTCTCTTGCATTTTGATATCCAGTTATGCCAGCACCATTTGTTAAATATGCTTTCTTTTTCCATTTTATATTTTTTTGCTTTTGGTAAGATTGCCATTTTTACTATGTTAATTCTACCTACCCAAGAGCATGGGAGGTCATTCCACTTTCTGATGTCTTCTTCAATTCCTTTTTTCAAAGATTTAAAGTTCTTGTCACACAAGTCTTTCACTTGTTTGGTTAGAGTTACTCCAAGATATTTTATGTTATTTCTGGCTATTGTGAAGGGTGATGTTTCTCTGATTTCTTTTTCAGCCCATTTATCATCTGTGTACAGGAGGGCTACTGATTTTTCAGAGTTAATCTTGTATCCTGGTGCATTACAGAAGGTATTTATGAATTGTGGAAGCTCCTTGGTAGAATTTTTGGGGTTGCTTATGTAAACTACCATATCATTAGCAAATAATGAGAGTTTGACTTCTTTTTTCAGTTTGTATCCCCTTGACCTCCTTTTGTTGTCTTATTGCTCTAGCTAGGACCTCAGGAACTATAGTGAATAGATAAGGAGAGAGTGGACAACCTTGTTTTGTTCCTGATTTTTGTGGGATTGCTTAGAGTTTCTCTCCATTTAGTTTGATGTTGGCTGTTGGCTGTTGGCTTTCTGTATATTGCCTTTATTATGTTTAGGTTTGTTCCTTGTATCCTTGCTCTCTCTAAGGCCTTTATCATGAAGAGATGTTGTATTTTGTCGAAGGCTTTTTTAGCATCTAATGAGACAACTGTGTTGGTTTTTTTTTCAGTTGGCTTATATGGTGGATTACATTGACAGATTTTCATCTGTTGAACCGACTCGGCATCTCTGGGATGAAGCTGACTTGATCATGGTGGATAATTTTTCTGATGTGTTTTTGGATTCAGTTTGCCAGTATTTTAATGAGTTTTTTTTCATCCCTGTTCATGAGGGAGATTGGTATCTAATTCTCTTTCTTAGTAATGTCTTTTGTGTTTTGGTTATCAGGGTAATTGTGGCATCATAAAAAGAGTTTGGCAACGTTCCTTGTGGAACAATTTGAGGAGTATTGGTATTAATTCTTCTTTGAAAATATTGTAAAATTCTGCACCGACACCATCTGGCTGCAGTTTTTTGGGGGGGTTTTGTTTTGTTTGGGGGGGGGGTTGTAGTAATGAGGCAAGCAGGCCTGCTTTTCGTCCTGCCTGGCTCCTGCACGGCTAGCTTAAAACCCGAAATAACAACACACAAATCGTATTCTTTTAAACACTTCTTGGCCCATTAGTTCTAGCCTCTTGTTGATTAATTCTCACATCTTGCTTTAAACCATATTTAGTAATCTGTGTAGCACCACGAGCGGTGGCTTACCAGGAGAGATCTTAACCTGTGTCCGTCTAGGAGAGAAGAGGCATGGCGACTGCCCGAGGCATCTACCTCACTTCCTTCTTCCCAGCATTCTGTTCTGTCTACTCCACCCACCTAAGGGCTGGCCTATCAAATGGGCCAAGGCAGTTTCTTTATTAACCAATGAAATCAACTCAAACAGAAGACCCTCCCACATCAGGTTGTTTTGGTTTGGAGACTTTTGATGACTGTTTCCCTTTCTTTAGCAGTTATAGGTCTATTTAATTTGCTTATCTGGTCTTGATTTAATTTTGGTAAATGATATTTATCTAGGAAATTGTCCATTTCCTTTAAGTTTTCCAATTTTGTGTTGTACAGGTTTTTGAAATATCACCTAATGATTCTCTGTGGTTCCTCCATGTCTGTTGTTATGTTCACCTTTTCATTTCTGATTTTGTTAATTTGGATATTCTCTCTCTGCCTTTTGGTTAGTTTGGATAAAGGTTTGTCTATTTTGTTGATTTTCTTGAAGAACCAACTCTTTGTCTCATTGATTATTTGTATTGTTTTCTTTGTTCCTATTTTGTTGATTTCAGCTCTCAATTTGATTATTTTCTGCCATCTAGTCCTCCTGGGTGACTTTGCTTTTTTTTGTTCTAGAGTTTTCAGGTGTTCAATTAACTCACTAGTGTGAGATTTTTCCAATTTCTTTTTTCTTCCTTCCTTTCTTTCTTCCTTTCTTCCTTCCTTCCTTTCTTTCTTTCTTTCTTTCTTTCTTTCTTTCTTTCTTTTTGTTGTTGTTTTGTTTTCCAAGACAGGGTTTCACTGTAGCTTTGGAGCCTGTCCTGGAACTAGCTCTTGTAGACCAGGCTGGCCTCAAACTCACAGAGATCTGCCTGCCTCTGCCTCCTGAGTGCTGGGATTAAAGGCATGCACCACCACTGCCCAGCTTTCCAGATTCTTTATGTAGGCATTTAGTGTTATGAATTTTCCTCTTAACACTGCTTTCATTGTGTCCCATAAATTTGGCCATGTTGTGAGGTCATTTTCATTGAATTTTAGGAAGTTTTTTATTTATTCCATTATTTCTTCCTTAATCCATTGATGATTCAAGTGAGCATTGTTAAATTTCCATAAGTTTGTGGGCTTTCTGAAATTAGTGTTGCTGCTGAATTCTAATTTTAAGCCATGGTGATCTGATAAGATAAATGGGGTTATTCCAAATTTTGTGGGGTTATTCCAAATTTTTTGTGTGTCTGTGGAGGTTTGCTTTGTTACCTAGTATACGGTCAATTTTTGAGAAGGTTCCATGAGGTGCTGAGAAGAATGTATATTCTTTTGTTTGGATGAAATGTTCTATATATGTCTGTTAAGTCCATTTTATTCAGAACATCTTTTAATTCCCTTTTTTTCTCTGTTAATTTTCTGTCTGATAGACCTGTCCAGTGTTGAGAGAGGGGTTTTCAAGTCTCCCACTATTAGTGTGTAGAGTTCAATATGTGATTTAAGCTTTAGTAGTGTTTGTTTTACATATGAGGGTGCCCTTGTATTTGGGGCATATATGTTCAGTATTGAGATTTCCTCCTGGTGGATTTTTTCCTGTGACTAATATGAAATGACCTTCTTTGTCTCTTTTGATTGATTTTAGTTTGAAATCTGTTTTGTTATGTATGAAGCAGAAGGGTAGATTCTGTTTTCGTATCCAGTCTGTTAACCTATGTCTTTTTATAGGGGAGTTGAGTCCATTTATATCAAGGGATATTAATGGACAGTGATTGTGAGCTCTTGTTATTATAGTTTCTGTTGTTGGTGATGTTGTTGTGTGTATTTTTCCCTTCTTTGGGATTTGTTGCTGTGAGATCATCTATTGTCTGTGTTTTTGTGGATGAAGCTAACTTCCTTGGGTTGGAGTTTTCTCCTTCTACTGCTTGTTTAGTGTTAGTTTTGTGGCTAGGTATTGGTTAAATCTGGTTCTGTCATTGAATATCTTGTTTAATCCATCTATGGTGATTGAAAGTTTTGCTGGGTATAGTAGTCTGAGCTGGCATCCATGGTTTCTTAATGTCTGCAAAACGTTTGACCAGGACCTTCTGGCCTTCATTGTTTCAACTGAGAAGTCAGGTTTGATTCTGATAGGTCTAACTTTATATGTTTCTTGGCCTTTTTCTTTTGCTCCTCTTAATATTCTTTCTTTATTCTGTATGTTTAGTATTTTGACTATTATGTGGTGAGGGGACTTTTTTTTGATCAGTCTATTTGGTGTTATGTAAGTTTCTTGTATCTTCATATGCATTTCTTTAGGTGAGGAAAGTTTTCTTCTATGATTTTGTTGAATATATTTTCTGTGCTTTTGAATTGAACATCTTCTCTTTCTTCTATCCTTATTACTCTTAAGTTTCATCTTTTCATAGTGTCCCATATTTCCTGGATATTTTGTGTTAAGCTTTTGTTTTTTTTTTTTTTTCATTAACTGATGAATCTATTTCCTCTATTGTATCTTCAGGGCTTAAGATTCTCCCTTCCATCTCTTATATTCTGCATTTGTAGTTTATGATTATTTTCTCCTAATTTTAATTTCTATAATTCTTTCAGTTTGTATTTTCTTTATTGTCTCTATTTCAATTTTTAAGTCTTGAATGGTGTCTTTCACAAGTTTGATTGCTTTCTCTTGGTTTTCTTTAAGGGATTTGTTGATTTCTTCCAATTTTTTGTTTTTCCCACCATTTCTTTGAGGGAATTATTCATTTCCTCTTTAAGGGCCTCAAACATTCCCCTAAAGTTGTTTTTTAGGTCATTTTCTTCTGCTTCATCTCTATTTGCTTGTTCAAATCTCGTTGATATAGGGCCACTAGTTTTTGTTGGTGTTGTGTTGCTTTTTGTGGTGTTAAGTGTTTTCTTACCTTGTCTACCCATTTTTTTTTCCTCTGACTGATGTAGTTGGGGCTGTGTCTCTGGTGATCAATCTTCCAGGTACCTGTGGATCCAAGGCTTACTTGGATTACTTTTCATGGTGCAGTCAGGGCAACAGTTCCAGTCACTCCAGAGGTCACTTGGTGTTCCTGGAGTTCACTCAGCACTCCCAGAGGTCACTCTGCAATCCTGGGGGTCATTCAGCCCTGCTACCATGGAGGTTGCTTGCTTGGGCCTGCTCCCACTGTGGTTGCTGCCTTGGGCCTACTCTGACAGAGGTCGCTGGCTCAGGTATGCTCCAGGGGAGGTTATTGGCTCAGGCCTGCTCTGGTGGAGTTCTTTGGCTTGGTCCTGCTCCTTCAGCAGTGTCTCTCTTGTACCTGTTCCTGTGGAGGGCATTGCCTCGAGCCTGCTCCAGTTGAGGTTGCTGGCTCAGGCCTGTTTCCATAGATGTCCCTGGCTTGGGCCTGATCCCATGGAGGTCCCTGGTTTGGGCCCAGTCCCACAGAGGTCTCTAGCTTGATCCTGTTCCCTCAGAGTTCCCTGACTCATGCCTGGTCTGCAAAGGTCTCTGGCTCAGACCTGTTCCCTTGGTGGTCACTCCCTTATACCTGCTCCTGTGAAGGTCACTGCCTCGGACCTGCTGTGGCTGAGGTTGCTGCCTCAAGCCTGTTCTGGCTGAGGTTGCTGACTCAGGCCTACCTGTTTCCACAGATGTCCCCATCTTGGGCCTGTTTTCCCAGAGGTCCCTGGTTTGGACCCAGTCCTGCAGAGGTCTCTGGCTCAGGCCTGTTCCCTAGGAGGTCCTGATACCACTCCTTTAACATCCACATATATGTGTGCACAACTGTGCATACACACATGCATGCATCAAAAATGAAAATAAAATTTAGAAATTCAATAAAGAAACCTTTTTTCCAGCTGGGGTGTGGTAGAGGGTATTGCTTCTCTGGAGAATAGCTGCCTTTGAAGAGAAAGCAAACAAAGGGCTTAGCCAAGAGCCTTTGAAATACAAAACTGCCAACCCAGGGTCAGACCTCCTCTCTGGCCACAATTATCTTCTTAACATGGTTCCACATTGTCCCTTGAGACCTGGGTTTTCCCCTTCCTCATAGCTCTGCCCTCCTTTGGGCCTAGGAACCCAAACATCTAGCCAAGAGATGGGGGAAGAAATTACAAGAAGGGCTGTCAAGGAAGCTGCCAGTAAGCTAGTCATATATACAGACCATTCCATTGACCAGGAGTCGGCCCATATGGATGCCAGTCAATAACACTGTGCTAGATGTCCAGGAGACAAGGCAATGTTCAATAACCAATAGGAAGTCTTTACCATAGTAAGTTCAGCCATCAATGAGCACTGTCAGTACACGGAAGAAGGTGGCACCTGCATGTGAACTCTGCATGCCTGAGTGTGTGTATACTTATACTTGTATAGTAAGGTGTGAACAGAGGTGTGTGTGTGTGTGTGCGTGTGTATGTGTGTGTTTATATGTGTGTTTGTGTGTGTGTCTATATGTGTGTTTGTGTGTATGTCTATATGTGTGTTTGTGTGTGTGTCTATATGTGTGTGTATTATTGACCCTTTAATCTGGATTTCTTTCTTTTATCCTCATATATTATTTCAGATGTTTTAGTTCTGTGTCTGGTTTATTGGTGCAGGAGTTCCTTCTTTCTGTGTGTTGCTTTCATTGGTTAATGAATAAAGAAACTGCCTTGGCCTAGTTGATATGGCAGAACTTAGGAAGGTGGAGAACGCAGAACTGAATTCTGGGAGGAAGAAAGCAGAAGACAGAGAAGCCATGGATCCTCTGCCTGAGACAGATACTGGTTAGAATCTTTCCCGGTAAGCCACTGTCACATGGCAATATACAGATTAGTAGAAATGGGTTAAATCAAGATGTGAGAGTTAGCTAATAAGAGGCCAGAACTACTGTGCCAAGTAGTGATTTAATTAAGACAATTTCTGTGTGGTTATTTCGGAGTTAAGATAGCTGGGCAGCAAGGACAAACAAGTGGCTCCCTCCCTTCCTACAGTTTATGATTTAATAAATATTACCAATATTCCATCCAACATGCCAGTTAACTGTGAAAACACCTGTTGATCACCCAGTGATGCACTCTGCCATTATTTCAGAGAACTTATGGGTGAGCCCCTTTCCGTGAAGTCTGACAAAGAAGAATGAAAGAGATTAGGTACAACATTGTCTAAAGTGATTTGGGATGGGGGAGCATATGGATAAGGAACTATGATATAAAAACTGAGCCCAGACTGAACACAATGGGGACATTCACCTTCCTAGAAACCCCAGAAACATGCCTGAGGGTTTAGGCTTAAAAGTACCCTTATAGAGAGAGGTCAAAAAATCAATTCAGAGTCTGTTGGGGCATTGAAGGGGAAAAAAAAGCCTTTGCCTCCACTCTCAGTAGAAGAGACGGCAGTAAAATGGGTTATGGATGTGTAGGACTATTGGTAGAAACAGATTTAAAGAAAAAAATTTGATTCATCAGCTTTGATCTGAAATCTTTATTATGGCAAATGGTGGTTATTAGATAAAGATGCTGTGCACATCCTCCGTTCAGTCACAATGGCACTTTCAACCTATTTCAGCTGGTTACACACTCATGGATTAAAAGCCTTTTAATAATACCTACTAAAAAAAAAATCCTCTCCCAGGGCAAGGTGGTAGCAAAACTCACTGTATGGCCATTATCTGAAGCCTGGACCAGAAAGATAATGGCTCCAACTTTATAAGGCAGGTGGGGGTGATCAATTATGTCCCCAACAACTGACAGCACAGCTCTCGCCCGTGATCAGCAGGGGTGCTGGTGTTAACCTGGATTTCAGGGCAAGCAGACATGTGCTTTGCCCACTGGTCTGTCCAGGAGCACTTTTGTCTCTTGTGACAACAGGCATGGTCTCCTAGGAGCCCTGTGAGGTGACTTCATGGAAAGCAGGGAGTGAGAGAAGAGAGGCAAGGTGTTCTTCTCTGGCTCATAGGTAGGCCAGAGGTCAGAGCTCCTGCTGCTAGATGAGTCAAGAGCCACACCCAGCGTGTGCGTAGGAACTTTGCTGGGGTCTCTAGTCTATGCTCATATTCTCCTTCTGTCAGTCATTTCCTACCAGAGTCAGAAGACACCAGCTCCATCTAGACTGGTATATAAGCAGGCCAGGCATGGAGTAGAGGACTAGACTCAGTAGCATCAAATAATATGTGCACACATGTACAAACATGCATTCACATGTATATACACATTCATGACACATTCATCCACATGCATATGCACGTGCACACAGGAACACACATACACGTGAACATGCACACACATGTATGTATACACATGAACACAGTCAAAATTTTACAAAAACACACACACATGTATATACATATACATGTGTGTGCATCTAGTTACACAGTGAAGTATTTGCATATATATTAGCTTGTGTGGCAATCTTTTTCATTCCAACGATTTCTTTCAGTACTCTCCCTAGAAAGAGGTAGTCATTTGGTGCCCATCCCCAAAGCTTTTCTTTTGAAACATGTGGTTAGATGTAGGGAGGTAGCTAGGTCAATAAAGTGTCTGCCCCACATGTTTGTCTGCTTCCCCATTGCTGTGATAAAAAACACTCTAGCTGAAAACAACTTGGGGAAGAAAGTATTTACTCGGCTTACACTCCCAGGTCACAGTCGAGCTTTGAGGGCATCCAGAGAGGATCTCACAGAGAGAACCCCAGAGGGATGCTGCTATCTGGCTTTCTCACTGGTCCATGCTTAGTCATCTTTCTCATAAAGCCCAGACCGCTGGCCTAGGAATGGTGACACCCACGCTAGACCCACCCTCGTCAATCATCAAGCGAGACAGTCTCTCACAGACTTGGCTGCAAGCCAATCTGACAGAGGCAGTTCTTCAACTGAGATTCCCTCCTCTCCGGTGACTCTAGGTTGTGTCAATTGTCAATCAAAACTAACCAGGACACCTCATAAACATAAAGACCTGGGTTTGATTCCCAGAACCCACTCAAAATACAAGTGGTACAGACTTCTAATAGCAGCTGGGGAAACAGAGACAGGATGCCTGGCACTTGCTGTCCACTCCATCTGTCTTAATTAGTCATTCCCAGGCCAATGAGAGACCCTGACCCAAAAACACAGGGTAGACTGTGCATAAGTCTACTCTAAGAGACATAGAGTGTTCTCTGGCTCTACACACATGTAGACACGCATATACACACCCGCATACACATGCATTTATACACACACATACATTAGATAAATAAATGATAGATAGATACTAGATAAGTAGCTTAGACAGACAGACAGATACATGGTACTACAGAACAATCTGGAGGTCCCCCTTCCCTATCAGAACATAACTTGTGTTACAAGGGGACTCACAACTTCTCCACAGGAAACATGCGTCATATTCCAGCAGACGTGGAAATAGATGTTTATGATTTCTTTGTGCCTTCACAGGTCAGAACTGCATTTCACAAGATGAAAACATGCCCCCACAACGAAGTGTTAATTTCATCATGGCAGAAATTAAAAAGAGCATCACCTTAGTTAGCAGAGAGGGAGCCATAACTGGTGACTACATTTGACCTAAACTTCAGTGAGCACTGAAGTAGGAACTGTGGGCCCCAGGAGCCCTGAGCTCAGCTCAAGGATCCAGGAGAGAGGAAAGTTCCTTTCCCCACACTAGTGACACTTTTAATTTTAAGCAACATTCTGTCTTCACTGCGGTCTCTCTGCAACCAGTGAGGTTATTACAATAGGGTGGGTTCCTGAAGTATTGATCCAGCCAAAGCTACTCAGTGCAGATGTGGATTGTAGGATGGCCGTCTGCCTGCTGATGTACAGACCATCACAAAGGTGCAGGGATGAGGGACAAGGGGAGCACCCTTCCTTCCCAGTGTCCTCCAGACCCTAGGTCCAACATCAGCTTCACTCTGTTGGCATGGGAGTCAACATGGCTTCTTTCAGTCACTGCCCAGTTCCAATTACATTAACATAAGGGAACTTCAGCTATGTTTTAACAGCCTGTGTCACATGACTTCTGCTGGGTAGACCTGAACAGTGTGCATTCACCCCAGATATGACACCAACAACAAACCATGTCCACTTATGGCTGCTCACATGAGTATGAGTGATTCAGACAACTACATCAGTCAAAGCATCCCAGCACTAGGGAGGCAGAGACAGGTGAATTTCTGTGAGTTCAAGGCCAGCCTGGTCTACATAGTGAGTTCCAGGACAGGCTTGAAAGCTGCAGAGAAACACCCTCCCCCCCAAAAAAAACCATGAACCAAAGCTAGATCCTGAAGCTAGAAGCCTAACTTGGAGGCAGCTGTACCCAAGAACCCCCTTCACCATGTCTACCCCCACCCACCAAGGCAATCATTCCCTGCTTATAACTTTGGAGAGGGGCCCGTGAGTCTGAGCTTTCTGAGCACCCTAAACCTTGAATGTTTCTTAAGCTTACTGAATCTTCTGAGCTCCCTCTCTCTCTCCAGCAGCGAATGCTTCAATTCAGATGGAATCTTAACACAACCCACAAATAAATAAATGATAGGGGAGAGGGTATTGCTAGGAATGGCCTTTGTTTCCCCAGCAGCACATGCTAAGGCCTAAGGCACCCTGGGTGAAGCAGCCAGGATCTCTGCCTGACTCCCCCACCTTGAAGGAGGAGATGCAAGAAGCCCAGAGAGGAGGAAGCTAAGCTTGCACACGAGAGCAGGGAACCACACCATAAGTCATGGCTGTTAACTTGGTGTTTGTGGAACTCCTAACAGTGAGAGTAGGTATTTCTCTGATTCTTTTGCTTGCTCTTAAGACTCTCTTCCTCCTACTCAATAGGAGGGCCTTTTGCTTTGTCTTATTGTATCTTGTTTTGCCATGTTTGTCTGTCATCTCTTGTGAGGCCTTGCTCTTTTCTGAAGAGGAAAGAGACAGGGTGTGGATCTGGGGGAGAGGGGAGCTGGGAAGAGTGGAGGGAAGGGAAACTGTGGTTTGGGATACCTTGTATGAGAAAAGAATCTATTTCCAATTTAAAAAATGTTTAGAAAGAAAGAAAGGAGGGAGGGAGGGAAGGAGGGACAAAGGGAGAGAGGGAGAGAAAGAGAGAGAGAGAGAAAGCTGCTGTTTATTTGAGCCTGGCATCTCCTAGATCCACCCTTTCCCCAGGGTTACTTCAGCATTTGCTCAAAATTGCAAACCACGAGCAAGGAGGGTCCAGAGGGCTGCTAACCAAAACTGAGGACACATGGAGTAAAGAAGATGCCCCAGTGGCAAAGGCAGTCCAGAGTGAGCTGGGCTCAGCTCCAAGCCTCTGGCTGCTGCCTCCTCCCATCTCAGCAACGTGGACTCACCTTCACAAGCAGAAGTCCACCAGGTCTGCCCCTTTAAGCAGCTCTGACAAGCATCCATCCGAGAGGCCACTGATGGACTGACTAGAGCAACAGCCATCTCTCCTCTGTGCTGGCAGGACATGAAGCTTTGGAGAAGGGAAGAGAGACAGGCTCACCTGGCTGGGAACAGTCATCAGAACTCGGCACACAAAGACCCACACTGAATCCTCAGGCAGTGACAAACAGCGAGAAGGGACCGAAGGAGAGCCTCAGTGAGCAGCGCTGTGGCTTGGCACATTTACCTTTTGTCTAGGATGACGACAAAGGGATAGTCATGTATGAGCAGCACTGTGGCTTGGCATGTTTACCTTTTGTCTAGCATGACGACAAAGGGATGGTCATGTATGAGCAGCGCTGTGGCTTGGCATGTTTACCTTTTGTTTAGCATGATGACAGAGGGATAGTCATGTATGAGCAGCGCCACCATCCCTGGAGGAGCTGCAGCAGTGGCTCCAGCTGCAGACATCCCACAAAGATTGGCAGCTGCCCATCACATCAAGGCTAACACCTACAAGAGGAGAGGGTCTTGCTGACATGTCGGCCCAGGGAAATATAACCCGGAAAGAAGAAAGCTGTGACAGTCTCTACATGGGCATCTCAGGTCAGGCACCTCCCCTTTTGTGTGGCCATTTCATCCCCTCCTCTCCCCGCCTCAACTTTAGCTAAGTTGAAGAGCATCAAGGGATCCAGCATGAGTGCCCTAAAGTGGTTACAACACAGGTCATGTATGGGGGATGTCACAACAGATGCCCATTCTCTCTGCATTCTGGAGGGCGCATATCTAAAATCAATTGTCAGTAGGGCTGTGCCGGCTCTGATAGCGCCCCTCCCCTCACCTTACTACCACTGGTTACCTCCATCCTTGTGGTCCTTTGGATTAAAGACACATCCTCCACAGGACCTCAGAAGTCACCAGCAATGGAATAGAAACCAAGTCCGGTCCAGATGGGCTCAGCCTCGTTTGGTCACGATGCTATTTCCAAATAATGTCACACAGAGACATTAAGTGCAAGATTTCAATTCATCATACTGAGAGGAGACAACAGGGTTGACCAACTCCTCCCTCAGCACCAAGCCAGGAACAGCATCAGAGTCTCTCCAGACTGACTTCGGTTGATCTGCTATTAACTGTGCTAATTATTTTCCTCGTTGGTGTAACAAAATGCCTGACAGACACAACCTAAGGACAGAGAGACTGACTGAGGATCATGCTTTATGAGGTCTGGGGGAACAAACGGTGACACAAGCCTTTGGCAGCCACACACAGCAGTCCCAGGAGACAGAGAACCAGGAGAGAGTCAGGGCTGGACTATGACCCTCGCTCCCTGATCCTGGGGCTCTATGTCTGCTAGCTAGTCACCACGTCCAAAATGTCCCACAATCCCTCTGCAAAATGGTGCCGGCAACTCGGGTCTGAGAGTTTCAACATATGTGCCTTTTAAACGAGAATTTCTGGGAAGAAGCTGTCTGTGAAGGCTGACGGGCTGGTTAGAACTGCAGTCATGAGGAGGGGTTGGAATGTTGCAGATCCAGAGGCTAATCATGTGATCTCGGACTAGTTTTAGCCCCCAGAGCTTTTACCCTCCTCTGTGTCAGAACTAACGTCCTATATCATAGATTAAAAACCTTTTGAAACATAATAACTCAGCAGACGCCTAGTTACCACAAACCCAAAAGCTAAGAATGTCACATCTTGGGCCTATAGGAAAGCTTTCCCCATCTTGCTGTAATCGTCTCTCTGATATATTTTAAACTTGCCTTGATTTATGACTTTCTTTGTTCAGTAAAACTATAAAAACTGCATGAAACAGCTGTCGCATTAGGACATAGAATCTGGGGTAACCTAAATCTGTATTCCTGGGTCTATGTTCATTCAAAATGGCTCCAGAATAAATTATCTCTAGTCCCTTAAGGTGAGAGCTGTATTTTTGTTTACAGCCTCTAGGGGGCATTTCACATTCAAACCGTAACAGAAGAGGAAGACACCAGAGGGAGCGGGCAGGGGGAAACCTGCCTCTGCTGTCTTTGTTTCCTGAATGCAATGTGGCCACAAGGTTCCATTGACTTACATATGCCTTTGCCTGTGTTTTATTTAATAATAAGATGCGATGAAGCAATTATCTTTATCATGGAGAAGAACTGTGGAAGGAGGGAGGGCAGGAAGGAAGAAGAGAAAGACAAATCTCAGAGAAGGTAAATCCAGTTATCAGAAGTGAGGTAGCCCTGTGGTTGCCCCAAGTTCACACTCATCCTTGATTCGGGAGAGTAGCTTCCTTCTGCTCTGTAAGACCTACCCATTCTCTGCCCCCACCCTGGACTAAAGACAAAAAGTCTGAAGGGCAGACCTTGGAGGCCAGACTCCTAGACCGGGAAGAAGGTAATGAACCAGGAGTAGCAATCAGCCACTAATGGGAACGCCGATAGCCTCTCTGACACCCTGTCGAACAAGAGCACAGAGAGAAAGACTAGAATTCTCTCCCTGTGAAATCCGAAAGGCCAGGATCCATACTCTGTATCACAGCCCCCACCACCCCGCGTCTTCACACAAATACAGAAATGTCCAGCATCACCAGGAATGGTCCACACCAAAGCTCAGAGCCCTCTAGACCAAGCACTGTACTGGGTGGGGGTGGGGAGGCAGGTGTCCGGGGACTGAAGGCATTTCTGAAATGTTCAGATTGTCCCTCTGCATCCCATGGGGCTTATTTAGACATTTAAAAAGGAAATAATGGCACATTTTCCACCCACTAAGTGGCTAATGGTCCTGCTAATCACCAGGTCTCCTTGAAAGCATTTTGTCGATGGCTGGTGTGAGCAGCCCTGACTGGACTTGGGGCTCCCAAAGCCAGACTTCTGCAGACATTTTCTATAACTCAGTGTTATGGGCCAGGTGCTCCCCCAGTCTGCCTTCCGAGACTCAACGCCAGCAGACATGTCATTGGCCAGCCACCAAACGTGACACATTTCCACTGTCACCACCCTTTGTCAGGTCCCCACCATCACAGCTCTCCCTTCTCATCCCCACTCAGAGGCAAACTCCATTCCCCCGCCCCCAAGAAATCTCTTGTGTGAGGTCTATTGCATGGTGTGAGCCTCTCGGCGTTCCTCGGCCCCCATCCACCAAGGTGCTCTTTTATCTGGAAACCCTAACACTCAGACCTTTCAAAGCATGAACTAGAGGGGAGGGAACTTGGGACTGTATCTGATCAACCCACATTATACGCATGTGTAAAATTCTCAAACAATAATAAAAGAGATTTTTTTTAAAAACTCATTCAAAGTGGCCCATTGCCTCCTTTGGTAAATGGTTTTGTTCCAGGCTGGTGAGAAGGCTCTGCAGGTCAAGGCCCACACTGCCAGGCCTGAGAACCTAAATTATTCCGGGCCCCACATTGTGAAGGGAGAGAACCAACTCCCCAAAATTTTTGTATGACTTTCACACATGTGGTGCGGCTGGCATGTGTGTGTGTGCACACACAGACACATGTACACAAACTAAATAAATGCAAAATACTCTTTCCTAATAAACATTATAAAGCTGTCACTTGAATGAAAGGGTCTGCACTATTAGCTCACCCCCATCTCCTGCTCTCACACAGGCTCACCATAGAAGGGATGACCTATGACCCCACCACCAACCCGTGCTTAGCTCCTGGATAGAGGCTGAACGTGTCAGAGGAAGGAAGAGCAGTCTGGGAGTGTGAAACACAATGTCTTTGCAAGACGGAAGGGCAGCCTGAGTGCCTGAGTGCATGCATGCTAAGCCAAAATTCAAATAAGATCCTGAGTTCATGTAATAACACTCAGCTCAAGTCACCAGAACTGAATTTTGCCTGATTCTATCATTTTCCCAGAGGACCAGCAATCACTTCTGGGTTCATCCTTTCTTATTCTATTTCTGCTTTGCAGAAGAAGAAGAAGAAGAAGAAGAAGAAGAAGAAGAAGAAGAAGAAGAAGAAGAAGAAGAAGAAGAAGAAGAAGAAGAAGAAGAAGAAGAAGAAGAAGAAGAAGGGGGAGGGGGAGGGGGAGGGGGAGGGGGGAGGGGGAGGGGGGAGGGGGGGAGGGGGAGGGGGAGAGAGAGAGAGAGAGAGAGGAGAGAGAGAGAGAGAGAGAGAGAGAGAGAGAAGAATCCTATCTCTCAGATGAATGCACAAATAGCAAACAGGAATAACCAGGTGTGTCTCATTAGAAGAGGATGACTTTAACCCTCCATCTGTACGTCAGTTCCGTTTTTCTGCTTAATGCTCATCACTGCATCCTAGGGAACAAAGAGTTGGGGAAAGGCTACTGTTTCAGAGTTTGTGCTTGAGAAACCCTACAGAGTGAGGCAGAGGACACCGTAGCTCCTGTGTCATCCTGAGAGGAAAGAAGGGAGTGTTCCGGGGTGCTGACAAGTATCTGCTTTTCTTTAACATGCTTGCCCCAATTTCTACTCTGTTCCTCATACGCAACTACCCTGTGATAGAAATGTGTGTGTGTGTGTGTGTGTGTGTGTACATGAGTTTGTGTGGGGGTGCGTGTGCATGGGAGGTCAGAGGTCAATCTTCCTCAGTCACCTGCTTCAGTTGTCATGTTGATACACCTGGAAAGAAGGACCCTCAGCTGAGGATTTGCTGCCATCTGGTTAGCATATAGGCAAATCTATGGGGATCTTTGGATTAATGATTGTTATGGGAGGACCTGGCCCACGATGGAGGGTGCCACCTCTGGGCTGGTGGTCCTGGTTATGTAAGAAAGCAGGTTGAGCAAACCATGGGGAGCTAGCCAGTAACCAGTGCTCCTCATGGTCTTTCTTCCAGTCCCCGACTCTAGGCTCCTGCCTTGATTTCCCTCAGTGATGGGTGGTGATCAAGACATTGTAAGGTGAAATAAACCCTTTCGTCCCCGGGTTGGTTTTGGCCAGAATTTTATCACATCAGACAGGAAGTCAGCACAGCTCCTTGCTGCCATGTTTGGTTTTCCTGAGACAAGGTCTCTCACTTTTACCTCAAGCACACCAATCTGGCTGGCCAGCCAGAGAACCCCAGAGAGCCTCCTGGCAGCCCCCCAGCACCAGGAGTCCAGGCCACCATGCCTTTTTAAAGAAATGTGGGTCCTAGGTGTCAAACTTGGACCCTCAAACTTGCATGGCAAACACTTTACTGACTGAGCCATCCCCTTAGCCTGAGAATCTTCTCAAATAAGAACCTTTGAAGCCATTTCTTCACCAGATCCCGTCCTCTCCTTATAGTACATGTTCCCTCCACGTTGATGCCATGTAAGCTAAATTTCTGGTCAGGAGACAGGAAGCTATGTTGAGCTACATTATATGAAGGGAAAATAAGTGCATTTTCTCTCATTTACCATTATTTCTCAATTGGGCAGCATTTTGCATTTGTAGAGTACAAAGGTGCTATCAGAAACCTTATCTGCCTTTATGCTCCAGAAAGAAACGAAGTACCTTCAGGCCACAAGGTGTAATTGAACACCCATAGTAACCGTGAAGATGGAGGGGACGATTATCTTGTGTGGTCCAGCACCCGTAGTCATCATAAAGATAGGGCAGGGTGGGTATCCACCTGTGTGGTCTTGAAGATGGTCAGGTATTTAGCAGGTAATTATCAAACACTTAACAGATAGGGGGATATAAGGGAATGTAACTGAAATTATATTGACTTCCCTCTTCTTTGGCCAGACACTCTAAATAACACCCTATTGTGGTTACTGTAATGTGTTTCAATTGTGGTATCATTAATTCTTGGGACATTGACGCACTCAGAAATTGACCCCGATTCAAGTGTGTGGTGGTTAGTTACTAAGGAGGGCCCAGAGAATGCCAAGACTGTGCATAAGTTAGGGAAAGGGGGTATAGGATGGCAGGGCACATGTGAGTTCAAATGAGAGGTTGGCGCTAATTCTGGCCTTAGAAGGGCAAACAGGATAAATACATCTGCTGGGAATGCGTTTGGTCACGGTAATATAAACCGATCAGTATCCCTTAATCCGGAGGCTGTGATTCACTTGAGAGGAAACACTAAAGTACACGTACAGTTGGTTCAAGAGTCCAGCAACACCACAGGGCTCCCGGCTCATCCATCTCTCTCATCCTACAACCTTGGTGGATTGGCTATAGTGGGCGGGCTTCTACCTCACAGTCACAAGATAGATGCTGCATATCCAGACAGCACAGCACACCCTCCTGGCACAGAATTCAAAACATTGGGTGAGAGGAAAAAGGTACAGAGATGGGACTGTCTTATATAGCTTCCACTTTTGACAGGCAGAAAATATTTCAGCAGCAGATTTGTGGTGTGTCTCAGTGAGTCATCTGATACACCCTAACACCGGCGACGAGCATGGAGGAATGACACTCCCATGACTGGTTCAAACTAAGCAGGATGTCTATCCTGGACTAAGGAACAGGTAGACAGTTCACACCTAAGATCCAAACAGAACTTGCTATTGAATGAAGGTTCATCGTCAGCCACAGAATATAGGGCTCCTGCATCGGATGGCAGCAGAGACAATTTTAGGTAACAGGCCAGGTGGTTGCCAATGTTATTTAAATGGAGTTTAGCAGCTCAGCAAAGATGTGTCTTCCCTTCCCAGTCATTTGGGGACACACGACACTTCAAGGGGACATCCTGTCCTTGTTTGCTCTGTATGTCTCAGTCTCTCCCTGCTCATTCCTCACACTCTGGTGTCTGGTGTCCCCTTGCAATGAAGAGGTGCCAGGCTCGTTCCATGACAACTGGTATTCCATTGCATCTGTTTTTGCAACTATCTTCTATTTAAAGAAATACTTTGGGCTTTTATGAAGAAAATCCACTACGTGCATGGATGTTTAATAATGTGTTTTACCCGTGTGTGTATGTGTGTGTGTGTGTGTGTGTGTGTGTGTGTGTGTTCATGTGTGTGATGTGGAGACCAGAGGACCACCTTGGTTTTGACACAGTCTCTTCCTGGCCTGGATCTCACGACCCAGGCCAGACTGGCTGGCAGTAAACCCCAGGGATTCTCCTGTCTCTGCCTCCCCAGATCTGAGATTACAAGATACATCCTTGCTCAGTTTTTGATGCAGTTTCCAGGCTTAGATTCTGGTCCTCAGCTTGGACACTGAGCTACCTCTCCCATCCCAAGAAGTGGGCTTTAAAAGAAAATATTAATTAATGAGCCAAATGGCCGGGCCGGTGTGATTTCAACACCATAAGGGTGTTACACAAGGAGTGGGAATTTGGAGCTTTGAGAAGAAAAAGTTTTAAAAAGCACATTTGACAGCTTTTAAAACCTTGGGGACAACCCAAAGCCTATTAGGGAAAGCTGAGAACTGTGTCTCCATTAATTCAAGGCAAAATCAACAGAAACCAGAGCTTATGTCATCGTTATTTCCTACAAAACACCCTAAGCTTGTTTCTCATTTAAGACACCTAAGCTTATTTCCCTCGGAAGCTGTCCCTACCACTCCAAATAAAGCTGAAACTGGCTCCCCACCGCTGCTGGCTTGTGTGTCATCAGGTTTCTGTCTTTGGTGTCACATGGGCGCTTCCCATTGACCGCTACAGCAAAGGCCAGCGCCTTTGAAGGTCAGCAGCAATGTGCAAGGTCAGATGCATTGTTTCCATCCTGAAATTTGGAACCACAATGATGGGAAAAGCCATGGGCTGACATGGCTCTGTCAGTGATGTGTCTCCCTTTGAACAGGAAAGGAAAAACTAAACTAAAGACAAGTGTTATCTGGTAAAATGTCCAGATGAGAACACATACCAAAGCAAGTGTGTGTGTGTGTGTGTGTGTGTGTGTGTGTTTACTCACATGTCTGCATGCATGTAGAGGTCAGAGGGCAACCTTGAGTGTCATTCCTCTAGAGTCATTCATCTTTATTAAATTTAAAATAATTTTATTTACTTATTTTGGGGGGTAACACACACCACAGCACAGATGTAGGGGTCAGATGATGACTTGCAGGAGTCAACTCTCTCTTCTACCTGTTGAGTCTTGGGAATTGAATTCAGGTGGTCAGACTTGGTAGCAAGTGCCCTTCCTGTCATGCTGAGCCACCCTGCCAATATCTCTCTTGTTTGTTGAGGTAGAGTTTCTCACTGGGACCTGACTTGCTGGTTAAGGGCTTGCAGTGAATTCCAGAGAACCCTAGGTCTCTTTCTCCCTGTTCCTGAGGTTAGAAGTGCATGCTACCACTCTGCGGTTTTAAGTGGGCTCATGGGGATCGAACCCAGGACCTCAAGCTTATGCAGCAGGTACTTTACCAACTAAGCCATCTCCTCTAACTAACAAATAGATTTAAAAGGTTGTAGATGTGGTTCCTGAGTGGCTGACATCAGGGAAGCTGAGCTCTGGTGCATACCAGGGCAGTTGGTGCAGGATGAGGGAAACATTATTGTCAAGGAGACATAACTCGGCCATGCTTAGGATTTATGTTGCCTGTTGTGCCTCCACACGGAAGCCTGGTGTGTCTATGTGAGCTGATGAAGGAGAACCATTTCCATCTATAGAGGTTGCTATGGTCTAAATGTTTGTTGCCCTCCTCCCACAGCCACCAGGGAAGATGCTGAGGTCCTGATACCTATGATGACAGCATTGGGAGGCAGATCTTTGAAGGGGATGACTTCAGTAGTCCTGAAGATAGAGTCCTCCTCAGTGTGAAGCTAAAGCTTCCCACCGCAGGAGAATATGCTCCATTTACAAGCCAGGTAGCAGCCTTCAGAAAATCTGTCAGGGCCTTGATCATGGCCTCCTAACCTCCTTATCAGCCATCCAGTCTCTGGGACTTCCGTGATAGCAAGCTGGTTTGTTCCTGTGTGACACAGGGCACAGTTAGGAGTGGAGTGAACATGCAGTGTGCTTCTGCTTTGTAATCAGGGCCGAACACAGAAGAATGCTCCTCAGACTAAGCACTATGACATGGCTTTGTTACTCTCTAGCTCAAAATTTAAGGTGAAACAGAAAGATATTATGGAAGAGATGATAGACATAATCATTAATCTTGGTTGCCAACTTCACTGGCTCTGAATTCAATTAAAATGCATGCCTCTGGGCACTCCTGTGAGGGACTTTTCTTAATCAGATTATTTGAGTTGGGAAGACTCGCCCTAAATGTGGCAGCCAAGATTAAAGGCTTTGGAAGAAGGAAGCTTTGCTCTTTGCCTGTTTGCCTTCACTCTCGCTGACAAGTTCATCTATCCTGTGGCTGCTGCATTCCATTGCCAATATTAGAACCACCTTCCTTGAAATCCCACTGTAGACTGAAGACCAAGAGCTCCCGGAAACTCACAGGCCTTGAGCACCAGATTGGAACTGCTGAACCATGAAGCATCATGGACCGAGCAGGGCAGCCATGGGATTCTCAGCCTCTCATGTGAGACCACCATTGCTAGACCACCCAGTGTCCTGTAAGCTCATCAAATAAATTCTATCAGTTTGGTTCCCCTGGGGACCCCTGAGGCAGAAACAGGCCTCCAGAGGCAGATACAAGTGCCTGACAGTCAACACACATTCCAGTTTGTTTTTCTAGTGAATATTTGTTAGGATGTTTTTTAAAATAAATTGTTGGGTTTTTATTTTTTGTTTTTTTAAGAGTAGAAATGCATTAAACTTCTTCATCCGTACCTGGATGGCAAATCCTAAACTCACACTAGTTAAACGGATTAAAGCATTAGGAATGTATGTGTATATAAGTATAAAGTTATTCCTGTCAAATTTGGATCAGAGATAACATCAGCCATGTGGGCAAACCTGGACCTCAACTATTTAATACAAGCAAATCAGGCCAAACTGTCAGCAGCTTGCCAGGCCAACAAAGATGAGAGCCTGAGAATCGTGTTCTTGTTTTCTTTTATGAATTTGCAGTAACCCTGCTCATTAATCGTGTTTATAATGTTAAATTTAGCACCTTTCCTTGGCTCATCAAATATTTCCTTAATGAACTGTCAGCTCACCCGATCTCAGTTGTAATGACTTTTGAGTTAAGTTCAGCTTGACTATTGGGGTTTTCAGAATTCTATGCTGACGGAAAATACAGAAAAAGAACTTTTTCATTGTATTTGAAGAAAGACATAGTCATTCACCTGCCACCTTCCCACAGAGCTGACCATCCAAGCTCAGTGCTGAGACCTTGGCCCACATTTCCCTGTACACCATGAAATGGGTACCCTCAACTGGGAAGGAACATTGTGCTGACACAACCATGCCGTGCTCCCTCACCTGCAGTCACCCTGTCCCAAGGCCCCTGGTGCCCTTCCCCTGCCAAAAAAGAGTTGTTGGGATCCACACCCAGCATCGCCTAGGCCCAAAATCAAAAGCCCAATACATAACCTGTACAGTTTTTTTATTTTGATTTATTTATATTATTCAATGTGTGAATGCTTTGGCTACGTGTATGTATGTGCATGCCTGGCATCTGAAGAGGCCAAAAGAGGACATTAGATACCCTGGAATTGGTTAGCAGAAGAATGTGAGTCATCACGTGAATGCTGGGACTAGAACCTGGGTCCTCAGAGAGAGTGACAAGTGCTCTAATGGCTGAATCATCTCTCGAAGTCCCAAACTCTATATGCTATACCTGAAGATGCTTAGCTAGTCTACAAAGTTCCATGGGGGACTTGATGCCGATCCTCAAGGTTCCAAACTACCAGTGGAGAGGATGCCAGGGCTGGTGGTACTGAGAACACAGAGGAAGTTCTTAAGTACAGGAAGGTCCTATGGAGAGCAAGGTTGGGAAAACAGCCTAGACCGGGTAAGGGATGGGTTGAACCCTTGAAGCAGGTGTTATAGTTATAGTTATAGTTATAGATGTTATAGTTCTGAGGACAGTTGAACAATCCCATGAACTTCCCAGTTGGGGGTTCTTCATCTATATAATAACTACAGCATTGTTTCAAACCTTGTTTAAAGACCCATGATGATTGTACGAAGACCACTAGTTAGGACTAGGTAGCTCCGAAGAATAGGAAGTAAGTCCTGGATGCTGTATATCTCCCTGAAGTATAAAACTGGCATGCACACACAGCCCCACACATTCTCTGCAACATCCTGATGCCACACTGTGCAGCTCCAAGGTGCATTCTCGTGAGTGCTAGTGTGTGCGTACTGTTGAGACGCATACTCACAGAGCCAGTCCTGAGGCTCTAATGCTTTTGTTTATGGCTCTGAACTCTGGCCAGGATTGATGGGCAAGCAGTTTTGAGGAGGAAGGATCACTGGATGCAGCCAAAAGCGTGGAGGTGTGTGATTTCATTACAGAGCTGTGGGAACCTGGCTCGTTGCTTTCTATTCCGTGTGAGTGACAAGTCACTCTATGCAGCCACTTGCAGAAACTCGCAGGGAAAAAGCACAGGGGACACTTGTTTTCCCTATCCTGGATTGTGAGCCCTAATCACATTCGAATACCCATAGCTACTGGAGAATACGTCATTGCTTTCCAGTTCAAAGAAGCTCATTCCTTCTAAGCACCCAGGATGACATTGGGCAGATCTGGGTGTCTGGCGTCAGACCACCATTCTTCCTATGAAGTCCCCTCATGACCAGAGAGGTGGCCACATGATCCCAAGTTCACCCTTCTGCTTGGCACCATGGCAGACCAAGAACACATGATTTGGGAAAATGAGATGGGCAGATTTTTGGACCATCTCATATGCACAGCAAAGAACAGTGTTGGGAGGGCTGGAGAAGATGCTGGCTGACCTCAGGCCTCTTCTCATAGAAACAGCTGACAACCGCTCCACAGTGTTCCAGCTATGGGTGTTCCCTGCAATAACAAGGAGTTTAAAATAGCACCCTTGCCTCCCCCTCCCTCCCCCAGTGAAGGGCGGCAGGCCCACAGCCTCCAGGCTTCCTGCAGGAGCAGCCTTGCTGCTTCCCTCGGAGCAGCTCTCCAAGAAAATAAATAGCATGTGTTCATCATTCAAATGAGGCTTAATTAATGCAGAAATCGCCCCCAAACTTTCCAAGACACCCATGGTAATGAGCTCCCAGCTCTCCTCCCTCCAGCTTATGATGTCAAGCTGAAAAGCTGCACGTGACAGGGAGGAACTGTTCTGAGGACTGGACTGTGGTTTGACTCTGTGGTTTCATGGCTTGCTGCAGTGTCTCAACCCCAAAACCTGTATTCTACCCTCCTGTCAGGGGTAAAGATGCTGGAGTTGGTGGCTTGCTCCCCAGAGTTTCCAGGGTACAGAAGAGGCTCAACTCAAGTAACTTAAAGGTAGGTTGTCTCTAATTTATATACTTGAAGCGACCCCAGCCCTTATTCCAGGCAAGACATTTCATTAATGGTACAGCAAGAGACACTGAGTCACCCCTGTCCTTTATCCATAGCCTCTAGGCCTTGATCTCTAGAACCAAGGACAAAGAGAAGACTCACCCTCCAGAGTCCTGGAGGGAGCAACGGCATGGATGGGGTTTTAGAAAGGCAGGATGGAAAGCGGAGGGTGAAACTGGAATGGAAAGAAACCTGTCCTCTGGGGTCTAGCCCGCATCTCCTGATGACTGAGCATCAGAAACGTCCATGCAACTGATCCAGCTAATGTTGCCTACAAAGACAGTGCGTGTTTTCCTAAAGACTACTCAGGCAAGGGTGAGAAATAAGCACACGAGATTGAAGACATAGCTCATCAGTTAGGAGCATGTTCCAGTCTTGCAAGGAACCTAGGTTCTAGTCCTAGGACCCACTTTAGACAGCTCACAGCCGCCTGTAAGTCCAGCTCTCAGGGTTCTGATGGCCTCTTCTGGCCTCCAAGAGCCCTGCATTCAAACACACACACACACAAACACACACTCTTACACACACGCGCGCGCGTGCGCACGCGCACACACACAGAGAAAGTGAGAGTGAGAGAGAGAGAGAGAGAGAGAGAGAGAGAGAGAGAGAGAATATGGCCTTGAATCTCACACTGTTATTTATCCTCTCTCTCTTCCTTAAGCCCACACAATGTAACTCATGAAACCATCTGAGAACTTTATTTACAAAAAAGAAAATCCCCTGAAAGAAACAAGCAGGAGCTGGAGAGCACTGGCTGCTCTTGCAGAGGACCCAAGTTCAACTCCCAGCATCTACTCGGCAGCTCACAACCATCTATAACTCTAGTTCCAAGGGATCAGATGCACTCTTCTGATATCTAAGGGTACTCTGTATCCATGTAGTGCACATACATACGTGCAATAGTGCACATGCATACATGCAGACAAAACACTCATACATATAAAATAATAAAACAAATCTAAAAACGTTTTTAAAGAGAAACAAATAAATAGATAATTATATTTTTACCTAATTTTAAAACTTTGAGTCATCCTTCAGCCTTGCTGGAATTTATACCTTTTGAACAACGGTGCCTAAGAAGCCACAGAATTATGTATAAGATGCTCTCTAGAGGACTGTATTCACCTCGGAAGCATCGACTGTCACCTTCTCTAGGTAATAAACTCACTGTCTTTGCTTCACTCCGAGTCTTGCTGATTTCTTTTTCCTGTGGTGCAGTTAGGGACCCAGCTTGGCCTGAGTGGAGGTCCCAGAGTGGGAGGGGAATTTCTCAGGCTCTGACGACAATGTCCTCTTTGGTCTCCCCACCACTGCTGGCAAAAGGACAGCGTCGTCCCCAGGGCTCCCATAGACCAGAGGTGCTGGTCCAATAATCTGGTCTCTTGCATTCCCCACCTGTGAGGTAGAGGGGAGGTACCCGTTCACCTGCCTCAAAGCCCCTGAAAGGTGGTGGGCTGGGCACTGTGAACAATCAGAAGCATCTGCAGAATGAGACATCCTCTCTGGCCCTGAGAATGTCCATGACCTCCAGTCCACAGAGGAGATGAGGGTATCCTGCCACTGTTATAGCCTCACCGGGAGCAAAAGGGGGGCAGAGGAGGCAAACACTACCTTCCTCTCCCAGCCCCCATATTGCTTACATACGAAGCACGCAACATGCATATCCAGCATATGAAACATCAGGGACTGGGAGAGGATGCATCTCATTAGGAATCTGATGACCAGAATTTAAATCCCCAGCACGCTGGCAAGATCTCTACCTGGGAGCCTCACTCCTTCCCATGTGGGCTCTGCCAGCAGGAAGGCTTCCAATAACTCCATACAGGGCAATAATGCAGCCCCTGCCCCCTTTCTGTTTTTCATTTCCTTACTAATCAATAGCCATGGGCTGCGTGCAGAAACCACTGCCTTAAAGGAAAGCATGAGAACACAGGGTGTGTGCACATCCGGGCTAATCCCATGATGTTTCCGTGATGTCAGAGCCATGGTCTCCAGGACTGTGCCTGGACCCATTCTCTGTGATTTAATGCTTTAACTGGACAGGACAGGGAGGGCTCGGGAGAAGGTCTCAGGGACACAGAGGGTCCCGACAATTCCCCAGGAGGGAAGTGGTCCTCCTGCTGCAACCCGTTCCACTCTTCCGTCCACTTTAGCCTGTGATTCATGAATGAAATTAATAGAAACCAACCAAGCATGGCCATGCCTACGGTGCTATGTCCAACAACAGATGTTTCCTGCAGTGAGCAACCATGACCCAGGAACACAGCCCGCTCATCAGCACCAATCTCACCAAGCATCGCTTGCACCAGCAAGACTGATGGCGACACTGGAAAAGGCAGCTGGGACGAAGGCTATGCCTAAGCTGGTCTTGCCCCACTATGCCTCCCAAAGACAGTCGTTGATCTCTTTCCTCCATGAGGAAACTGAGGAATGTCTCTAGTTTAAGATGTGGATCTTAGCTCTGACATTTATGACTGTGTGAATGAGTGTCTGAGATGGCCCAAAGGTCCTGGGGAATGCTGGGACAGGGAAGACACTTTTCATCCTAGACTCACCATGGTTCCCCCAAGTTTTGACAGCTTAATGCAGTTTGCATGTTTGTTTGATGCTGTCCTGGTCAATCTAACAGAGGGGCAGCACCTCTGCCTCTGCATCCAGTGAAGTCCATCTTTCCCCTCCTTCATCTCTCAGGTCTCCTCCTCCTTCCACACCAGACACACATAATGAAAGATTTTATAGAGCTAAGAATTCAAGAACCTCCAAATGAGGGAAAACATTGTGTTTGCCCACTTTACTTAGGATGGGCTCTCCCACTTCAAGCCCTTCAATACTTAAAGGACCAGACACCAAACCACTCTACACAGGAGCCCTAGAAAATACCCAAATTTTCAGGGAATTCTGGAAATCCTGCTAACTCCACCCTCTTTCTTGCTGTGATCCAACACATGAACACACATACACAGACAAACACACACATGGATGCACACAGAGATGACACACACACACACACACACACACACACACACAATCTCATCTCATGCAAAGCCCCCATCAGAAGAGAGAGCAGGTATCTGGGGTTCAGAGCCACACAGTCAGCCTGAGCACGTGGACACTGTGTCCATAGGACTCAGACTGCATCAGAGGATGCCTGCCTCCATGTTTACTGCAGTACCATTCATAGCCACGATGTGGAGTCAGCCTGGGCATTCATCAACAACAGCCCAGTGAATTAGTAAGATGTGGTATACACACACAATGGAGTTATATTCAGTCATGAAAAGAATGTAATTGTGTCATTGGTAGAAAAAAAAATGGATACAGCTGGAGACCACCATATTAAGCAAAATAAGCCAGACACGGAGAAGCAAATACTGCATCTTTGTCTCAATTTGTGGGTCCTAAGAATTCTTTACAGAATCATTATGGATTCTTTACATGTCTATAAAACCATCTCCATCCATGATGCCGTGAAGGCAGACAGAGGCTTGGAGAAGGAGACTAGAGGGGGACACAGAGCAGGTGGGGTGGGTAGGGTCAAGGCACAGGACACATTTACAGGCAGCGGTCTCATGCAGCCCAGCACTGTGGATAATGCATAGACACTGGAAGAGGAAGAAAGGCTACAACTCCAGAGTTAGAGACACACTGATGAGGGTGAGGACCACCGATCCCAATCCAAACTACACCAAGAGCCATGCTCCCAGGCCTGAAGTGGCTTAGGTACCACTCCTTTGCAGTGTAAAAACATATGTTCAATCAAATAGGAGGGTTTGAAATACACTACAGAGGCCAGGGGGACAGCTCCACTTCTGTGGAAGTGTGAAGACTGAGGTTCAAATCCCCAGAAGCTCACATAAATTTGGGGAGGGTATAGAGGCTGCCTATACAATTAGAGCCTGGGAAAGCAGGGGCAGGGAAACCAGGTCACAAAGTGACAAGCAGATCTAGTCATATCTATGAGCTCTGGGTTTAACTGAAAGACCTTGCTTCAAAGAATCTGGTGGAAAAGCAATGAAATCCCTGACATCACACACACACACACACACACACACACACACACACACACACACAAAACAGTACACATTCAAACACATGAGTTCACAAACATGCCACACAAAAAAACCATGAAAAATAAAATACTTAAGTAAAAACTGCAATTAGGCTTTATTATCCATTTATATTAAGAGAAACAGGTTAATGGAAATGCCCCAATTTATTTTTAAGTGGCACTGGAAACGAAACCCAGAGTCTTGCGCAGCTAAGCATTCTCCTTGAATCCCCACTGGGCGCTCACTGACCTATAAAAAGGGCAGGTGGTCTTCTTGAATTGGAGAGACTTGGCTGGGCCCAGGTCAGGGGTGGATGCAGCTCCCGCGGGTGTGGACTCAACAAGGCACTGTCCCTCTGGCCGGCGCTAGAGGGCGCACATGACCGGGAGCCCGTCCCTGAATTCGCCAGGCTCCACTTGTCCAGGTTTGGGACCCCCTCCCTGCAGCTCTAAACCGGGAGGGTAGGAGCTGAGCCTGAAACAACTCTGCAATCTGTTCAGGTGAAGGAACGCTGGCTGCTCCCTCCCCTGCCACTCCAGAGCTTGCGGGAGAGGCTGGAGGAAGGCTTTCCTTTTGCACCCTGGAAGAGAGCACAGCTCTTAATGGAAGTTTTTCTCAGTGAAAACCGAGTCAGTTCTTAGAGATCTTTTTTTTTAAATATTTTTTATGGTTTATTTAACTTTATTTTATGTGCATTGGTGTGAAGGTGTCAGATCCCCTGCAACTGGATCTTCAGACAGGTGTGAGCTGCCATGTGGGTGCTGGGAATTGAACCTGGATCCTCTGGAAGAGCAGTCAGTACTCTTAACCACTGAGCCATCTCTCCAGCCCTAGTTCTTAGAGATCTTAATGGCAACTTTTGCTTTGGGAACAATGGCTAGAAGTGGATATTTACGTCCCTGAGGATGCTTTCAGAGACAGACATCCCCAAAGGTGAATCTCTGCTGTATAGGTTTGAACAAGGGGAGACATCTCTTAACTTCAGTTGCCCCTAGTCCTCAGATGGCATGAGTACTGTGGGGGGGTTGAATGAAAATGGTCCCCGTTAGGCTCACAGGGGGGTGGTGCTATTAGAAAGTGTGTTACTGTGGAGTAGGTGTGGCCTTGCTGGAATAAGTGTATCACTGGGGGTGGGCTTTGAGGTCTCAGGTGCTCAGGTCAGTCCTAGTGTCTCTCTCTTCCTAATGTCTGCCTATCTGGATGTAGAATTCTTGTGTACCATCTCTCCAGCACCATGACTGCCTGCACACTGCCATACTTCCTGCCGTGAATAAATGTCTGAACTGTTAGCCAGCCCCAACTAAATGCTGTCCTTTACAGGAGTTGTGATAGTCATGGTGTCTCTTCACAGCAATAGATCCCTAAGACAAGTACCTTTAAACTGTAGCCTTGGGGCAAGAATTGTATGCCATCCTACACCTGCAGGGGGCTCGGAGGGCATCTGTAGAGACATGTGCCTGCCCCCCCCATGCACACACACACACACACACACACACACACACACACACAGAGCTCCAGAGTGGGGTTTCTGCTCAGGAAAAGAAATGCTTACTTTCCATTGCTCTGCATAATGGCTTTGTGTGGCTAATCAGCCTGAACTCTCTTCTATTGTTTGTCTGCTGTTAGATCTAACTGTTGATCTAATTACCCAAGTCTAGAATTAGACTCTCACCCTGAGCTGGGAGATCTGCTCCGACAATCCACCTCCTTCTAAAGGAAAGAACCCTGAGACTGAGAGAGTCCCCGCAGCCTCAAGTTACCATGAGCTCCAACGGCAGGTAGCAGAGGAAATCTTATTTTTCCCCCAAGCCCTAACTAATTATGGAATGTCATCACAGCCCGATTAGTATTTACCCAACAACGTGCTGATTCCGGATCCAGCCAAAAGCTTAACTGCCATTTAAATGGAGCACGATATTTAAATCTTAATTTCATTACCTCCTGGTAATAATCTTACAATTATAAATCTAAAGTATCACTCGGAATGCATTTGCATGTGTAAGGAGTCTGTCCTCATTGTTTCTCCATGGCACACATGGTTGTTGGTTTGACTTCTGAACCAGAACTGAGTATCCCTTAATGGAGAAAGAGATCGTATAATGTGTTCCTGCATCGAAGCCTGATGGGTGTGGGAGAGAAACACGAGACAAGGAAAGGGCAGCTGGACAAGGAGGAATGCCACATCCATCACCTGTGTGGCGTGAGTCACCTTTGTGTAGTTTAATGAGGCTCATGGTCTCTGTCGCCAAGCCAGTCAATATAACAAAAATTGCCTCAGAATTCCCCAAAGCTCAACAATAATTGTCACAGAGGGGGCGCGGGGATTGTCAGCCACTGCAAAACTCTCAGGCTGCGTGGCCTCGGTGGCTATACCCTGACCGTGTTATTTCTCTATATTCCGGCTATGCTACTTCTCTAGGGCAGCATTCTCTAAGTAGCGATATTGTGTAGGTTTCTCAGCAAGGGTGTGCACATGTGCAGAAACAATGCTCTCAGCAGTTTACAGGGTGTTTCTGGTTTGCCCCTTCACTGGAAATACGCTAAGATCATAGCTTTTGACCTCTTCCATTCTAGTGAGTCTGATGACTAGCCCTGAGCAGAACCTGCGGAGGCAGGTAGGCAGACGACTTCCAGCATTGCCCAAGCCACCATGGCTCCACTACGGAACCAATCCCCACCTGCGTGGGAACCCCTCACCTTGTTGCCTCTGAGGGTTCCCTGGACAATTGACAGTGTCTCCCATGCCTCTGCCCTGATAACCCTTAGAGCCTTTGCTATGACTCCTCTCTTTTTAGGGCATTCTATTCCCCTAGACATCCGCTAGCCTTCCCACTCCATTTGCTCAGCTGCCAGTTTACCAATATCCTCTCAGTGACAGTCTCTGCCTGGCACTGGCTCCACCTCTCTTGGCTTCTCTCTGTAACTCTTTCCCCTCTACAGTTACATGTTTATTGTCTCCCTGTGTTCAGTGAATATTTGTTGGATCAGACAGTATGCCTCAGACCTGTAATCCCAGCTCTTGGAATAATGGGACGGGATGTTATGAGTCTAGGAGAGTTTAGGGGACACATGGGGATTCTGCTTCAAAAGAATTACAAACTGATATCTATTGGGACAAAGAGTGAATACACACCAATGGCAACATCACCACTCTCCCTCCCATTATCACCATCATCATCATCAATCCATCATCACCATCATGACCATCATCATCCATAGCACCACCACCATCATCACCACCACCACCATCATCACCACCATCATCACCACCATCATCACCACTACCACCATCATCACCACCATCATCACCACTACCACCATCATCACCACTACCACCATCATCACCACCATCATCACCACTACCACCATCATCACCACCATCATCACCACTACCACCATCATCACCACTACCACCACCATCATCACCACCATCATCACCACTACCACCACCATCATCACCACCATCATCACCACTACCACCATCATCACCACCATCATCACCACCATCATCACCACTACCACCATCATCACCACCATCATCACCACCATCATCACCACCATCATCACCACCATCATCACCATCATCATCACCACCATCATCACCACCATCATCACCACCATCATCACCACTACCACCATCATCACCACCATCATCACCACTACCACCATCATCACCACCATCATCATCTCCAGATGGACGGTGCCAACAGAGTGCCTGAGACAAAAATAATGGCATGAAGAGAACAGGACTTCCCATAAGCTCGTAAGCAGAGGTACCGTGAGGAATCATCATTACCACCAATGAACAGAGTCCGTACATTTGAACAAGGCAGATGCAAAGCTTCTGAGTGCGTGTGAGCCCAGGCTGTGTACTGATGAACTCATTGTGAGTAAACACTGAGAGCAACACAGTGTGCTCACTGCAGCACATATCCCACGTACAAAGGAAAGCAATCATGCTAAGCCAGGTTTAAAATACCCATATGGGTGCCTCATAACCACCTGAAAACTCCAGTTGCAGAGATTTGGCACCCACTTCTGGTCCCACCGGCACTTGCACACACATGGAATGTACACACACACAACACACACACACACACGTACACATACATATGAGTGCTATAACAGTGTGCCCTGCTCACAACATCTTGTGTCCCTCTTCCCAAATTCTAGAAAAAAATCTGTCCCTACTGTGTGCTGCCCTGAAGTGCCCCAACAGACACACCTAGCTTGGTTGTGTAGCTTTGACTGTTCTCTATAATATGTAGAGTCTATATCTAATATTTCAGCCCAAGAAGAGTCCAAGGCTGGGGACTGATGGCTAGGACACAGACTTACATCCAAGACATGAAATTCTTTCTACCAGTGTCATAAGCAAGTAGCATTGGAACCCTTGATTTCCAAAGAAATGGAAGTCAGCCAGACACGACTCAGTGTGTGACTATCTCTCAGTCACTTCCTTTCTTATGGGTTTAATGATTTCTTCTGTTCTTCATCTTTATCTCTTTTCCCTGTGCTGGGAAATTCACTCAGCTCGTATCACTGAGCTATGTGTCCCGTGCTCTTCTCACTTCTATATTGAAGCAGATTCTCACTTACTTGCCCAGGCTGACCTTGAACTCACTCAGTATATACTACATGAGCCTTGAACTTGAGGTCCTTCTGTCTTTGCTTCCTAAGTAGCAGGGATGGCAGGCTTGAGCCACCCGGCCTAGATGGATCATTTCTTTATTTACTTAATTCTTGTTCATCTTTCTCATTTTAAAATTATATGTGTGTGTGGTGTATGAAATATACATGTTCTCATGTGTGTGAATAAATGCATCGGTATCAAGCACCCACAAGGCCAGAAGTCAATATCAGTTGTCCTCTTCTGTCACTCACAGCATTGCTTGTTGAGGCAGGTCTCTCACAGGACCTGGAGCTCACTGAGGCAGCTCTACAGGGTGGCCAATGAACCTCAAGGATCCTCCTGGTCTTATGTGAGAGCTACTCTTGGTTATCAACTTGACTACATCTGGAAATGAACTACAATCCAGCTGAGACATCCAGCCTTGTGAACTGAGCAGCTATGGGATTTTGGAAGTTTCCATTCACAGCCAGTCATTGTGGGATTAGCTGGACTACAGCATGCAAGTCATTCCAATAGGTCCCCTTTCTATAGAAAGAGATCATTCTGCCTCCCCAGTACTGGGATTTTGGGTGAGCGCTGGGGCTCTCAGCTCTTTATAAGGGTGCTGAGGGTCTGAACTCAGTTCCTCATGCTTGTGTGGCAGGCATGGAACCAACTGAGTGATCTCCTCAGCTCTCATTCCCGCTCCATAGCTTTGACATTCCTTTAACCTCACGATTGTGTGTGTGTGTGCAATGCCCAGACTATTACCTAGTGTCATGGCTATTTTTGGTTGCCAACTTGACTACACTTGGAACTATCTGAAACCCAAGCAACTGGGTACACCTGTGAAGGATTTTTTTTCTTAATTATATCATTTAAAGTGTGACGACCCACTTGGAATCCGCATCTTTAAGGTGGGAAGATACACCCTTAATTCAGATCCTTTGAGGTGGGAAGATCCACCTTTAGTCCGGGCCGCATCTTCTGCTGGCAGCCTACATAAAGAATGTGGGAACACCCAAGCCATTGTGGGTGACGCCATTCTCTGGGCTGAGGTCCTTCCAGACTATATGAGTGGGAAAGGCAAGCTGAGTTCTAAGCATGCATGCATTCACGTCTCTCTGCTTTAGATCGTGGATGTGATAGCTGTTCCAGGTTCCTGCCTTGATGTCGCCATGATGACAGACTATAACCCAGGATGGTGAGCTAAAAATAAACCCCTTTCTCCCCTACATTGATTTTTGTCAGGGAGTCTTATCACAGCAGCAGAAGTGAGACCATGATGACTACACTGGGATTCACACAGATGTGATAGAGACCCACAGGGGGCTGTGATGGGAAAGGAAAGCATGTACTCAGGGATGTACCACAAAGCGAAGCAACCCCAGCCTGTGCTCTATATCTCTACTGGCCTTGTTGCTGCACTCTGAGAGTCAGTTTCCACTGGAGGAAGCCACATTAAAACAACAGGTGATTCCTAAGTGGGAAATACATAGAACCATGGGCTCTGTCAGTCAGCCAAGGGAAATTGGGGAAGTGAAAGAGAAAGTCAAATCATAAGCAAGTTAAGCCACCACAAGGATCATGGGTCCTCTGCATCCAGGGTCCAAATTCATGTACTCAGCCAGCCACAGATTAGACATAGTCAGAGAGAAGTTATCTGTACAAAGCACATAGATTTTTCTCGCCAAACAAACCACTGAGAGCGCATAAACATTCTATCATGTAGAGTGTGTAATGAAGAAGCGATCACAAGCATGCAGGAGGGTGTGTGTATATTCTATGCAAATCCTCCCGGGATCTCGTCCATCTCCTCAGAGACATTGCAACCACACACACCCCAAAGAGACTGAGCTGCAAATGCAACATTGTCAAATGGGCAGAAAATCACCAAGCCTACACTTCTGAAAGAGTGCCCATCTGTGTGTTTACACAGCACTTTGGTATGATATCCGAAAACTCGCCTTCCTTGAGTTCCTGGGTCTAAGGATAGGTCGGTTTTCAACAGGAAACGACCAAGTTGTATCTCATAACCCACCAAGACCCACAGCGAAAGCCCAAGATAGATTAGAGGTCTTTCCTAAGACAGGGAGCCTGCTCGGGGCTGTGAGCTGACGCCACGATTGCTGCTTTGGACCGGGAAGATGACTTCCCCTAAGGGAGTCATTAGTTTCCATCTAGAAAGTGGTAGTTTCCTGTCTGGTGGAGCCACGGAGGCATCGAGAAATGCCAGAGACCACGTAGGATATCCCTGCACTCCTATTTTCCTTCTAGAAATATCTAAGAAGCAAAGCAAGAATGCTGCATCACCTGTCATAATTGTATAAAACCAGCAAGAAAAGAGCAGGCACTAAAGATTTCGACACCAAAAGAATCTGCAAAAGAGTATTGTGTTTGCCCTCAGGCATTTTTAAAAAAATCTAAACAGAAAGGTCCTTCCTTTGACCAATCTCATTTCATGCTTTCTTCCTTTTCATTTTGGGAGAGATTTTACCAAACCGGGTGCATCTTCTTTTAGGTCTTAGTAGCACACTGGTCTGTGACTCACCCTTCCTAGAATGCTGTTAGTGGGAAGCAATTACCCCAAATGGACCTGTGTACCCGGGAGAGCTCTGGGGTTCATTGGCTTCCAGCATTTTCGAAGCAAGAACACAACTCCAAGTCTCCAGAGGCCAGCGTCTGTACCCAGTTTCTTAACTGATGTCTTCAGGGTCCAATAAAAGATCAGAGGTGACATGAGGCATTGCCAAGGCATTACCAGGAGATGTCCTCATTCATCCTGAAGGAAATGGGGGCAGTTTCGGGATTCTCATGGCCTTCAGACAACAAATAGCTCACTTGGAAGAGCTGTAGACTAAAAGAATGATCTCCACCAACACAGAAAGACCAACACATCTTTCAAGTCCCAGAAGGTTTTTAGATTTGGAGTTTTGTTTTGTTTTGTTAGATAAAGGTTTAGAGGCTGGAGAGAAGACTTAACAGTTAAGAGCCCTTTCAGTCCTTGCTGAGGACGTGGGCTCAGTTCCCAGCATCTACTTTGGGCGGCTCTCAATTGCTTATAATGCCAGTTCCAGGGGATCTAAAGGCCCCATCTGGCCTCCACAGGTACTGTGCTCATATGCACGATCCCCTCGTCACACACACATACACAAACATACTTTTAAAAATAAAGTATTTTTAAGTAAAGCCTTTCTAGAGAACATTTTCTTTTCGTGTCCATGTAGTGATGTGTCAATGCTGTTAAACTCTCCGAAAAGAAAAAAAAACCCACTTCTATAAATATAACCCATGACATGAGTACCAAAACTCAATAAAGAGCACACAACCAAAATAATACAAGAATTGAAGAATGTTCAAATGTTTATTTCCATGTTAAAAATGGTGAGTTACCCTGTGGTTAGAATATACCTTTATGCTGAAAAATGAAGTCACTTTATTTCTGAAATATTTCCAGTAGAGGGGGGGAGGAAAAAATTCAGAAAGTAATGAAAAGTAAGATCAAAATGTTCTGGAAGATTCCATCAACAATCCCAGCATGAGCCACAATCTCCTTTCCGGGTCAGAATTCCTAACTGGGTGTATTTGTCAATGTCAGGCCCCAACGCTCTTCCCATCATCCATTTAAATATTGTTGAGCTGGATGTCTGTACACTTAAAGGCTAAAGTTTCACATGCTTTTATTTTTAAATGTATTTATTCCAATACACCGTTCACAGTTTTGTTATATTGCCTATATTACATACAAAAATATCTGCTGTCTGTATTTCAGCAAAACTTTGTCCCACCATCCACCCTCTATGGGACAGATGAGATGTATTACATTATACAAATATGGTTTTGATGGAGGAGAAAGGTGCAATTCATAAACCATCTGTGGCGTCATTTACAGAGATCTGGGTGGAGAAACGACTCTCTTTAGATGACCAGAGTAGAAAACCCAATGAGCTGAAGATAGGATTTGGAAATACAGCCTGTGGTCACTGTAGGGGACCAGGGGACTCCTCATTGATAGACACGGCTTCATTATGGTATCAACCCTTTCTTTTTAACTCTTTCTCCTTTCTCTCTCTTTCTGTATGTGTGCATGCGTGCACATGTGTATGCACGCGCACGCGTGCATGAACGCATGGAATCACGTATATAGCCCCTCGGATGATACTCGTGTTGAGTCAGGGTCTCTGATTGTGATCTGGAGCTTGCCTATTAGGCAAGGCTGGCTGAAAAGGAAGCCTCAGGTGCCTGTCTGTCCCCACCTCTCTCATGCTGGGATTATAAGCATACACCACCACACCTGGATTTTTATGTGGGTTCTAGGGGGCTTAAATTCCAGCCCTTAGACTTATGCAGCAAAGTTTACAGACTGAATTCTTTCTTTCTTTCTCCCCAGCCCCGAGAAGAGTGAGACAGAAAAATGTTGATCAGAATACCCAAAGGGGACTTCCTAAATCTTAAATGAGTTACAAATTACTTCCATCCATAGGTGTGGCCAAGGGGTAAAATAAAATCAATGCATGTCTTGGTTGTATTCATGTCTATAAATAGAAATGTTCTGCCTAGACAGCTAAGAATTGCCACAGTCTGGGACTGCACCCTGACATGCATGCCAGACAGACAGTTTTCTAACAGTTAGATGCTGCTTTCTGGCCAAAGCTCCCACTGTATTTATGAGTCTCTTAAACCCAGCACACCTGCTATTCAGCTCCAGTTCTTTGGTGTGACACCTGCCTCTTGAGTCCCTATGCCTTGATCCCAAAGGCATCACGAGCAGATCTTGAAGATGGTAACACTATTGTCTGAATGTCCTGGGTCACACTACCTTTGTCCATCCCGTGTCTCAACCTCTCTCTGTGTGGCCAGAGAACTTATAGCCTGTTGCTCTCTTCTGACTCCCCCAGGATGAATCTGAGCATAAACCTCATTCTTGTGGCAGAGCAAAGGACTTGATAAACTATGCCTGGCTAGGTTAAATAATCATAAATATATATGAAATAAATATATCAAGAGTTATAATTTAGGTATCTCAACCTTGAAAACTAAAGTCCAGGCCAATTCATAGCCCTAGGAAACTGGATTTTAAGGCTTGATGGTTTATGCCATCTCCCCAATTCTAGTTCAGGATTTTTAGGGGTTAGCACAAACATCATAGCTGACTTGATAGAAAATCAGGTGAGATAACCACAGTTTATAAGCCGCAGGAGATCTTCAGAGCATAAGATGCTGCCAGGACACTGTGATGCTGCATCCTGCCCAAGCCGAATCTGAGAATGACTGACAGGCTCTTTTGTTTCCCACCAAGCAACTGAGTCTATGACTGCTTGGTATTCACACACACACACACACACACACACACACACACACACAGATGTTGACACATGTGTTCATGTTGTGTCTGTATGTATGAAACTGTGTGTCACATGTTAAAAGGGTCGTTTCCCTCAGAACCTGCCACTTGGCTTTGATTTGAACTGGTGGTGTCCTAACACAAAGATGCACTGAAATGTGCACTGAGGCCAATTCACTGAGTGTCTAAGAGGCCTACGGAGGCACCTTCAGAACCATGGTCAGCTCCTCCCCGCCCACTTACAGTCTGTCAATCACAGGACGTTCTTGAGCAGCCCTTGCTAATTTTCTGCTAAGCTATAGGCAAGCCCAAGGCCCCAGCTAACCAATAGCAGGCAGCCTACTTTGTCTGTTCCTGCTTCCAGGTAGGTACCTCACTATTCCCATTATTTCTGTGATGGGAGATAGGATCTAAAACAGCTCATTCAAAGAGCTGCACTTATCTGGAACTCCGCTGCCCTGCCCAAGTGGTTTGGGGCTACCCACCCCCGCCTCAACCTTTCTAGAGGCAGGCGGCTAACTAGAGCACTCTAAGCAGCCGCAGATGTGAGCCAAGCTTGTGCAATACCTTCATCTCCTGGCTTCATTCTCTAGGTCAAAGGTTTCAGGGACCCCAGCAGTTTCAGTTCTTAGAAGCCATTCTAAACACAGAAGCAAGTGAGCATAGTTCTGGAGGCAAAAGCACATGGCCTGCATGCCCAAGTTTGTTTGTCAACACACTGCAGTGCAGGGAGTGGGAGAGGTAGGAAGAAGGTCTTAGCTGTCCAGTCATGGCTTTGGGAGGGAAGGTTGCCATATTTCCAGCCTGCACATATACAAATGAGAGCAGAGGGATGAGAACATCTCCTCTGAGAGGCTCAGACATCAGCCCTTTGACATCAGTGGCCTCCTGCGTATGCTTCTTGCTTGGGGCCTTTGAAAATCCCATTGTTGAAAGTTGACCATGACGTGGTGAGTTCACAATGAGGCATACTAGTCAAATGTCTGATTTTCTAGTTACGTCATTGTGATAAACAAAAACGTCACATTTGCCAAGCCAAAATCTCTGCCTTTCTTGAGACTTCATGATGCTTGTAAATAGCACTTTTATTGAAAATTATGCAAAAAATATTTTTTCTCTTGCAACTTTGACTTAATAACATTGTTTGTAACAGCTGATTCTTGGCTCTGGGACATTCATGTATAGTTATGGATTTGGAAAAACCATTGCTTTCTCTACCAAAAGATGCCTGTGATGGCTTCTTCTCTGCTAAAGTGAAAATTGAGGGTGGTTTTTCTTTCAGTCCTTGTATGGATGACTTCTATATATTGCTAACTTGAAACACTGATTTGTTTGTTTTTTTTATTTTAATCTGCAAAGTCGAGAGTTGAATATGAAGCTGTTTCTTCATGTCTTTGTTATGTAGATCAATCCTGCTTTTTAAAAGATTTGGTTTTTTTTTCAAGTTATGTGTATATGTGTCTGTGTGTGTACACATGAGTGCAGTACCCACAGAGGCCAGAAGAGGGCATCAGATCCCATGGAGCTGGACTTTAAAAAGGTTGTGGGCCACCATGTGGGTGCTGTGATCTAAACTCCAGGTCCTGTACAAGAGCAACAAGTGCTCATAACTACCAAGCCACCTCTCCAGCCCTTTAGTCCTGCCTTTTATTTTAGTTTGAATAATACACTGTGTTGAGCACAAAGGAGTTATATCCCTACTGTGATGTTGGAGCCTCTCTGCCCTCAGACCTGCATCCCCAGGAGATCTGGAAATAACTAACAAGCCGACAATGAAAACAGATGTTTGTGACACAACTTTCTCCAAATTTGTTAAACTTCATATGGGAAAAAAGGGAACAAAAAGTTCTCTCTTCTGTGTCTTCAGTGAGACCTTTGCCACTGAGATATATAAGAGTGTCCAATGGCAAGAAAGACACAAGCATGAGGACATGTCGCTTAAACACTGTCCCCAGCAACAAAGTCTTTTTAAAAAAATGACATCCGGTGTGAAGACCCAGAAATGGCAGGACATGATGAGCCCCACAGAATAAAACTCACAGGAAGAACATCAGACATACTTCTCCTTTATGTGTTTCTGAAACCACCCCTCCCCCTCGAAAAATGTAAGGTCAAAAGAACAGGTACAAGTCCAAATGTATATAAAAATAATGAGCCTCACTCCCGACAACTAAGGAAGCTACATTCAGTCAATCTTCCGCCACGGAGATCCGAACTTAGGCCACGCTCAATGAGCGTCCACTGTGCTTTAAAAGGGCTAGGAATAGAAAAACCACCATCCGGAACATTCCTAATTACACACGGCCATTGGTCATGAGGTGACTCACAGTGTCTGTGGGGTTGTGCCTACTGCTAGGCTGCTGCCTCTGGGTGACTCACATCCCTGGGAGCCACTGTTTAGTAGACATTGCCCAGCTGGAGCCTCGGTTCTCTAGACTGCTGGTACCCACTCCCAGAGGGATCCCTCCAGACTCCCACCCTGACACTTTATGGAGTCACCCCCTATTGCTGATCAGACCCACTGCTCCACCGTCCAGAAAACAGAAGGCATAAGGTGAATACAAACATAAGAAAGGTCTTTACATCTGGTCCTGTAGTCTTTCCATGTAGTCTCTGAAGTCCTGTGAGTCCCCCAGCCCCATATCCTGGCAGACCCACTTAATGCTGTCATCACTGTCAAACAGGATGGAGTTGGTATACGGGCCCCCATCCTCGGGGAGGATGGTGGTGTAGGAAGTAAACTTGACTCTCTTCCTCTTGGGGCCGGAAGAACTCATGGGTTCATTTTTCAGCTCCTTCTCGTACACATAGTCAGGAGGTCTAAGCAGCTGACTGTGAAAAGTCTTCTGGGAACTGCCATTCAGCAGGAAGTTCCTCTCCTCGAACTGCAGGCCCCTGTCAAGCATGGTTGTACACTCCTCCGAGGGGAGAGTGATGTCCACGGGGTTCTCCAGAAGTTCTACCTCATTCCCAAGCCAGACCCAGTCGTGGGAATGGGGAATGTTGCCTTGCTCACTGACTGCAAACCTTTTGTGTCTATACTTCCAAGCAAAGGCCACACAGTTGATCAGAAAGACCAAGATGGCCAGACAGAAAACACAGAGCAGGGCGTACATGCCAATCTCCAAATCTGTTAAGCCCCTGGAGGTCATTGTGAGGTCGCCAGGGTTACTGGATTCTGGTAACTTCCCCTGAGTGGGGAAGCTTGTGAAGGCATCCGCTCCGCCTTTGAGCAGCTTTCCTCCCATGGGAGACTGTGGGGTTGTGCTTTTGTTGGTCCTGTCCTCGTGGCCAACTGGTGCACCATGTTGGAACCACTCCTGGGCGGCTCGCTCCTGGCTTCCCTCGCGCTCTATGGAATTGCTGAGGTGGCCTTTGTATTCCCGGTTTATGCCCTCGATGTCATTGCTGCCTCCTTGCTGCTCATGCATCCCAGGTTCAAATCTGACCTTGACACTTCCTTTACCCACAGCAAGAGTACTCTTCCTCTTGTTCTTCTGACAAGATTCGCTGATTGACATTTCTAGCTTGATCAGGGGCCCTTGTCCTTCACCCTCAGCAACTATAATTGGCCATCTGGTCTGAAGGTTTGGCTGGACAGATACCACCATTTCATCCAAGGAGGAAACGGTCAGTGAGAAATCCTTGGGATCATAAATGTCTAAAGGTGTTACTGAGCCATCACTGAACAAAATCCAGGAACTGACTATGGCTTCCTAAAAAAAATGAAACCAGAGCACAGTATTATAACTGGGTTCCTTCAAATTTCAAACATGAATTCCTCTGGACATTACTGGCATCTGCAGATAAAGGAGAATTTCTGTATGTGATGGTCTTAGCTCTTTGTATGCCATGACCCTGTATCATCAACATGCTATTGCCCACTGAAATAAGGTGCCAAGAATGCACTTTGATGAATACATTAAAGTGTAAATTAATTTATTGCATGCCTTTCCATGGAGTGTGACTTTGGCCTTTGCGGAGACACTCAGAAAGATCAGGTGATTTATCTGAATTAATTTCAGATGTAACCAATCAGGTTACCATTCAAGATGATGTCACTTGGAACACCATTTATCAGGAAGTTGGTGCTGACCCAGCAAAACCACTCCAGGAGGAAATTCTTGGTAAATGAGGTGGTATGTGACTGGTTTGATTGCATGGTGCCATGTCCCTGTCTCCTTTATAAATGTTTTGTGCATGTTTAAAGACCCGGGGGTGTCTTAGCATTGCCAATCCCTGTCATCAACAGGACAATCTGGTATCAATTAACCATTCTCGTTCAAGTAGCTGAAATGGAATCTCCAAGCCTCAAAAAAAAATCACCTTCTCTCTGATTGGCAGGAATGAGAACAGGGGATCCCTAGATCATGGTCTAGTAGCAAACCATGTGTGACACAGATCAACTCACAGGAAAACAAAGGCTACAGGAAGTTGAGGGTAAGTTCCTAGTGCTATCCTCAGAGACAGAGAGAAACTGGACAAGAAGCAAGGAGATTCAGGAGCTGCCCGATCTGGCTGTGACACTCTTCTGGCCTCCTTGCAAGGAGTCATAATGGGGCAGAGCTAACTTCAAGCACAGAACATGGGCCCCTGGGAATCTCACCTGCTGTGGGGCTTGGAGAACATCCTGTGCAGCCACTGTAGAGATGATGGCCCTCTTGTCTGCTTTGTGAGGCTGCAGGGACAGGGACAAGCCGGCCACCAGTTGCACACCCAGTTCTGTGATGGTGACACGGTCATCCAGGACGATAACTGTCTTCTCAGCCAGGATGGAGTCAGAGAGAGGCGAGAGGACCTGAGAAAGCAAGGCAGAAAGCATGTGACTTCGCCCCAGAGAAGCACCTTTCAACTCCTGAGCAGATAGGGCCACCAGTGACCCAGCTAGTGTTCTGGTAAACACACTGACAGGGGTTTATGTGGGTCTGGGGTTGTTTAATACCATGGAATGAAGATGATTGAAAAAAAACACCTTGGTTATGTCTTTTGATTCCTATATGTCGATGATTAGAATATGTTTATATTCTAAGGAAAAAGACGTTTCAGGATAGGAATCCTCACTGAACGTTTCTACCTTGGTGATAGGTATAATGGTCTGTCCTGTCCCTTTCCGAGACAAGCCTCCCCACTCCCTCCTCCATCTACTGAGGCAAGCCATCTTCCTTCTGCTTCCAGCATGAGCTTCCCTTCCTTTCCATCTCTCTCCTGAAGAGGTAGCTGCTGCCATGACTCCACTCCTCTCCCCTCTCCTCCCTCCCTCCCTCCCGCCCTCCCTCCCCCCCTCCCTCCCTCCCTCCCTCCCTCTCTCTCTCTCTCTCTCTCTCTCTCTCTCTCTCTGCCTCTCTGCTCTTTCCCCTTCTCCCCTTATCACCTTTCCCTTCCCTTCCATAACCCACTAATAAATACCCACATTCCCTGCATGGTGTGTCTCTGTCTCTCACCTGCCAAGCTGCTCTGGTCTTCCACGTGGCTCAGTGCCTGGGACCCACTGCCACCCCTCAGTGCCGTGACCAAATGTTATGGTAAAAATAAAATGCCGCAGGTCCCTGAGTGGAGGCAGTGGAACTCAGGCAGGGAGCCGCATGGCGGGTGAGAGCTACTCAGCAGGTGAGAGACAGAGACGTGCCATGCAGAGAAAGTGGGTATTTATTTGGTGGGTTGTGGGAGGAAAGGGAAAGGGGTAAGGGGAAAAGGGGGAAGAGCAGAGAAAGGCAGAGAGGCAGAGAGGCTGGGGGTGGGAGAGGAGCCATGGCAGCAGCTACCTCTTCAGAAGAAAGATGGAAAGGAAGGGAAGCTCAGGCTGGAAGCAGAAGGAAGATCCACTTGCCTCAATGGATGGGGGAGAGAGTGGGCAGTGCTTGTCTCTTAAAGGGATAGGATAGACAATTACATTAGAAATGGAAGAAGTGAGGCTTTTTCAACAGCTTTTCAGCAGTTTCTGAGCATGCTGGATTAGTGGCACAGTCTCCAAGGAAGTGGCACTCAGCCCAGCTCTGTGCACATCCCTTCTAGTGGGCAGGTGTTTATCACTGAGCAATAATAAACACTGCATGGGTTGCTGGATAACCACTGAAAACTGGTTCAAATGGCATTTCCTAGGCAGCTATCGCTCCTAATACACCTTCTGCTGTACATTTGGAGGTGCAACAATGCCTGATAGGTGGAATTATTTCTAGAATATTTCCCCAAGACTTCCTGCCTTCACTCATCCATGGCACTTGTGAAAAAAATAAAACTCTTTTCCCGAGTCTCCAATGCCACACAACACAGCCACCTGATAGCCAGGTGGGGGCTGAATCACCCAGGGAACCCAGTGTGGTTACCAGAGTTCTATGAGGTGGGGCAGGGAGGCTGTGTTTCCAGCTAGTGACACAAAGAAGTCAGGGACACCCAGAGTCCCTACTGACTATGCAGGAGCCTCCATGAGTAGGAATGCACAGTGCTCCTGGCAGACAGCAGCCAGGAACCAGGGGCCTGGGTGCTAGAAGCAGAAAGAGTTTAGCATAATAATCTTACCAAAATTGGCAATAAAATGCTTTTGTTTTCATAAATCATTCAACTATGGTTCCTTCTTTATCTCTTATTTTTAAAATGTATTTTTAAATTTCATTTTGTCTACTTTTCTGGCTATAACACAGACAATGGTTAAACTGTAAGGCTGAAGTGGGTTTAGCTTTTAGAACATTTACTACTATCTACTCTGCTATGCAAGAATTAAAATACTGTGGCCAACAAGATGGCACAGTGGGTAAAGGCACTTGCTACACAAGCCTGGTGACCTGAGTTCAATTCACAGAACCCACATAAGGGTGGAACAGAAGAATCAACTCCACAAAAGTTGTCTTCTGCCCTCCAAATAAATACTCCCATATAAACACAATTACAATATTAATAAATAAAACTATTTTTTAAAAATCTAGAAGCTCTGACTGCAAAGAAATCATTTCTGGTAACATGTACTTAATTTAGCTTTCTCTGGTAAAGGAGATATTTTTCTATACTCTAAAAAGCAAAAGCATTTTTTAAACTTAAAATAGTTTTTTTCATAATTTCGGGAATGTATTTTGATCACTTTTGCCCTCTCCCCATTCTCCCACCCCCTTCCCCACCCAATCCAACGTTATGTCCTCTTCATTGGTTTCAAAACCCAAGTTTAATTTGTACCAGCTGTAAGTCACTGGGTGTGTGGTCTCCACTGGAGCGCGTTGAGAGACCAGGGGCCACATGCTTAGAGAAAAGATTCTCCTCCCAGTGGCTCCTCCGCAAGGACTTGGACCTCATGCCACCTACTTCCTCATGTGGGATTTTGTCTGTCTTGAGATGGCTCAGGTCTTACGCATGCTGTCCAACCCCTGTGGTGTCATATTACATCTGCCCTGTCGTGTCTGGAAAACACTATTCCCTTGTCATTGCCCATGTGCTCTGAGATTTGGGCTATAAAACTGGTGAATAGACTCACGCACAGGCAGGCTAAACATGTGTCCATTGATACACGCTTGTGTGTGACATGTACACATACGATGTATGCATAGAGCTGCATGACATCAGTTCACTGGGGAATCACTGATGTTAGGGGGAGAGTGGCAAAGACCCCCACACACACCCATCCCACCCCACAATACCTGCACAGTAGTGATGCCCGGCTCCCGCCCTGCCAGGATCCTGCCATCTTGTAACTGGGCAATTTTTGGTTCCTCCACCTTCACAAACTCGGTTACAAGGTCGGTGATGTCAAACTGCCAGTCAGGGCCCAGCATGTAGGTCAGCTGACCCAGGTCAGGTGACTCGGCTACAAACTGGGTGAGCACTCGCACCAGGGCATGCTGGTACTGCAGGGTGCACCCTCGCCCCTTCTTCTCCTCGTCCTCCTCATCGTCACTCTCCCGGGTGGGCCTGGAGCACAAAGAAAACAAAATGGACTGAGCCTCCTCCTTAGTGGAAAACCTTCCCTGCCCTCAACTCGGCCTGACTGTCGGAGGGAATGTGGCACATTTTATCCTACTAGAACTCTTCATTTTTGGTTCACTCACTCGCCAATGAATGAATGAATCCATCCATTCATCCATGTCTCTCTCTCTTCCTCCTTCCCTTCTTCCATTTTCCCCTGTCCCCTGTCAAGAGCTTGCCCAGAGAAATCTTCTATGTCTTTTCAATTCTAGAACTTGCCCTGTGACCTCCCAGGGGAGGATTTTGCTGACTGCTCTGTGGATAGAGACCATGTCAGGAAGAGCAGAGTAGCAATCATGACAACTCCTGCCCGGTAGAGTTGGACAGATCACAGCCTGTTCTCCCAGAGTGACAGCTGACATCCCTGTGCATGGTCGTCTAGACCATGAGCTCTGCCCCCTGTGACAGACAGACAGACAGACATCACTGTGGTCACACATACTTAACTCATTCAACCTTCACAGAACCCGGAGACCGAGATTTAATTCTTGCCCTAATCTGATAAGGAAACCAAGATGGGGAGAACAGGGACCCCTCAAGCAAGGCCACAAAATGGGTCATTTGCAGAGGTGAGGCTACCTGCCCCCACATGTGCTGTCTCCTTTTCTCGGTCCATTTCATCCTTCCACACAGTGGCTGTAGGCAAACCAAGTGGTCCAGCCAACTGCTAACCACAGGTTTGAACTCAACTGCCTTTGATTTCTGAAACAATTTGCTGTCCCCTTAAGGTCTAAGAACAACACAGGAAGGTACATAAGAACTCCCCACCTTAGAGCAATTCTAGGACCCCAAAGAGGCAGAAAGTTTTCTTTATTGGTAAGAAAGATGGTTCTGATGGGACAAAAGGATGTAGCATTAAAAAACAGAGTGGTGTACTCACTATGATGGCATGTGATATGGCCCACACAGGCTTGTGGTTCTGAATACTTGGTCCTCAGCAGGTTTGGAGGTTGTAGAGACCCAGAACCTAGCTGGAGGAATTGGGGTCTGAAAGGACAAGCCTTAATGTTTCAGGACATCCTTGCTCTTGGTCCCCACGGTTTCCTGATTTCCCTACTGTGAACAAGCAGCCTCCTACTCCTGCTGCCATGCCTTCCCCATCGTGAATGGAGAGAACCCCCTCCACACCCACATTGCTTTCATCACATATTTGGTCAGAGCAACCAGAAAAGTGACCAGTAAGTGAGGAAAAACCTATTATCTTTTTCTTTCGAGTCCTTCAGGATACATCACAGAGACAGGATCTACTTCGTGTATGAGTATCACCAACGGTTTCCCTTAGAGAAGAAACCCACACGGACCCCCATCGACATCAGCAGCATTCAATAACATGCCCATGCTTTCTTTGCCTTGCCTTTGAGGTTGTAATAAATGGTGCTGCTAGGTAATCTGTGCTAGCAATGTGAATTTCCCGGTAACTAAACAGACAGAATTGAAAGGCTATCTTAAACACATCAGAGAGCCACGCTACAACGGTGTGGGTTAATCATCACCAGTGTGACAGTAACATATTTAAGATCTCTCCTTTGTCTTTAAATCTCAGAATTGTCACCATGCTATGTTGTTGTGCGGATTTCTTAGGGTTTTGTCCCACTAGCGGTTTCCTTGGATACTTGCTTCTGTATGCTTACATGATTTTGCCAGATTCGGTCAGTTTTCGCCATACGCTCTCAGCCCCACACTTCTTGTCCTCTCCTTAGATTCTAGTTCCAGGTATTTTAGACACCTTGTCACTGTCCCACAAGTATCTCATGCTCTGTCCAGCTGATTTTGGGTGTTACCTAGGCTGAGTTTTATCTTCCGTCCTGAGTTCATTGGTCTTACTCAGCCATCCTTCCTGGGCCACTGAGCCTACCCACTGGGCCACTGAGGGGGTTTCCTCCAGTTACTTCTGCCTGCTGAGACAGCCTACATTCTCAGTGTTTCGGAGACTGTTTCTGTAGCAAATACTCTCCTCAAGATAATAAGCAATTTCAATATTACAATCCACGTGCTTTCTATATTGTGATTTAAAACACACATACACGCTAATGCTGCTAGGAATCCACTTCAGTTACATCTGTTCCGGTTTGGCACACGGGCTCCGGCTTCAACGGTGTTTTGGAGTTTAGAGGCCATCAGTGGTGTTGTGGTCTCTTATCCTCGCTCCCATTCCATCCCTGCTGGTTTTGCTCAAGGGGTAATATGCCCCTCCATGTTCAGGGAGACAGGTGGAAGGTGTCAGTCATGCAGGCAATATCACTTCACTGTGCTGACCCTTCATGTTTCAGAGAAGGAGCCTGGAGCCTAGTGCTGGGCCTTCGTGGTACCCAAGTCTATGTTTCAAAGCATGTCTGAGGTCTCCCATCACTCATCATCTGGAAAAGTTAATTGCTTCAACACCGTTGGGTGCCTGTTCTCTTCTGCTTAACAGCCCTTGCCTCTGTGTTTATCTCTCCTCTCGAATTTAACTGTAAAAAGCAAGGAGAATCCGAGGCACACATTCAACGCTTTGCCTGGAAATCTCAGCTCCATGGCTAGCTTTACTTGCATTCCATGTAACTACAGGGCACGGCACACTGGCATTCTGTAGCAGCCAAAGGAGGACCTATGTTCCCCCACACCCTCTGCACACTCACCGGGGCTGTTTTCTAAGCTCACTCCTGTTCAGGATGATTTCTATTTCCAACCGGGTGATGGGAGCTTTCCCACAATGCTCCATGCAGTCAAGCTCATTGTCAACACCTTCGCCACCCATGAGTCTATGAAGAATCTGCCAAAGGCCACTGTGTTTCTCCAGATACTTGCACCCTCCGCCCACTGTCTGCTTCAAAGACTCCCTCCCTGAGGTGTTACAGCTGCACTCCAAAGTGGGTAACAATATATGGGTTACTTTCTTCCTTTGTGGTGTAACAGAACGTCCATAAACCTCACAGTTTCAAAACACCATCCATTTGCTTGCTTGCAGGTCTGTGAGTCACGGTCCAACCAGGCTCAAAAGGGGGAGTTCTGCGGAGACTCGGAAACTGAAGTCAAGATGTCAGCCAGGCTCTCAGCTGAAGCTGCTGGGGAAGTGTTCACATCTAGACAGCCAGGTTGGTTAAGGTGTTACATGTAGTGATCAGTGTGTACAATTAGAAAATTTCCTACAACGGCCTGTGCTCATCATGAAGAGTTCCTGCATCCTATAGGCTCCATCCACTTTCCATGGTGCAATATTCCATCCAGCTTCAAGGCCAGCCACCACTCTGTCAAGTGGTTCTCACCCCGCTCAGACCTCTCCAATGTCCTTCTACCATCAGCTGGAGGGGGAGGCCCTGCTTTAAGGGCCTCATCTCATGGATCTGGCCTTCCTGGATCATCTCCACATCCTAAGATAGATTGGTGGCTGGCTGTAATTGCATCTGCGAAGTCTCCTTGGCATAGCACCAGATTTAACACTTGACTGAATTTTTAATTTCATTTCCATTGCTGCCATAAAATACCCTGAGGAAAAGCAACTTAGGGAAGAAAGGGTTGATTTTTGTCTCACAGTTTCTGTGGGATACAGTCCATCATGGTGGGGAAGGCATGGCCACAAGGGCTAAAAAGAAAACGGCCGATTAGATTGTACACATACTCAGGAAACAGAGTAGACTAAGAACAGAAAGTGGGGTACACTCTCAAAGCCCCCCTCCAGGGATATATTTTCCCTCAGAAAGACTCTGCCTCCTAAAGGTTCCATAAACTTTCAAACAGCGCCACCTGCTGGGGACCTGGTGTTCAAACACATGAGCCTTTGGGGGATAGTCTCATTCATGTGGGGGGCACTCCCATTCAAACCCCTTACATCTAAATGAGCACCAGATGGGGAGTTTGATGTTAGCCATCCCCCCCACACACACAAAACACACATCATTTCTCTGGACTCTCCAGACTTCTTGTAACATTGTTGCTCCCAATTTATAGTTGAGGGAACTAGAGAATAAACAGGTCAGGGCTGTACACTGGAGAAGCCAAGGCTTTCCAACCATGGGGTCTTATCCACATGATACTTCACTCCATGAGTAATGACTGGCAGTGAGGAAAGAGAAATAAATGGCAAACAAAGGGACAGTCATTCAATGGGCAGTGGGAAGTAGTTATGTTCTGAATGCCAGGCTTTGTGTAGGTACTTCTTAGATCTCACATCACCCTCCCGCATCCCAGAAACTGCTCTGTGAGGCTACCAGCATCACCACTGCTATTGCTACTATTACCTTTGATGTTATTTCCTCATGTCCAACTGCTAGTAATTACCCAAGTCAGATCCACAGGGGCCTGAGTCCAGGGCACTGCCATACACTGCTGGAAGGCAAACCCGGTCCATGGCAGCACACCTCAGATGTTGCCTCCCACAGATGCCTGGGCCCCAGAAGCCTCTAACTCACCTCCTGTTGGAGGCCACTGGGATCCTCCAGCCCTTGATCTGGCTCAGTTCTGTGTCTGAGATCTCTATCTGCAGTGGCAAGCGGGGCACCCAGACGGTGACCTCCACCTGAGAGGTGAAATGTTGGTGGGTGAAGTTCACGATGGTGCCCACTTTGCTCTTCATCTCCTTCCCGTTCACAAAGATGGCATCACAGGTGTTGGAGACCTTGGGAGAGAACCGGGAGACACATCGGCAAGAAACACACCACACACACACACCTTGACACCAGCAGAAGTTCACGCGCCTCGACGGCTCTGATTTATAAGGCACCAGAAGAGCAGGATGGGGACAAAGAGTAATTTGTAGGCACTCATTAGTGACAAGTAACTGATAAACAGACTCCAGGAAAGCCGCTTTGCGTTACAAAATACTGACAAGTTAAACCATAAACATAATTTAAAGGAGTTCTGTAACCTCAGCTGCCTTTTGGGAGTGTGCTGTTTTCCTTACCTTACCTTTTCTTATGTGCTCAAACCACCACTAATCGAGCCCCAAGTGTATTTTATTCCACTCTTGTACCACATTTGAAGATGCATAAAAGGTTTTAATGTTACTAAGAAAACGCTTTGTTCTGGCCATAAAGTGGAACATCTGAAAAAAGATCAAGAGGGCTGTGCTCTAGATTAAATCCCTGGTAGGCGGAGTGTTCATAGAATCCACTAGAAACATGGATGGAATCCAACCTGCAGACCATAAGCTGCAGTTCCGAAAACTGGAGAGAAGTCGGTGGCATTGCACAGCGGTCTCTCTCTCTCTCAGTACTTGGAGGTGCTCTAGGTCACCCACTGCCATGGGGTCTTGCCAAACATGTCCACTCCCTGCTCCACTTCCCATCTCCTTGATGAGCAAATAAGATGCTGTGGTCTTGTCCTCCATCAGGAAAGTGTCTTTGTGTGAAGTTCAAGGGAGGAACTGAGGAGTCAAGGCTGGGAAACACAGCAAATCACAGACAATGAGGACCTGTGGTTTCACTGTAGAAATGAGAAGCCTGAGAAAATCAAAGTGGCATGACTGGTTGGAGGTGCAAACTACGTGTGTATGTGTGTGTGTGTGCATGTGTGCATGCGTGTCTGTGCATTCATGCATGTGTGCGTGTGTGTATGTGTGTGTCTGCGTTGTGTGTGCGTGTGTGTGTGCGTGTGTGTGCATGCATGTCTGTGCATTCGTGCATGTGTGTGTGTCTGCATGTGTGTGTATGTGTGTGCGTGCACGTGTGTATGTGTGTGTGTGCATGTGTGTGTCTGCGTGTGTGCCTGCGTGTGTGTCTGCATTTGTGTGTGCGTGTGTGTGTGCATGTGTGCATGCATGTCTGTGCATTCGTGTGTGTGTGTGTGTGTGTGTGTGTGTGTGTGTGTGTGTGACTGGAGAGCTCACTGATTGGGCAAGGCTGGCTAGCCTTTGAGCCCCTGGTATCCTCCCGTCTCCGCCTCCCCAGAGTTTAAATCACAAGCACACACCACCACACCTGGTTTTTCTCTCTGGATGCTGAGGACTGAACTCAGGTCCTTGTGCTTATGGGGTAAGCACTTTGCCAACTCATCCGTCTCCCTGGTCCCTATTTGCAAATTATTACTCTGTCAAAGGAATGATATCTAAAATAAACAGGGACTTAAAAGCTCAACTATAATGAAATCCCTCCAAATGCCCCCACATCGGGTTAAGACATATTTGCTGTTCAGAGTAGGAGATCACAGAGAGATGGGGACCTTAGATGGTTACAGTCTGACCCAGAACTAAAGGGGCTTCAGACCTGGCTCCAGCAGCTCAGAGACAGGGATGATGGGGAGATGGGCTCTTCGTGGCAGAACAGCTGGAGTACTGTATGTAGTTCAAATAACCTATTATATAGTTTATGAGTATCCAAAGGAGGGGATTGTGGACTCAAATTGGGTTATCAGATTTATATTGGGGTGCCCTACCCCACCACACACACACACACACATACACACAACCATTATGCGTGAATTTATTTATTTGTTTGTTTATTTATTTATTTATTTATTGTTGTTTTTTGAGACAGGTTTCTCAGTGTAGTCTTGGCTGTCCCAGAACTCTCTCTGTAGACCAGGCTGGCCTCAAACTCACAGAGATCCACCTGCCTCTGCCTCCCAAGTGCTGGGATTAAAAAGACATGAGCCGCCACCACCTGGCGTGAATTAATTTTTCAAATGTTTAAGGAAGTGGAAATGCTGGAAGCCTTAACTTGACCATTACACACTGCACACAAGTATGGAATTATCATGCACTTACCCACAAATCTATGCAACTAAAAGAAGACTATTAAAAGACAGCAATGACAGAAGAATCTGATGTCTCTCCAGTGAGGAGTTAAAACAGGGCCAATTCTCTTAGCTTCTCAACTTCAGTAAAAGAATACTCTTTTCCAGACTTCTCTTTGCCTTTTTTAAAGGGGGAAATGCAGCAATGACCCCCAAAAGCTGGCTGTCTCTCAGGGCATGTTGGTGGGACTTAAACGTGTGCTGTTGAACCCACAACCACGAAGAGAACAATTGGAACAAGGCTTCCATTTAGAGCAGGCACAGGACAGATGACCACGCTCTTAAATTCCATAGTGCCCATGGCGTAGAATCTGACTTCTAGCCATTAGATTCTCAGGAAGGGGTGGAGCCGGTCACAAAAGGCCCTCCCCTTCTGCGTGAGCACTGAGCTGGGGGAAGTGGAGTTTCATGAGGTCATGACCTTCCCTGGACTCTGTTCGCTTTGCCGAGAACATGGCGATCTACCTGCAGTCAAACCAAACCAGGCACCAGACACTTTAAACTGTCATCTTCTTCCTGCCTCAAAGGTTGGTCACCCTTCCCTAAAACTTTCCCAATACACTTTCCTAGAATTCAGACCTCACCTTTCCTGTGTTTATAAGTAATCCCTGACCCTTCCCGGTCAGCTGGCTCAGACCCACAAGAAATCCCACCTCAGCTCACTCTGACTGCATCTAACCATCAGGGACATGGTGGCTCTAGGAACATCTGTCTTAAGGACACAAATCACTTGGTTGAGAAAATGGGTCAGTCAGGAAAGCACCTGTCTTATAAGGATGAAGACCCAAGATCGATTCCCAGAACTTACAGTTTACAACATGAAAAGGAAGATGGACTAGAGGGTGGCCCCGTGGTTAAAAGCTCTGGGTTCTCTTCCAGGGAACCCAGATTAAGATCCCAGCACCCATAATCCAAGTCCAGGGAATCTGACATGTTCTTCCGGCCTCCATAGGCACTGCACACACATGATGCACATATATACATGTGGGCAAAATATACATAAACAGAAAATTAAATATAAATAAATAAAGTTTAAAAAAGAAAAGTGTGGTGTGGTATCATATACTCATAATTTCAGGACTGTGGAGGGAGAGGAAGGTGGATTCCTGGGGCTTGCTAGCCAGCCAGACTAGCCTTGGCAAGTTCCAGGCCAGTGAGAGACTGTCTTAAATGGAACAGGGGGAAGAACAGAGTGGCTCAGCAGGTGAAGGTAACTGCTGCCAAGACTTCACAATGATAAACACTCTCAATACACCCTTGGTGGTTTTGCAGGGACACACATGCACTGCTCCATGTCTGTCCCCAACACAGCAAAGGATGCAGAGGATGCTCAAGGCGTGACTACATCCCAGCTGTTGCCCCTGGTATCCCTTCCATCCAGGGTGCCGATAGTAATGGGTGCCTAGGTAAGAAGGATGGGTGGGTGAGTCAGCAAGGTTCTCCTGCTAAGCCATGAAGAAACATGAAAGTCAGGCTGAGGAGTCAACTTAGTCCCACAGCGCTTGCAACCCAAGCGTGAGGAAGTGAGTTCCAGCACAGAACCCACACTTAAAAATAAAATAAAATAATAAAAGCATTGTGACGTATGCTGGTAACCCCAGTGTGGAGAAGCCAAGTCTAGTCTCCTTGTCAAATCCCAGGCCAAAGAGAGACCTTGTCTCAAAAACAAGTTAGACAGCACCTGAGGAATGGTGTGCATGTACCTGCACACACCTATATGCAAGCACACACATGCATGCACACATGCACATGCACGCGCGCGCGCGCACACACACACACACACACACACACACACAAAATATGATAAAAATAAAGGAAATTTATTCAATACATTGTGGATGGAAACAGATCAGGAAAAGACAGCGGGCTTGAAGCGCACGGGGGACTCGAAGCTGATAAACACTTGTGACCTTGGAATTCCAATGCTCAGTGTGATCCTTTGACTAGGAAGTGAGATTGCAACATGGAATAAGTACCTGTTAGATAGAGAAGACATGACAGTATAAAATCCAAGTTCCCACTCCCATCATTAATTTAGCTAAAAAAAAAAAAAATATGTGTATGGATGTTTTGCCTGCATGCATGGGGATGGGGGATGCACCGTGTGGGTGCAGTGCCTGCAGAGGCCAGAAGAGGGCACCAGATCCCCTGGAACTGGAGTCACAGAAGGTCATGAGCTGTCCTGTGAATGCTGGGAATTGAACTCAAGTCCTCTGCAAGAACAGCAAATGCTCTTAACTGCTCAGTCAACTGTCCAGCCCTCATCATTCATCTATATGACAACTTCAGGACTCTCTGAGCCCCAAGGGGAGCACTGAGAACCAAATCCTATCCATCCTCATATAAGAAGAGCAGAGGCCAGGAGCAGGAGATGGGAAAAAGGATGTCACGTTCATCTTCCAGTGTGTGTAAAACAGCTTGTAAAATGTCATTTCAGGAAATCTGCCTTTAGAGGTTAATATTTTTACTGTCAAGTTATTACACTTCTGCAACTCCATTATCTCGGGATAAAAGACACAAAAGGGAGCCCTGAGATATGGGAATGGCTCCTCAGGGGATCTTGGGAGTTGCTCATATCATTCTCCATTCAGAACAGCAGGAAGGATGCAGACTGGATCTACCATCCTGCACCCAGCCTGCTATTCTGCTATTGGCCCATCAGGCTGTGAACAGGGAAGGGGTGATGGGTAGTTTGCTGTGACCTTTCCCAACACAGAGACTGTGCCTACACTACAGGATCAAAGAGAGCGCTTTTTACCAATCTGAACAAGAAAATCCAGAGATTCCAGATTTAAACAGGCAGAGGATAAGTTGTCATAGAAACTAAACACTTTGTAGGTCTTACTGCATGTTGCAAAATCCACTAAGATACAGCAGGGATTCAGAGGGTATTTATTTATTTATCTTTAATTTTTAAGTTGCTTTTAGCGTGTGCTCACACACATGCTCACACACATTTGGGAGGGAAAAGACAACTTGAGAGGGTCAGCTCTCTCCTTCCACCATGGGGTCCTGGGGATCAAACTCGGGTTGTTAGGCTTGGTAGCAAGTGCCTTCACTATTATAGACTAGTTTTTGTTTTCTAGAATATACATATGGAATCAGGATACACGTTCTTGTCCCTGTTTTCTTCTATCACGATTTCAACTTCAGTCCTTGCTATATGGTGGCCCCAGGCTTTCTTTTGGCTCCTTCCAGCAACAGTTAATCAGCTTCTTCCAAGTATTATTGTAATCATATGGTTTCCCAGAACAAGATCCACTGGGGCAGAACAATAAGGAGGGCTCCTCACTTCCCCCAAGTTAGCCTAGCATTTGCTTCCCCACAATAAAGCATTTAAAGATTCTGTTCTAACCAGTCCAGTTGACATAGCAAGTTCCAGGTCAGCAAGAGCTACAGTCTAAGTCCTTGTCTCAAAAATAAAAATTGTCTTGAGTTTATAGCTATAACTGCAGAAAGATTATTTATCCTCAACATTTATTCTTCCACATCAGAGCAGGACACAATGTATAATTTATCACCTTAGTACTCTTTCAGGAAACCCTCACATCCAGGGAGGGGCTACTGTGAGATCAGTACCACAGACTGAGGCCCAGCAACGTAGGTCTTATCTGTTCTTCCTCTTGCCATGCTGAACATGCTCCCTCTGAGTCTCTGGAGTTAAGACCCTTCAAGAACGGCCCTGAGGAACCTAGAATCTCCAGCTCTGTCACACATTCATGATGTCTCTCAGAAGCCAAGTTAGGAAGCCCAGTGAGTTCTGCTACCACATAACCTTTCCCTGCCTGAGGCACCTCGTCTGTAAAATAGGAATAAAAAGTCCCTTCGTTTAACAGACCCTTAGCATTGCTGAGACCTGGGAGCTATCCTAGGTTCTGAACACAGAGCAAGGCCAGACATAATCCCCACCCTCATGGGATTTACAAACTGGCTTGGGAGAGATACTTAATTTAAAGAATCACATAGTTACATTTAAAAAAAAAAAAAAAGAACTTGGTCACAGAAAGGGCTTGAAAGAAAAAAAATAAAACAAGGAAAAGAACAGAAAATGAAGACAGGGTGCCAACGTGGTTAGACTGGAAACCATAGACGCTGAGAAACAGGCAGGATGGCAGGACCTCACTTCTGAAACAAGTAACTGTTCCATTATAATTCTATGCTCAGGGAAAAAGCCTATCAAAGACAAACTTTCCTAAAGTGTTTTTACCAGACAAAAACTAATGGAATCGCTAACAAATTGAACTAACTGAAAAAATGTCTAAGTGGGGCCACAGAGTTGGTACAGCGATTGAGAATGCATCCTATTTTTACAGAAGATCTGAATTTGGATCCAAGCTCCCATGTCCTGTGGCTCACAACCACTTATTTCTCCAGCAGAATTTGTCGCCCCCTCTGGCTTTCTTGGGCACTGCACACACAGGGACACACACATACACATATACAGATAATTAAAAATTAAAAAGTAGAAGACTTTGAAAAGGAATGCTAAGGAATAAACATCTAAGGAGAAGAAAAAATGAGTCAGAAATTCACATCTATACACAGAAATAAGAGCACGAGGAATGGAGTAATCTAAACAAGACTAAAATAAACATTTTTCAGAATCATAATTGCTTTTTAACATAAAAATAATAGTAATATATGTTCACATCTGAAGCAAATATAAAATAGATGGCAAAATGGAGCAGATGGGAAGGAGTAATTGGGAACATAAGATTTCACAGACTATATATTAATACGTCTAAAGCAGTATTTACCCAGAGGTGAATTTGGATTCTTTGACACATATTGCAAATACCAGCTGTGGTAGAAACACATAAAACAACAGGTGTTTTAATTTTTTAAAAATATCTCCATGCTGAGGATGGAATCCAGATTTTGCATGTGCTGAGCATGCATTCTGTCACTGATCTACGTCCTCAGCATAAATATTTTGTTTATAAAAAGATAAAAAACAATAAGCTCACAAGTTGAAATGTTCAACTGGCCAGATGGGCAGCAGAAATGGGGAAGAGAAGCAGAGAGCAGATAGGAAAATAGATAACAGCAGGGCAGCACCTTCCAATCTAATCCTACCAATAATAATTCCAAATATGAATAATGTATGTGCATAAATTAATATACAGATCGCCAAGCTGGTTTCTAAAACCCGGGTCCAAGCATGTACTCTGTACAAGAAACTCTTTATAAATTATAAAAGCATGGGGACAATAATGGTAGATGAAGAGAGATCCTAAATTTCAAAGTCTGTATGAATCCCTAACAAGGAGATACTAAGATAATAAGAAGAGATACTACACAATGAACAAGGGACCTGGGATATGGCTCAATTAATAAAGTACCTGCCACAAAAGCATGAGAACCAGAGTTCTGACCCCCAGACCCTCACAGAAGTGTGGAACATTTGTGATGATAGCACTGAGGAGTAACAGACAGGAGGATCCCCAAGACCCTTCCTCAAAAAATACAGTGGAGAATTACTGAGGAAGACCCCTGATACTGACTTCATCTCTACATGCATGTACATATACCCATATGCATATGTGTACACACCCATGTTAAACATATAAACAACACACACAAAGAACATGGTTACATTTTTTTCAAATACATAGATATATATGGGCAGAGCTTCAATGTATAAGATACTAAAGCTAATGGAGAAAGCAGTTACACCACTGGCTAGGATATCTAAGACACATTTCTCAGTAATGAAAATCAGTAGGCAAAGACGACCCGAACCAGCACCCCCAACCCGTGTGAACTCATCAGAACTATAGAAAAGCAGATTATACACTACTCCACTGGCCACAGGGTGAGTGCTCACCAAGAGAGCCTTGATTTTAGATGGCAGGTCATGAAAATCAAGGCTGCGGATTCCCCACAGCAAGCCAGCTGTCACTGACACCCTGCTAAAACACCCACAGGGTTTTCAGCTTTGAACGTCATATACCCAGCATAAGCTTTGCTTGTGTTTTTCTTCTCTGTGGTATACGAGCTCTCAGATTTAAAGTTTGGTATTTTTGTAATTTTAGCTATTATGTTTTCAAACATTTCTGTTACCCCATTATTTGGTTTCACACACACACACACACACACACACACACACGATCACTTAATGCCACCTCACAGCAAATACTTCTCCCTCCACTCCCCCTTTCCCCTCCCTCTCTCTTGCTAGATGGTTTCTCTTACACTCTTACTTGCTTGGTGATTCAGTTGGGGTAATTTCTCTTGACACGTTTCACTTCATGGATTCTTCCCTTAGCTCTGACTACTCTGGTAAGAAGTCCATCCATGCAAACATGGAGATCTGGTTCTAGAGAGATGGCTCCGTGTTGAGTAAGTGTTGCTCTTCTACAGGACCTGAATTCAGTTCTCAGCGCCATGGAACCTGATGACCCCTTCTGGCCTCCATAGGCATTACACTCATGTGAGCTCGCATACACATACACAAATAAAACTGAAAATAAATCTTTTTAAAAATCAAAACCGATGCTTCTGTGCATTTTTATTTCTAGTATTCCTGTGTTATTTTTTCTAATGGTTTTAATCTCTGCTAAAAATTACCCATATTCATCATGTTGCCCGTCATCTCCATTCTAGCTTTTAACATGTCAATCACAGTTATCCTACATTCTTGTCTGAAAATTCCACAATCTGAGTCAACTAATCTAATTATAAACATTTAATATCCTCCTCTGGGGTATGTCTTTACATCAATTTTTCATGTGTTTTGGACTTTTCATTTAAGGATGGATATGTTCAAACTCATGCAAAGAATGTGGAGATGAATTCTTTTTTCTAATCAGCAATAGGCATACCTGCCCCTTGCAGCCTTTGGTGATGAGGTTTACTAATCTACCCACAGGCTGGACTTGGTCTGAGATGTTAAGGTCATGCTCAGGGCGCCAAGGGCTTCAGAGACCTCTCCCCTCCCTCAAAATTAGAATATGAGTCAATCTCCCGGGGTTTATTTTCTCAAGTCTTCTCTTCTGTGGCTTTGGATATCGCCATTGTTAGCCACAGAGTATCTGCCTAATTGCTCTCTCAGCTGCAATCACTACTGTTTCTTCCTTGTGCTTTCTTGTTTAGTGGAAACCTAGGGCTGCATTCTCTGTTGTTCCTCATTGAGAGTCTCTTCATAGGTGATTCCAGTTTGTGCCAGTTGACGGTTAAAGTTGACTACCATGCCATTTTAGAAGCACAAAGAGTTCACAACATATCCTAAACTAAAATCCAGAGCCATCTTGGGGTCAGCACTGCTTCACTGGGCTCTAAGCAAGGCTCTAGAGCCAGAGAAAGCCTGGGACCTGTGTTGAGGAGATCCAGCTGAGCTGTGAAGGCGCCTGGTGCAACACCAATGACCCATGGTACTCATGGGCTTGGGCCTGGCTGGCTGTGTCTATTCTAAAGGAAGAACAATGGGGTTGCTGCTCATAGTGACTTGAGATCCTCAAGAAACCTTCCCAAGAGGACTCACTGCTTCTGCCCTCACCATGGAGGAAAGAAGGTTATTTCCATCACTTACCTCTCGAAAAAGCATTGCCCACATCACGCTCAGCATGGCCCAACCCTACTTCCACATGAGCGTGATCCTGAACACTGCCGCTCCTTATGAGGACTCCACAAGGCCAGGCCTACGACCCCACGCAAAGCGCTTCTCTGTGTGATTTTTCATTTGTGAATTCCATCCCAGGAAGATTTGGACAATAAGGATATTTGAAAAGCACCAGCACTTAAGTACAAAGGATGAGTTCCAAGCCCCTCTTACTCATCAAAGGATGCCCAGAGGAACGGAGAAGCATCTCCTGCGTGAGGGCCCAGCATGGGGTACTGCCCAGCTTCCTGCTCTAGTTTTCTCAACCCTGAGCCACCTGGAAGAGACTTGCTAAGCAGGGGCCGGCAGCACAAGCGTGGGGGTGGGGGTGGGGGATGGGAGTCAGGAAGTCAAGGTGCTTGGGATGTATGCATAAATTAGTCACATAAAAGAAAACTTTCTGAGTAAATTAAGTATCTTCTAGAGGGATTGTGGGGAGCCAGATGAGCCCAAGACTTTCACAGAGGCTCTTATGAAAGGACAAAGGGAACTTTAGTTCTGTGTCCTTGGTCCGGGAGCAGACATGGCAAAACCGGTCTGAGAAGGAACAGTCAAGGTTGCAGTTCTGGGATTCCAACTCTTCCCCCTGGGCTGTGGCAGTTCTTAGGCAGCTGTTTCTAAGGTATCCCATGTTCTCTTTCCAACATTGTCTTAGTTAGCTCTCTGCTGACCTTGGTCTTCCCAACCTCTGCAGTAGTATATATGATGCTGTACTTCTTAATAAACTTGCTGGGCCTAAGTTATCAGCTTATGCAAAACTTTCTGGTCTGGGTTATTGCTTTTGTCTTCCTTCTTTCTGATCCTATGTCCTCCCACTTGGCACCACACCATTCGGAAACCCTTATTCCTGCATGTTTAGGTCAAGGGATAAAGAGAGAATCAGGATCAGACTTATAGTGCATGCCTATAATCCCCCGCATTTAGGAAACTGAGGGAGGAGGATTGTCACAAGTTTGAGAGCAGCCTGGGTTACATTGGAGAGTGGGGGTATGAATAGAGGGAAGGAGGGAGAGAGAGAGGGAAGGAAGGGGAGAGGGAGACAGAAGGAAAGAGGGAAGAAAGAAGGAAGGGAGTGAGAGAGAGAGAACCCTTCTCTGGGTTTGTTTCTTTAAAACATTTCAAAACTGCTTACACTTTTGTAATCATCTGGTTTTAGAAGAAACCTGAGTCAGACAGATGCCTAGGTTGCATAAAAGCAAGATGAAATCCCTCGCATCCATTTTTTTTTTAAAGCCAAGCGAAGCAACATACATGTAAAATCACCGGTGGAGACAGGCAAATCCTTGGGCCTCAGCGGTCAGTCAACCTAGTTGAATCATGGAGTTCTAGGTTCTGTGAGAGACTTTGTCTCCAAAACGGACAAACCAAAAACAAGGTCCATGGCAGCAAAGGAGGAACAACACCTGTGGCTGGCCTCTGTCCTCCTTGCGCTCTGACACACATATGCATCGCACCCACACACGCATGAGCACACACATACTCATACAAAGAGAGAAAGAAAAGAAACCTTTGCCAAAAATTCCCAGGAACTGTGAAGATAAGGTCAGCCTCAAGAGCCAAGAGTTTTGCTCTCCAGTCTTAAAGGGGGAAAGTCGACACAGACAGCAATCTACCCGCCACCTGCTTCAGAGCATCACAGGAAGGACTCGGCTCAAAGACCCAGCAGGGCCAAGTTTGTTCACTGCTGCCAAAAGGCAGCTAGAGGCCCAGGCTCACAGCCACTGGAAAGATTGCCAAAGAGCTCTTTTGCTCAGTTCTCTCATTCCAGGCCCTCAATCTCTTGCATATTTACTCTGTCCCCAAATATTACCACCATTGTATTGCCCCCCCACTGTCTCTGTGTGTGTCTCTCTCTATGTCTCAATGTATATCTCTGTCTGTCTGTTTCTCTCTTTCTGTGTATGTACGCACGAATGCGTGCACGCCCATGATCACACATACACACACTCTAAGTCTGGCTGGCTTGTGAGCCCCCAGGGATCCACTTGTCTCCACGTTCCAAGCTGTAGGATTACAAGTATGTGCAATCCTGCCGACTTCCTTACATGGGCTCTAGGGATTAAACCAGATCTCCTCAGCTCACTTAGGGCTCTTTTGTGACAAAGGACAGAACCTCTTACAAGGATGGGAAAGCTTTCTCATGATTACTGGATTCTGCTCAAACCACAAGCCTGAACTGGAGCCTGGGAACAGAAGAGCATAGCCTCTGTTCCCCTGCCTCAGCTCTGTCCCCTCCAGCTTCCACCTCTCACTTTGAACAATGGTTAACCCTTCCTCCCTTGCTCCAGAACACACACCCTGTGATGGGCGCCTTACCCATTAACAGTTGCAACCAATACTAACTGATCTCCAATCCCCTGAGAGTTGAATTGGCCAACTTAGCTGGCTCCTCGTGTAAACATGGCTGCCAGCAGCCCACTCGCGCGTATGAGAAGAGGCGAGAGGAGGTTATTATCAGAAAGAAAGAAAAATCAGAAAAGGAAGGGTAATTATCGCAACCTGGGAAGGCAGCCCACAAGGTGTCCACCATGTTGATATAATTAAGTGAGTGAGAATTCCAAACCAGCTGCTTTCTCATTAGTGGGGACTGACACCATGCTCCCTGGGAGCCAAGAGGCACAGCACCGTATTTCCTGATACCGTGCTCCCTGGGAGCAAAGAGGCACCGCACGGCATTTCCTCATTTTTGTTTCCCATTGTGCAAACTTCTCTCTCCTTCTCAGATAATAATCACTCCATCTCTCGCCCAAACTCTGCTATGCACAAACTCTTTGTAGAGAAGAGGGAGTCAGGCTGCAACTCTATGGGTCATCTGTTAGAGCCACCACTGTAGTGTCTGGCTATGGATGCATGTTCTGCTAACTTCACCAGCCACAAATTGGGGGCAGAACCAGCCCTGCAAAGCCCTAGCCATTACATATTGAAGTTCTCTTCCCTGTCTTAAGAGATCACCTCTGAAGTGTTTCTTCTTCAGATGCCTGCAAAAAGGATAGCATCCTGTGACCAGAGAACATTGTCCTTAGCTATCCCAGCACATCACAGGGGCTCCTGGTCTCCTGCCCCACCAGCACCTGCTCGAACGCTCACAGGAGATGGGTGCGAGCCAGTCCACAAGCCAGCCCTGAGAGATATCCATTATGCACAAACAAAATCTCATTGTGTAGAGGCTAAGGATGCAGCTCAATGGTAAGGCACTTGCCTAACCTGTGCAGTGTCCTGAGTTAAATACCCAACACCCAAACATCTCCATGCATATGCCTACATTACATCTCTTTACCCTTCTGTCTGTTGATGGACACCTAGGCTGACTCAATGACCACCTCCTGAGCACTGAGACTCAGGTGGGTACCACCATGCCTGGTGTATGCAGGGCTGAAGATGGCTCCCAAGACTCCATTCATGCAAGACAATGGCTCAACCAACTAAACCACAAAGAGAATGAATGAGCAAGTGTCTGTGCAATGCTGATGTAGAACCGAGGAGTTGCCTATCTGGGTTGCTCTGGACTTCCTCAGGGTCCATCAGCCCTTGCTCACTGCAGCATCTCCACAAAAAGTTGATGTTGCAGATGAGAACCTGAAAGTCCCTTTACGGGCCATAGGTGCCTTCATTGCTGCAGCTGGCTGTGTCGGTCACCTGACAGATCTGGTCCCTGAACTTCTGTAGATGGAGTCAGTTCACTGATTCTTCAACGAATACACAGTCTGTGTCTCAATGGACAAGTGTCATCACCATGGACTTCATAAGGGACACCATTGTTGGTAGTAAAATATATTCTGTCCTAGCTCTCCAGTTGTGTTTTGATTTGGTTTGTTTTTTTTTTTGAGACAAGGGTCCTATGTACTCCAGACTGGCCTCAAGCTCACTATGTAGCTGAGGAGGACCTTAAATTTCTGGTCCTCCTGCTTTCACCTCCTGAGTTCTGGAATTATAGGTGTATACTACCATGTCTGGTTTATGTGGTGCTGGGGATGGAAGCCAGGGCCGCATGCACACAAAGTAAGCAGTCTAGCAACTGAGTTATATCCCTAGTCCTTCCACCGTATTGTTCTGTGTGCTTGCTTGTCTTTTACAGAAGAATAGCATGGGATGATAGCCCTATGGTGGTTCCATTCTGTTCACTTTGTCATCTGTTCAGAATGCTCACTGCTGTGGATATTTCTAGAAGGCTAATGTTTCAAACCTTCTCCAGCTCTAATTAACCCAAGCATTCTTCATCACAATGGTCATATGGCCTTACCCATACATGTGATGGTACCCTCAAGTCCTCCCATGCCCTGCACACCACAAATACCCACGTCTGATTATAAATCCTCAGGACCTATCAACATTCCCTAAACTCTACACAGGTCACATTTACGGGGGCAGCACTCGGGGGCGAGCCTGTGCTCCAGCTTCCTGAGTCATTTGACCCCTCTGGGACAGTGAGCACAACATCAGAGAGATGTCTCTTCCTCTCTGCAGTGGGAGAGATCCTGCTGCTATCTCAAGGGATAGTGTAAACCTTATGTGAAGTGGTCAGTGCAAAGGACTCAGGTGGAGCATGATTGACAGATGTGACTTCCCCATTCCTGCCTTTTATAAAGTTGGTGAAAGGACCAAAAAAAAAATAATGATCTGTAGGAATGTATGAGTCTGTCTTAAAAAAAAAATAAGGAAAGTATTCACAGATTTAGTAAGTATTTCTGAAACAGGAGAGTATGTCCAGTGTCTCTTGGTGATGCTGAGGTATTGCTGCATGATTCACAGGCTTGGAGAGGATGCCTCCTTGCACTCCTAAGACAGCCAGAAATCATGAATAACAGAAGGCCATCCTGGCCCCTACGCCCTATGCATCTCTGAGAGACAAACAACCCAAAGTCAGACTTGCGATATTCTTGACATCTTTTAAACAACATGAAAGTGCGAGGCAGGGCCCGCAGCAGCCTTACAAGAAATGTACAAGTTTGGGCCCTGTTTCTCTTTTCTTTTTGACCTTCTGTAGGAAACATGATAGATGGTCAGAAGACAGTTCATGGTTAAAGAGAAGCCATAATACCATCAGAATTTATCAACTGCATATTTTATGCCAGACACTGAGCTTGGTTGCTTTATTTTCAAAGAAATGGTGTGTGTGTGTGTGTGTGTGTGTGTGTGTGTGTGTGTGTGTGTGTGTTGAGAGAGAGAGAGAGAGAGAGAGAGAGAGAGAGAGAGAGAGAGAGAGAGCACATGTGCAGTGCCCACTGAGACCAAAAGAGGACATCAGATGCCCTGATGCTGGAGTTACAGATGTTTTGTGAACTGTCGCGGGGGTGCTGGGAACCCAACTCAGGTTCTCTGCAAGAGCAGCCAGTACTTTTAACCACTGTGCCTTCTCTCCCGCCCCTTTACTAGATGTTTTAAATATGAGTTTTATTTATTCTGTATTATCATGTGTGCTTGGTTGGAGCTTTTGTTTGAAATGAGGTCTCATGTAGCCGAAACTGACCTAGTACTCCATGTAGGATAGCCCTGTGTAACATAGAAACTTGACTTTTTCCAGGCCATAATCACTTATATTTGGCTCCAGAATAAACTATCTTATTCTCTTTGACCTTGAGGTCAAAACTGTGGTTCTGCACCAACACCTTGAACTTCTGACTCTCCAGAACCCCCCTCCCAAGTGTGGGGCTGCAGACAGGCTTGCAGAGACATGTGTGCTGTCACTAGGTGGTGATGTGGTCCAGACATCATGAAAGCCAGAGGTGACCTCTGCCAACTGAGCCTCGGTCTCCAGCCCTGGACTGTACTTCTTGCTAAAGCACTTTCTCCCATGAGCCCGGTTCACCCCACTTAGCAGAAACATGGTACAGGTTCTGAAGTCAGAGCAGGTAAATTCTGTAGGACCCTCGGTCCAACAAAAAGCTCAGCCAACAAAAGGACATGGAAGTCTGTCATTACCATATGGTTTCATTTTCTTTTTCTTTTCCTTTTTTTTTTTTTTTCGGTTTTTCGAGACAGGGTTTCTCTGTAGCTTTTTTAGAGCCTGTCCTGGAACTAGCTCTTGTAGACCAGGCTGGCCTCGAACTCACAGAGATCCGCCTGTCTCTGCCTCCCGAGTGCTGGGATTAAAGGCGTGCGCCACCACTGCCCGGCTATATGGTTTCAAATGTAGCCATCTCAGCATGAGGTTATCCTGGTGGTTAGACACAGGACTATCAGGATAGCTCTGATAGATTTACTAGCCTCCATGTTTTCCGCGGCATATGCCATTGGGAATGACATTTTTGAAAACTATGACAATGGAAAGTGTTCCCTAACCCAAACCATCCAAGGTGACTCTCATCAGGAAAGTCACTTTGGACTATGTGAGACAGGGTTTCTCTGTAGCTTTGGAGCCTGTCCTGGAACTAGCTCTTGTAGACCAGGCTGGCCTCGAACTCACAGAGATCCTCCTGCCTCTGCCTCCCAAGTGCTGGGATTAAAGGCATGCACCACCACGGTCTGGAGCCCTTTGCATTTTTAAAAGGACTTGGTGGAACCGGTGAGATGGCTCAGGGGGTAAAGATGCAGGCTGCCAAGGCTGACTAGTTGAGTTTGATCCCCAGGGTAGAAAGAAAGAACCAACTCCTGCAAGGTGTCCCCTGACCTCCATATGGGCACCAGGGCACATGCACATGTGCAAAGAAACCTAAAGGTGGGTGACACCTGAGAAATGATACCTGAGGTTGATCTCTGGCTGCCATACACACATGCAGGCACCTGTAAGCACAACCCTACACACACGCATACCTATCTCCTGCACGTAAGCACACACATACACCCCACAACATATAAGCTGGTAGGGAAAAAAAAACATGAGTTTTCCCTGCTCCACCTTTATCATCTTGACCACGAGATAGAAATAAGGAGCATTGTCTACCCAATAAGAGGCTGTGGAGCCCGCCCCTCTGCTCCCTGAAGACCCTCATCCCGATGCTCTCAGCTGAGGCAGAATTTATACTTCCCACCAGCCACACAAGGCAGCATTCATTTCTAAAATCCATATCAGTCTGCTGATAGGCATCAATAAGGCACTGTGCTGCTGGCAGTGAATCCCCTGAGTGTCTGGGGGAGACGTGAGAGTCTCGCTGTCTCCTGTTTAAGTCATCACCTTTCCCGTGCAGGAAGAGAGCTTGTCAGCCATTGGTTCCTAACGTCTTTGGTTTCCCTGTGGACATCTGAGATATTTAAGAGAAAAGGGACACATTTTCATCTATAAAAGACAGTGCAACCTCCCGGGGTAAGCTTGGCAGAAGTCAACTTGAGGACAGTCCAGAGTAGGAGGGGGATTAAAAGCCTGCAGTCACTGTCACAAGCCTTTGCAGGGGCTGCGTTCCCTGAGAAACTGGGGCACTCTTTTTAATACAGTGGTCAGAGCTCCAAGGCTCAAGTCCCAGTTCTACTCCTACCTCAAAGTTGCCCTACACGGCTGCACATCAGTAGGGTGTGGAGTTTAACAGTCAAGCCCCAAGGGGTTTGAAATACTGCAGGAATTGATAGGCATAAAGAGCCAGGTGCACCATAAATGCTACCTCTTATCTCATGCAAAGTTGGTGCCTAAGAGGCTGGGGAGATGGCTCTATGGTAACATGTAAGCACTGCAGGTCTGGTCCCCCAGAAACCCACTTGGGTGTGCTGGCTAAAAAGGCTGGCCTCACTCTTGAGGGATGGATTTGATTAAGAAGCTTTAATGAATGAGGTGGGGGAATGACTAAGGCTGACTCCCGACATCGATCTCTCTGCCACTTAATGCATGTGCACACACATGCATGTGAACCCACACATATGCAAAAAATGCATACACACGTATATACCATAAGTACACCACACACAAAATTTAAAAAAAGGAAAAGCCAGTGACTAAAGCTCAGTTTGATCCCACGATCCCCCAGAGAATGGTGGTTGGGGTCCTTTCAGAACCCTCATCCAAAGGACTCCAAAGAGTCTCTGTCTTCCCAAGCCACGATATCATGTAGCTTTCCCCACCAGACCACACTAGGGATCTGTCCAGAAAACACTTGCACAGGCCAGTCATGGTGACAGGTGACCTAGATATACTGAGAAGAAAGGTTAGCGAGGTCCCTACTTCATCACACAGCTTTCGATCTAAGGGAAAAGGACTCACAAGGCCAATAAGCCAGCATTCTCCCACACCCTCCTGACATCAAACATAGACTTACAGGCACATTTGCTTGTGTGCAGTTTCAGGAGAGAAGCAGGGAGGAAAACAGCAGATCTAAGGAAAGACCCGGCCATGCCGCAGTCCCCCAGCACCTCTCTGCTGTCTGTGGCAATGCCCAAACCTCATCCTTCCCCTTAGCACTTACTGAGAGTCCTGAGTTTGCCAGGCACCATGGAAGGTACTGGGGCTGGGAGGTGACAACTGAGACATGTCTGTGGCCCTCAGGGAACTCATCTATCATTCCAAAAGAGATGTCAGATGGAACATTTTGTCCTAGATACTGTGAAATCATCAGAGTCAGAACAGATTTCGGCTGCAGCTGATACACAAAAAGCACCTGCCTCATTGGTGGTGCTGGAGAGAAGCTGACATTTGAGATGGCCGGTACCCCAGTTCCCTAAGAATTCCCTTGAGCACTTGTGCTAACCCCACACTATCCCGCACACATCTGCTTTAAACTAGCACCTCAGAGGTCGAAATCCTTCAATAAGGTGTGCTTGGCTAGCACAGCCATGCTATTATAGATACCACCTACATTCTGGAGAGTTCTTCTCCATCGCCGAGTGAAACAGTATATCCCACCCTCCCACGGGGGCCGCTGACACGAATAGTCATCTAGGTGCTGTAAGGGTCTGGCACCAACTTCTGACTCTTCCCTCCACGACATTAGGACAGATGAAGGGTGAGCTATGCTTACTCCAAGACCAGACAAAGACTCCTGTGGATTTAGCAAAAGTCAGTAAAGCTCGGCAGAGAGACACTGCCAAGGAAAAGCACTTCAGCTCTTTCCATTGTAATGTCCCCAACAGATTCTCTAGTGACAGCAGGACAGGTCCAGGGTGAAGAGTCACATACCTGCCTCCCTGCTATGCCAAAGTGCATACTTTTACACTTGACACTCCCTCGACTGTTGACTCCAATACAGACCCAATCTGTGTGCGCTGTTTAAGTCATTTATTTCTTTAAGACACCAGCAGCCCCCACAGCAGAAGCACAGCGGATGCCACTTTCTTGCAGCGTCACGCTCGGCTAGCTTTCGTACACAGCCCAGGACCACTTGCCAAGGGAATGATGCCACCCACAGTGGGCTGGGCTTGATTAACAGTCATGCTTACAGGCCAACCTGATGAGGCAAATCCTCAATGAGACTCTTTGATCTGCTTCTAAGCTGGGTCAGGCTAGCAGTTAAAGCCAACTGTGATAGTGATGGTTACTAACTTAGATAACATTAATACATCGGTATAATACCTATAACATAACATAAAGCCTATCAGATGTTCATTTAAAGATTTACCTTTCATGTACGTCAATCACTGCTCTGAAAAGTTGTTAGGAAAAAAATGGCAGAGGTTGACATTAGCCTTACCGCATAACGCCTGTACCTAGATACACCCCTGGATCTTACATGTGTGTGACCTGGTTGAACTTAGAGTTTGTTCCAATTAATCTGAGTTTCCTGAGGATGCCAAAGCAAAGCTGGTAGCACCACCCACCATCTAGTTACACTCAGGTCAAGTACCAAAAGACATTCGGTTTCCTTCCTTCCCACTGAATGCCCAGAAAGCTCATGACTAGAAGACAATAAATGTATCCACGCAAGTCATAGGCACCAGCTACCAGATCTGCCCAGGTCTCTGTCTACGGAAGGAGAGCAGCAGGTATTCAACTGCTAGAACGGGTGGGAAGGAAGCGCAGGTGCACAGCTCCTGGGAGAAGCTGGGAGGTATGCAGGTTAGAGCTGGCTCACTCCAAGATTGCCCAGAAATATGCAGAAGTGGTTCCCGGATGCTTAGTTCTTAATTAGAGATGCCAAAGACAGAAAGGAACAAATGCTCTAATTGATATTGGAAGCGTAATGAAGTTGACAGAACAAAAGGTTGAGAATACAGCAGTGTGTACACCCGGCCAACAAGAAATACATGACACATCTCCAACTAGAAACGCAACAATAAAAGTCCAAATTACCAGCATAAAGAAGGACAGAATTAGGCAATAACAGCCAAACTGCCTGACAACTTATTCTTAGCTGCATGGCTCCTGGCAATGGGGGGAAGGAAGGAAATTCATGCCCAGAAATAGACTAACAGCGGGGCTTTTTTATATGGAATTTTTTGTGTGAAGTATTGTGCATTGCAAGAGGGAAAGAAATGGCTTTAAATCTCTTTTGATTTTTTTTCCTTCTCTCCATGTTCTTTCAAGTAAAATTCACATCAGTCTGAGGCAGGTGGATTTGGGTTTCTATGACTTGAAACAACAATGAAAATAATAGCTGCTCATGCCAGAATTCATCCTCCATCTGTCAAATCCCCCTCCCTGTCTGTCACACCTGGCCAGCTCCCACTGCCTGAAGGGTGATGTCAACTCAAGTGTGTCTCCCTGAGGAGCCCACTCAGAACACACCTGCCTTGCATTTAATCTGCTCTGCAAGCCCAGTTACTTAGGGGGACTTTGATCGCACAAGCCTGCTGTGGGTGGCACACGCTGACCCAAGTAAAGCTGCTGCCGTGAGACTCACTGTCATTTCCCGTGGGGCTTGAGGGACCAGCTCACCACACAGCTCAGGAAGCCACAGAACATTTTATCCCTTTCTCTGACATTCACCTCCTCGCCTCTTCCCCTCCCACAGACCAGCTTCTTCAGAAGCAGGATCCTTCCCTGGGGTAGAGAAGTCTTTAAAATGTCAATGCCTTTTGATTAGCCTTTCAAAATCACATTATTATGAATCCACCTGATACCTGTAGGTTAGGGATGTAATTATGGCAGCCAAAAGTTACAGGAGCCATCTTCAAGGTCTGCATGAGTTTATATTTATCTCTCCCTGAGTGTGAGAAGCTGTCCACCATGGATGATGATGAGTTTTACTGGTTGGTTCTGGAAGCTACTGGTATAGAACATGCTGTGGTTTGAGTGAGAAATGTCCCCTACAGGCTCCCATATTTGAATACTTTATCCCCAGCAGGTGGCGCTGTTTGAAGATTTTGCAAAACCTTTAGGGGGCAGAGACTTGCTGGAGGAAGTATGTCACTGGGGGTGGGCTTTAAGAATCTACAGATTCGCCTGACTTCCTGTCCTCTCTTTGTTTCCTAACTGTTGATGCGATGTGGCCAGCCAGCCTCACACTCCTGCTGCTATGCCTTCCAGTACCTATTGAACCAATCCCTCTGAAACGGTGAGCCAAAATAAAGCCTTTGTCTCTTAAGTTGTTTTTGCCATGGTGCTTTTTGCTTGCTTGTTTGTTTGTCATGATGCTTTATCACAGCAGCAGGAAAGAAACTATGACACTCTGCAACTACAGACATATAATAAACACAAAACCACCACTCAGAAAGACAGATGCCCAATAATTAAGTCAATTTAAGATATGGAAATAGCATTTCACATCCATTCTTTCAAGACCTTTAAAGATACTCTTTATCAAAGGAAAAACAAAGCACACAGGGTCGCCTGAAAAGTAGGGCCTTTTCCCAAGTAACCCAATCTTAATCCTGAGAACCTGTGATTACACAGTACAGCAGGGAACCAGGGCATCCAAGAGATATATCCAAATCCTAGCCCCCACTGAGTGGGTGCTTGTTTTTTTTTTTTTTTAAAAAAAAGATTTTTGCAGATAGAATCTTAAAAATTTCAATAAAGGGTCATCTCAAGTTAGGATGGCCCTAAAATTCAATGACAAACCCCTGTATAAGAAAAGTCACACAGAAAAACAGTGGTAAGCTCACAACAATGAAGACAGTGAGAGAAGCTATACAAGCCAAGGAATGTCAAGAGCCACATTTCCTAGGACTTCTGGAGGAATCAGGGTCCGCACCAACACATTTATTCCAGATCCTGTTCTCAATAACTCAGAATAAACATCAACATCTTTCAAGTACCTGGTTTAATAATAACTTTTTATAGCAGCTCTTGGAATTAATGCATTGGACAAGGTGTCAGTGTGAGAAGTCCTTCTATGTTTTGCTTTTATTGGTTAATGAATAAAGCTGTTTCAGAGTGGCTTAGCAGAATAGAGCTAGGTGGGGAAACTAAACTGAATGCTGGGAGAAAGAAGGTGGAGTCAGTGAGAAGCCATGTAGCCACCACTGGGGAAAGACACCTCCTCTGGAGCCCACTGAAACTTTGCCAGTAGGCCACGACCTCCTGGTGATGCACAGATTAATGGAAATGGATTAGTTTAGGATATAAGAGCAAACTAGAAGTGTGCTTAAGCTATTGGACAAACAGTATTGCAAATAATCTCATTTCTGTGTGATTATTTCAAGTCAGGGCTGTCAGGAAACTAACAAGTGGCCTCCGCCAACAAAGGGTATTGAAGATTCATTGACAATCCTGAGGTGGCTTGTCAGGGTGACCCCCATGTTGTGAGAACAAATGTCTACTCACCTCAGACATGGAACTAACAATAGACCAAAGTCCAACTAGGTGAGCCAATGAATTTTATTGGGGTTACTTATGGGAATATGGGTGAGAGAGCACTTACAGGAGCAGAAATGACTCAAAAACAGTTGGATCACCAAAGCCCACCCCAACATGGGTAATAACTCAGTAAAGATGGGAAGCTAGAACTCACTGTGCAGCCTACAGGCAACTCAGTGGACTGAAGAGTGTTTTTTCCTGGTGGTTCAGTTGATCTGAGCCTCCTCTAAGCATCTCTCTCTATTGGTCTGTGATGATCTCTCAGTTGTATTTACTGACAGTATACTGTTGGGAGGGAGGGGCCTAGTGAATCTGGTCAGGTTCAGGGACTTCCTATAGCTACTTTGAGTTGTTTACTTGCTATCTTAAGGAGTTTCCCTGCAGGATAGGGTCTACTAACCAACACTCCATGTTGGCATTAAAGACCTTTATAAGGGGAGGTGGAAGGGTCAGAGTCAGAGAAGCAGGTGCAATTATGGACTCAGACAGGAGAGGAAAAAGAGAGGGAGAGGGAGTAGAAGGGCACTACCCTGTAAGCTTTCAAAATGGAGGAGGGTACCTGAGCTAAGAAGGTAAGTGACTTTTAGGTCTAAAAGAACTAGGGATGGATTTTATCAACATCTTCAAGAAGGAACACAGCCCTGCCAACATCCCTTAGATTCCTGCCTATAGAATAAGACAACAAATTTATATTTTAAGCCACTGTTACAGTTACCATAGAGACAGATGTGATAACCCTAACGACCCTTCAGGTATGGCTATGGGTTTAGTGTTGCTAAACTGCTGAGAACATTAATTCCCTATTAGCACTCTTCAGGGATCGGTACCCACTTGGCTGCTCTTCAAGAGCAGCTGATAGACCTTCCCATTGTGCCTGGATCAGGAGCTGTCTGTCAGCCAAGCTGCCCTTCTCCCAACAATCCATAGTCACTGAGGAGCCTGAGCTCTGGCTGCAGAGATCAGTCCAGCCACAGCTGTTTCCAGAGTCACTGCTCCTGTCTTGGCCACAAAATCTCCAAGCAGCTAGTACAAGCTTTGGAAGCTTCTCCTCTGAGAGAGCCAAGCCACAGTGTGCCACAGATGACCTGGTTCCTTGGAGTTATCCTTGCCCTGGACAGGAGGAGACACATCTTCCTAGAGTCTCAGCAACAAGACTCACTGATGTAACACAAGGCTTATGATTGGCCCTTGTGGAAGCCTTATGAATAACAGAGTTGGGAGGTAATGCATCTGCCAGGCTGGAGTGCCAATCTACACAAGCATTTCTGCCTCTCTTCTGATGATATGAGCAGGACGCCTACTGGTTTGGGAAGCATCTCACCTGGGGTTGCAATACCAGGGCCTCAAAGGCTCCTCTCTGCTGGTCTTCTGCCCCTGAGTGGTCTCTGTCTCAGATCCAGTGGGATGAAGCACTTTCAGGAAGAACAGACAAATACCTAGAGCATACAGCTTGAGGGCTACCAGACATGGCCACAATTACAGCGGCAGGAACATGGAAGAAGAGAATCCAATACCAAAGCTAAGGGGTGTAACACCATGAGGAGTGGCAGAGTTCCAGGAGTGAATTAAGGTAGAGTCTGGAAGAAGCTAAGACTGCAAAAGATGGCTTTCATAATCAGAAAGAAGAGAAGCTGAGACTATGCAAAATAAGAGGCTGTGAGGAGACAAAGGTGGTCACTGAGCCACGAAGAACCCCAAGTCCCAATCCCAGGAAGAGACTGAGAGCATTTCCAAAGGTTAATGAGCCACAGATTCTTACAGTCAGAGCTCAGGAGCTAGAATGCCATTCCAAACCCCAAGTAATGAATCTCTGCCTTGAGCATCTATAGCAAAGAGTCCCTGTCATGAGTATCTACAACAATGAGCCTTCTGCCTTGAGCATCTACAACAATGCATCTTTGCCTTGAGCATCTTCAGTGATGCATCTCTGCCTTAATCATCTTAGCAATTCATCTCTGCCTCGAGCATCTTTAGACATGCATCTCTACACTGGGCATCTACAGCAATGGGCTCCTGGCTTTAAAAGCAATATACTACTAGGATAGACCAACCATTGCATGTTTCCTTTGGATGTACACTTTTATGTATTCACCCCCCAAAATTCGATATTGAGACCTGGGTGCAAACAGATTTCAGAGTGGGGGGCCAGTTGCCCATGCCTGGGATAATTCAGTAGCCCTCTGGAAACATCCACCAGGAGACATGAAGAGAGGAAGCAAAGGCATTTTCACCTCTGAATGTCGCTCATCTGGATCTCTCCAACACTCTGTAAAGTTATACCATGCCCTTTCCTGCTCCAGAAAATTTTCTCATAGCCCAATATTTTTTTAATCAACTGTCTTGTTCTTCAGACATGGCTCAGTCAGTAAAGTATGGGAACATGAATTTGATCCCTTAGAACCTGTGTAAAAACCTGACCATTACAGGTATGCACCCATTATCACTCAATGCTGAAGAGATAGCCACACCTGGATCTCTGGGACTCACTGGTCAGTCAAGCTGAATTGGCCAGCTCCAGGTTCAAAGAGATGGTGTGTCTTAAACATGACAGAGAGTAACTGAGGAAGACCAGTGTTAACCCTGGCCTCTACATGCATGCATACACATGTGCACACACAGTAACACTCATTTTTTAAGCAACTTTCTTTAGAACTTCTTTTTTATTGATTTTTATTGAGCTCTACATTTTTCTCTGCTCCCCTCCCTGGCTCTCCCCCTCCCCTTCAACCCTCTCCCAAGGTCCCCATGCTCCCAATTTACTCAGTAGATCTTGTCTTTTTCTACTACCCATGTAGATTAGATCTATGTATGTCTCTCTTAGGGTCCTCATTGTTTTCTAGGTTCTCTGGGATTGTGATTTGTGGGTTAATTTTTTTTGTTTTATGTTTAAAAACCACTTATGAGTGAGGACATGTCTTTCTGGGTCTGTGTTACTTCACTCAAAATCATATTTTCTAGATCCATCCATTTGCCTGCAAAATTCAAGATATTGTTATTTTTTCTGCTGTATAGTGATGTGGGAGGTTCTTCTGTTTGAGTTGATTTCATTGGTTAATAAAGAAACTGCCTTGGCCCATTTGATAGACCAGCCCTTAGGAGGGTGGAGTAGACAGAACAGAAAACTGGGAAGAAGGGAAGTTAGTCAATCGTCATGCCTCTCCTCTCTGGGACAGATGTGATGAAGCTCTGGCCCAAGATGGACATGGGTTAGAATCTTCCCAGTAAGCCTCCACCTCGTGGTGCTACACAGATTATTAGAAATGGGTTAACCAAGATGAGAGAATTAGCTAATAAGAGGCTGAAACTAATGGGCCAAGCAGTGTTTTAATGAATACAGTTTGTGTGTTGTTATTTGGGGGCATAAGCTAGCCAGGTGGCCGGGAGCCGGGCGGGAATGCAGCCCACCAACTCATCACTACAGCATAGTACTCCACTGTGTAAATGTACCACATTTTCCTTATCTATTCTTCAGTTGAAGGGCATTTAGGTTGTTCCCAGGTTCTGGCTATATGCACATTTCCCTGGAGGAGCTTTGAGCTTTATTTTGACTACTCTTTGGCATGCCTCACACAATGACATTGGAAGATATCTCTCTGTAAGAACCCTGTCCACTATCTCATTTGGCCTCTTGTATCCTGCCCCCTCTCTTCCTAAGAGATAAGGAAGCTAGGCTCAGGGTAGTTACACAGTCTAACCAAGGTCAAACAGCAAGGAAGAATGGAACCAGGATCTGAACTCATAACCAATGTCTAAAATCTTAACCAAGGAACTCACCACACTACCATCCTTTTCTCTCCACTGAGAATGGCCCCTGTAACTGTCACCCTGAGGGCCTGAAAGGCAAGCGCACACTGCATCTCCCCCACATTGGCTCTTGGCGGATGTAAAGAGCATTATGATGGCCCCCTCTCCGCTGATGCATTGGCACCTTCTTCCTCTGCACCTCACGGCCCAGCTGGCTTCCCACCTCCCCCAGTCTTTTCTCCTGTGATTTGATTTCCAGAATCCTCCATCCCCTCACATCCTTCCTCAATCATACTTTTCCCACTGCCCCTTTCAGATTTTAAAGAAGACAGACCTTGCCACCAGAGTGATGGCGTGAACTGTAGTGTGTGTCGCATTATTTTATAAAAGAGGGGGCCCAAATAAAAAAACTCTCTACTTTCCTCCAAAATCTAAACCAAAAAATCAGCACGTAAGTGTGACATCCCTGCCGCCCCCACAAGGAGTTGAAACGAGGTGGTGTAGATTGCAGTGAGCAGCATTGACCTTCCACAGAAGGGACAGCCTCTGCCCGATTTCAGAAAAGTCTCACAGGAAGCGATGTAGACCTGTGGCCATTCTGCCTTGGGAGTTTTCATGGGCTAGAAATACAGATTTCTACATGAATTTGCCAAGTTTTTCATAATGGTGTGATGGCTATTCTTACTTGTCAAAATGAGTACATCTAGAATTAACTAAAACCTTAATGACTGGGCATACCTGTGAGAGGGTCTTTCTTCTGAATTAAATCATTTGAAGTGGTAAGAAACACTCCTAACCTGGATCTTTGAGATAGGACTCTTTTGAGGTGGGAAGAGGCAATTTGCATCTGGGCTGCATCTGCTGGCAGCCTATATAAAGGAAATGGAAGAAGGAATCGCTTTCTCTGCCTGTTTGCTCTTACCGGCAAGTCCATTCCCTCACCGGCATTAGCACCTACCTTTTTGGGATTCTGGTGTGCACTGAAGACTAGCTGAGACACCCAGACTCCAGGACTGAACACCTACTGGATCTTGGACTTCACATTCATTGTGAGATTAGCTAGGCCACAACCTATAAGCCATTCTGCTAAATCCCCTTTCTATGTAGAGAGATTCATTCTCTAAGTTCCGTTACTCTAGAAAACTCTGACGAATAGAAATGGTACTAAATTAAATAATAATAACAATAAGTAACTCATGGGCCAGGGAGATGGTTCAGTGGGCAAAAACACTTGCCATTAAAGTGCTGAGATTGAACTCTCAGAATCTACGTAAAATCAGGATGGGTACAAGTATCTGCAACCCCTGTGCTCTTGACAGGAGGAGGGAGGAGGAGACAGGAGACTCCTTGGAAGCTAGCTAGCCAACTAGCCTTGAATAAGCAACAAAACAGTAGAGACCCTGTCTCAAACAAAATGGCAGGCAAGGACTGACATCCAGGATTGTCCTCTGATCTCCACATGTCCACATCCACTGTGGCAATGCCCACCTGAACTCATACACACACATGAAAGGAAATAAACAACTTCCATGTGTATGAGTCCACACGCACACACACACACACATCCCTACACCCCTCTGGGCCAAGCCTGACCCTATGGCTGCAGTCAACTACAGATCCATTCTTGTACACCAGTTAGACCACCTATAGACATCAACCCTGGCAGCCTGTAAACTTTTTAGATCTCACCACTAATAATAAAGGTCAGGGCTTCCTACAGACAGACAGATACACACAGAGACACATGTAGACAGACACAGAAGAACAAACACACAGGTAGACACAGACACATATAGACAGACACACAGTCACGCAAACACATATAGATACACAGAGACACATAAAAAACACACAGTCACAACTATAAGGCTTGTCTCCTATTTTCTTTACTATGTGTTAGTTTCTACACTCTCACTAGATTCAGAGAGCATCTGGCCCCTTTCCAGCTGTTTGCACCTGTTCTCCAAAAGTCACAAGATCCCCAGGTCACAGGAGTGAGCCTGTTTGTCTCCGTAATTCCCATCTCGCCAAAATCAACACTTGATTCACTCCTCTAAGTTCCAGGCCCGATGTGTAGAAATGGCCGGGTAGCAGATCCAGGGATCTCTCCGGTGGAGTTAATGACTTGGTTGGTGTTGCGGCAACCCCTGGGGTGACACTGACACCGATGAACAGCCCTGTGGAAAATTCCATCCATCCTCCAGTCGCAGCAAAATGTATTACAAATACAGACAGAGAAACCATAGCAGATGCATCCGAGCCACTTAATTAAATCCCAGGGTCGCCAGCAAAAGCCTGTCTGGATGCAGCCCTGGGCTTCATGATCTGACAACTCACTCTATTTGGCTCCTCTAAAGAGTGGACCTTCTTCATGAGGCTCTCACAAGACAGCCAAGATAAAAAAACAAATTCATCTTCCAAAATATCATATCCTTTAGGAAGGACAGAGAGAGCTTTTGGCTCATTTTTGGGCATGGGAACAGTGATGCATGTGACAGTAATGGGATTCACAAATTTGGACTCCCTTCTCTGAGACAGAATTATCTAGAGCAAGAGAACAAGGATTCCATCCTGCAGGGCTCCACAAGGCTCCTGGGAGAGACCCAGTCTCAGGAGAAACAGAGCAAGTCGTTTGTTTGAGCCCATGTCAGTATAAACATTCAGACAGCCCCTCCCTAAGCCACTGCCGATGTCTCCTTTTTCTTGAATGATGTGGAGACAGAGAAATAAATGTACTGGGCTGGGAACAGGCTAAGTTGGTAAAGTACTTAATGGGTATGAGGACCTGAGTTCAGATCCCCAACACCAACATGAATAATTAAGTGTGTGCTTGTGATTCGAGGAATTAGAGACAGGAGGGTTCCCTAGGCCTCTCTGGCCAGCCCGTCTAGCAAAATCAGTAAGCTTCTGGTTCAATGAGAGAACCTGTCTCAGAAATAAGGTGGAGTGTGTGTGTGTGTGTGTGTGTGTGTGTGTGTGTGTGTGTACATTTTCATTGTCAGTCTGTCTCATACGTACCTACCTCCTGGACTCAGGTTTTTCTCAACTCTTAATATGGAAGGTCTTGGTTTGTTTAATCTGGCTTGCCAGATTAAAAACAGAACACAGGATTGCCAGGAGTCTTAGGGAAAGGCCATATTATAGGTTTTAAACCAGCCTGCTTTTGTCTTTGGGGACAATTCATGGCCCATGGCCAGGAAATAAACTATGTCACACTGGAGGCTCCTGCAGATTCCTATTCAATGAGACTTTATGGATCCAACACCCTCCTTTTTCAGACATACTCTAGACCAAACCCTGGTCTCGTGCAGGCCACACAGAGAAAGCAGCAACCTTTTCTAGACATCCCCTTGTTAGCCACCAGGAAGGGGCTAAGACTGACACCAAGGGCTGGCCAAGTGACTCAGCAGATCAAGGCACCTGCCTCTAAGTTTCATGACCCGAGTTCAAGCCAGGGACCCATACGGTGGAAGGAGGGAAATAAGTCCAGAAAGCTGTCCTCTGACCGCCACATGCATGTGTGCATCCATTTGTACGTGCACACGTTAAAAAATTAAATTAATCAATGTAAGTTGGAAAAGCCTAAAGCCAGATCTCCTTTCACCTCTGAACAGAAGCAGACATGATGTGAAGGGCAGGCTCTTTGGGTGCATTTGATTTTCCTACACTATCTGAGCAGATTGGAACTGGGAGCTCTCTGGGAGATTCAAAGATGGAATCTTTTCTCTCTGTGATCTTTGTTGCAAGAGTAATGAGCAACCAATGTGCTAAAAAGGTGTGGGGGGGACAACAGAAACACTAATCTCAAAGCTTCCTCACAGACAGCAAGGACAATGAAACTCCCAGCAGATTCTGAAAAAATTTGGAGCCAAAATATTCATTGATCAGTAATGAAGAGAATTGGGCAGAAGTACCCCGTGTCCAGATTTCTCAACTGCAAGCTGTGTGTCCCTCTGGTAGTATTCAAATTAAGCCAGGAGGTGCATGATGAGGTTTTTTATTATTATTTTAATAGTCATTTACTTTAATGTATATTAACAAAATTTTAACACATCAAGCTCCTGGGTTTTATTATCTTATAATGACCCTAAATTAGTTTTTAAGCCTGAGAAAAGGAGGCTTTTATCGGCACCAGACTTCAGCCAGCTGAGGCAGACAGCTGCTGCAGGAAAGCAGGGCACGTGAAGAAAATACATTCAGTAAATAACCCAACCGGGCATAGCCAGTTGGTAAAAACGGCAATGATGTATGGATTGCCCGAGTAAAGGATGCAGCCTGCTTATGAGAAAGACAGAGAGGAAGGAAGAAGAGGGAGCGGAGGACAAGGGAACAGATCATCACTTGAGACCAAGAACCAGAGAAGGAAACAGCAGCTTCTCTGTTGACACTAATCTCCTCCTCTGTGAGGTCATCTCCCTCCCTTCAAATGAAGGATATTCCGACAGAACATGCAGGAGATGAGAGAGAGAGAGAGAGAGAGAGAGAGAGAGAGAGAGAGAGAGAGAGCGCATGCTGGAGGTGAAGGGAGAGAATGGAACACATGAGCATGTGCGTTCCTCCGGTACCTTCACGACATCTTCATCGGCCGACCTGCATTCCACAGACTCCAACACATCCACCACAGATCCATCTTCTTGAACCCCCACGACCTTGACGGGAACTGAGACAGGCTTTCCGGTGAGGATGGCGGTGTTCAAAACTTCTGTGTCCTGAGCGAGAGAGCAAGGGGCACAGGTGAGCTAACAAGTGACAAGAGTGAGCAGGGGAGGGAGGGCAACCAAGCGAGCCACCCACCACCTGGACTCCTGTTAGGACTACGAAATCCCAAGCAGGCTCAAATGCTTGAACGTTTGGTTAAGCCCTGTTAGAACATGGGTCTGCCCCTGAAAGGCAGCGGTCTTTCTTGGACTGGAGAGATGGTCACTGGCTGGTCTTCCAGAGGACTGGGCTTCAATTCCTAGCACCCATACAACCATCTGTAACTCCAGTTCTAGAATATATGACATGCTGGCCTCCACAGGCACTGCATGTATGTGGTGTACATTTAAAAAAATGCAGATAAGACACTCATACACATAGAAAGAAAAATTTTAATTTATATTAAAATAGTAGTCACTATTTTTTGCAAACTAGCAGGGAACTTTATTCAAAAGCAAAATGCTCTTATAGAGCCAAAAGAAATACACTGTCAAGAGCCACCGTGGACCATAAGAATGAACGTGCACTTAAGAACCCAAATTATTGTCTTAGATTTCCTTTTGTGGGATTCAAAGGGAGGAGTTTAGTTAATAGAAGATATAGTATGAGTGGTTCACTATTTCAAATTATTAGTTTTCTTTTTTTGTTTTTTTTTCTGTATTTTGTTTGTTTCTCTTTTGAGTCAGGGTTTCTCTGTTTAGCTTTGGAGCCTGTCCTGGAACTCACTCTGTAGATCAGGCTGGCCTTGAACTCATAGAGATCCACCTGCCTCTGCCTCCCAAGTGCTGGGATTAAAGACCTGTGGCGGCACCACCTGAGTAGTCAGTCTCTTAAGAGGCCAAATCCTGCAGTGAAGATTAAGCCACACCCCTGCTTACAGCTCTTCTCTGAGTCGGAGTTAAGAAGCTGCCTCTGTCTCTCTGTGTTTATCTCTCTGTCTCTCTCTCTTTCTCTCACAAGTCCCTCTCCAGGTTTTAAAGGAAGCATCCCCTTCCCTTTATGGCTCTTGTCATGTTCATCTGCCACATATACCATATAGTTCATTCTGCTCTCCTTCCCACCTCCAGGGCTGATCGCGGTCCAGAGGCCCCTTTCACCTAATGCACCATGCTCCTGATGAACAGGCTTCCTTTTCCAAATCTTCCACAACTGCTCTATCATATTTAACAGCCAGCAGCAGTGGGCACTGTTTGAGACATTATGGAGCCGTTAGTAGGTAGGGTTACTAAAAGGGGATGGGTCCCGGAGGATAGAAGGTTCCAGAAAGTTGGGTGGGGTTCTGCCTCACACTGAAGATAATTTAGCCGCCCAACAGCTAAACTCTCATTAGTCCCCAGTGGCAGGGGCGCTGCCCTCCCTTCTCATCTTGCAGACATGACTGCCACTTGGCACAAGAATTATCTTCAATATTAATTAATTAGCACATGTACATCGGCAATTATGTGGTTTTGGAGGATTTTTTTGGAGGTGTGTGTGTGTGTGTGTGTGTGTGTGTGTGTGTGTGTGTGTGTGTGTAGACCAGAGGACAACTCCAGTGATCATTCCTCAGAAACCATCCACCATGCTTATTAAACAACATCTCTCACTGGGACCCAGGACTCTCTGAATAGACGAGGCTGTCTGGCCAGTCAATCCCAGAGCCCCCGTCTCTGCCTCCCCAGCAGTGACATTACAAGCACACACCACCACCTTGGTGAGCTTTTAATGGGGTCCCTGGAGACTGAACTCAGAACCACACAGCTACAGGTGCATTATCACTGAGCAAACCTCTCTCTTCAGTATCTTAGTCTTCGCTTGAGATTCACTCGGAAAGTGATTGCTCATTTTGGGGGACTTCACAGCACAGTGATTACAGACTTTCTATGCGGTTCAAATTAAGAAAACAATAGCACAAAGGGCCAGAGAAAACTGGCTGCAAGTAAACTCCTGCCTACCCCGCTGCCACCAGGACCTTCCTGCCCCTCACCTTCCAGTTCTTTCTGAGACTGTTCTCCAAATTCAGGCATGTGTGGCTTTTCCTCTCTCACTCTTGCAAACTGTTGGAATGCTGTAGGATTTATCTTCCTCATTTAGCTAGATCAGTCCATCTCATGGCATACTGGTTCTGTTAGAGTTGATCCCACCTGACCCCATTAGGCTTCATGAAAATGCACATGACCCTAAAAAAGCCAGGGAAAATATCCTAACAGTGTGTCCACAGTAGAAAAACCACACGCAAGACCAGGTTCCTGGTCAAGATTTCTTGATTCCCCAATGCAGCCCCACCTGAAGGTCACTCACTGTCTTTTGAAGCTTAGATAAATTTCTGCTTTAACTAAACTTCAGCTTCTCCTAAAGCCAGTTTGAAATGGATTTTATCACTTACAACCGAAAAGTCTTGTGTGAGACTAGGTGACAGGGTGGGCTCTAGAGAAAGAAGCCAGCTCATGCATCAGTCTGTGTCCTAGGGAAGCCCTTGGAGGAGACAATGATGCATCTCCCAGACTGAGTTTCAAGGGCAGCCACACATTTCCTACAGTAAGTCAAGGCTGACCCTGACTTCCAACCCTAGCGTATGCAGCTCAGTGCCTGTGTTTCCACATTTCGACTCTTCCATGAGTGGCTTGGATTTTTGCACCTTCCTTCCCCATCATCCATGGACAGACTCTTAATACTTCCAATGGCTATCGCTTCCATCCCTCAGCACACTGAAAAAGAAAGCGCCATGTTCAACATCACAGCAAAATCATCCACTGCCAAAGATACAAGGCAAGCATCTGTTGAGAGACATGACTCCTCGGCTCCTGATCTCGGAAGGGCTAGATTTCACACGAAAGTGTGCAGACCGCCTTTCAGAAGTGCATTTCCATCCGTGTTCAACAAAATGGCATCACAGAAGATGGCAGAGTAAGATGAGCAGAAGATTCCCTGCCCTGTGAAAGCAACAAAAGAGCTGACAAATACCATTGAAAACAACTATTCCAAATGGGTATGGGGCTGGGACACCGTTTACTCAAGAAACACAGAATCTTGGCTTTTTAAGCCAAAGGAAACCAGAGAACTCAGTGGCATTTTACCCCAAGCTTCTCTCCTCCTCTCCGGGGCTGCAGTGGTCTTGAACACTGGCATCTCACCTTCACAGAAAAGCCTGCAGTGTAGACACCGCTTGAGGGTGCAGCTGGAGACCTTCCAAAACCTCGAGTCACTGGAGGACCTGCCCGCCAAGCTATGTGTGACCTGAGTCCAGGCTCACCTGGTGGAAAAGTCTTCTACTCAGAGATGTTTGTCAAGCAGAATTATGGGAAATTGTTTAATCCCAGAGCTGTTGGAGGCCATGGACAACGGACAACACTTGATCAAAAATCTTATGGGGAAAACACAGGGAGTGAGAGGATGGTGGGAGCTTTAAAAGGCTATGACTGAATTCTGGGAAATAACAGATTAAAAAAAGTGACAGGCACATAGGGAGATTGTACATATATGATAGATAGATAGATAGATAGATAGATAGATAGATAGATAGATAGATAGATAGATAGTAGGTAGGTAGGTAGGTAGATAAATAGATATAGAGAGATAGAATATAGAGATAGATAGATAGATAGATAGATAGATAGATAGATAGATAGATAGATGATAGATAGATAGATGGGCAGATAGAATTATAGAAAGAGACAACAGTTAATAGAACGATAGACATATAGCTATATACACAGACAGATACACAGATTGATACATCAATAGAATAATAGAAACATAAGTAGATGAAACATGTACAGTGGTAGAACTATAGATATATCACAGATACAGAGATAAATACATAGACAGACCAATAGATACATAAATAAACATAATAGGTTGACAGAGAGATACATAGGAGTTAACATAGGTAGCTAGATAGATCTATATAGATAGATGAATGACAGAGTAACAAATGAATACATAAATGACAGATAAATGATAGACTGATGATAAATAAATGCTTGATGGTCCATATATAGATGATTAATAGATATGTGATGGTTTGAATGAAAATGCCCTCCATCAGCTCATGGGGAGTGACATTATTGGGAGGTGGGGCCCTGTTGGAGAAAGTGTGTCACCAGAGATAGATAGCTTTTGAGGTTTTAGAAGCTCAGCCTAGGCCCAGTGGCTCATTCTTCCTTCCTGTTGCCTGAGGATCTGGATGTAGAACCCTCTCCCTTCTCCAGCACCATGTCTGCCTGTACTCTGGCATAATTCTGCCATGATGATGATGGATTAAACCTCTGAACTGTAAGACAGCTCCCAACTAAATGCTTTCCTTTATAAGAGTTACTGTGGTCATGATGTCTCTTTACAGCAATAGAAACCCTAAGACAAGATATATGGATGGATAGATAGACAGATAGATGATAGATAGATAGATAGATAGATAGATAGATAGATAGATAGATAGATAGATGATAGATAGATAGATAGACAGACAGACAGACAGACAGACAGACAGATAGATATAGACAGGTGGTAGACGATAGGTAAACAGATGATGGGTGGATGGATGGATAAAGAGAGAGAGTGAGAGAGATGACATCAATATATAAATAGAAAGATAATTAACAAATGATTGAAGGTGTCCTGGCTTCCAGGCCTCAGAACAAGGACAGAGAAGAGTCTCACAGCTGCCCTGCACTTGACATGCAGAATGAGCAATGCACCTCCAATGCACAATGCTACTAACAGTAGCTGCAAGTAACTTCCTGATGCATTGACTAGAACCTCTCAGAGTAAAGATTCAAACTTACTGCAAACACACACACGCTGAGCCTTGGTTAGATCTTGTCTTCTACAGCCTAGCAGGTGATTTAGCCACTAAAACTACATCAGGGTGCTGGGGAATGAGAGCCACAGCTCTTACCACTAGAAAAGTGAGTCTTAAAATGGAAAGGAGATGCAGCGGGAACTCTGAGCACAAAGTAGATCGGGGAAAACGAGTGAGAGAACTCATGTGCTGAGCTTTATGTGTTTACGTGTATACAGTTGGGAGTGTATACGTGTGTATACATAAGGCTTTTCCTCACTTCAGTTCTCTGAGAGGCCATAGATGCAAAAATCAGACTCATTCAGTATTTATCACACAAAGTGCTGGGGTTTAAGTTCTACATACCATTCCCTGAATAAGAAGACAACAGGGCTCCATGGAGAAATGGTGGATTGATAGGCAGAGGGAAGCAAAGAGCAGAAGCCTAAAATATCTCATGCAGCCAGGAGGTAACTAAGTTCTCAAACAACAGAAATGTCAAAAAGGACACAGGAGACAGCATGAAGGGCTGTCCGTTGCCGACCAGGGACAATTTAACATCCCAGTAAACAATCATAGCAGCCAATTATAATCTATGGAAGAAAATGAGTTTCTGAATCCACACTGCTATGGTTAAACAAACAGCGGAGAAGGAAGCTGGGTCCTTGGGGTGGCATTCCGACTCCTAAATGCAAAGGAATCATGAAATTAGAACCCCACCACCTGGCAGCCACCATTTATGCCTTAATTGTCTCGGGTAAGAATCATTAATGGATTCCACGGCTGATTGGAAGTCTAAGAAACTGGCTATTTGCAGTGTCAGTGTCTTGGTGCAAGAGAAGTAACGATTTCCAAATGAAGCAACTGCAGCTCATCCTGATGATCAAAGATGCCGTCACTCGTGAAGGAATAGCCTCGATCTCGAAAAGGACACGGCGACACTTTGGAAGTATAGACCGAACTCGGAACAAAGACGTATGAACTAAAGCCAGCCGGGAGGTGTTCAACAGAGAGAGTGGACTGTGTAAGCATCTCACAGTCTGAGCGATAAAGGCTGAGAAAGTGCTATGGATTAGGGACAGGACACATGCAGTGTCCTGGACTAGGACCTCAGACTGGAAAAAATAATTTGGCTGCAATGGACACAAACAGACAAATGGTAAAATGTGGGGAAAGCTTGGGGATGAGATAACTGTGCATAGAAATGTCTCTTTGTGCACTCGAGAACTCCAGGGAAACCCCTGTGGATGAGTTGTTAGGATAAAATACCTGGCAGAAAGCAACCTGGGGGAAAGGGGTTTGTTTTGGCTCACAGTACTAGAAGGGAAGGCATGGTGCTGAACAAGTTAGGCAGGCCTGGCAGTCAGAAAGCAGAGGGAAAGAAGAAAGTGGAACCAGTCTGAAAACCCTTAATGTTCACCCTAGTAATGTACTTCCTCCAGCAAGGCTCCACCTCCCAAAGGTTCCATAACCTCACCAAACAGCGCCATCTACTGGGGACCATGGTTCAAACATAAGAGGCTGTGGAGGATAATTCTCATTCAAACCACCACAACGTCTTTAAAGGACAATTGTGTATGTAACTCACTCCCACGCAGCTCAAAATAAAGTGTTTAGTTGAGTTCGGGATCATGCAGGCCTTTAATCCAGCACCCAGGAAGCAAAGGCAGGCATGTCTGTGAGTTCAAGACCAGCCTGGTCTATATAATATGCTCCAGGCAAGCCACTACCACAAAGTGAGACCCTGTCAATAATAATAATAATAATAATAATAATAATAATAATGTCATGTGTTTGTGTTGAGAGAGAACACTAACCCTTGCAAGAACTCTAGAGGAGGAATTTGAGAAAGTAATTTCTTCAGAATCATGGATCTAATCAAAAGACCAATAGAGCACAGCAAGGAAAACTAAAGGAATAAATGCACAGATTGAGGATTCAAGTGCCTTATGAATATAACTAAACACAGTTAATGCTTTTCTTAAATATTAGATAAGAACCAGGCCCTGTGACAAGTGATATCTGTCATTTATAGAAATCATTTTCTATTGATAGTACACATTGATTTTATTAACATGCTGTTTAATCCTCGGATAGCCCCACTGGAGTTACTCCCTGTGTCCCCATTGCATAAAGGATGGAATGGAAGCTCCGAAGAGTTCAGTGATTTGGCCAGAACTGTGATGTTGCTAAGCAACAGGGCTAGGATGGGGACAGAAGCACTTGGATGCCACAGCTTCCATCCTGGGTGCTTAGCTGGTCTTCTCAGCTCACATGCACAATGGACCCTCAGTCTCATTCCATCTCCTAACTCCAAATGAAGCTTTAAGGATAAAAGACAGATTTGTAGAGACACTGATTTCAAAACCCCTCACAAATAAGTTATATAAGGGCGAGGGAGACGGTTCAGTGATCAAACTTGATCGGTACACAAGCGCAAGGACTGGAGTGCAGATCCTCAGAAATCCACACAAATGTTAGGGAGGAATGCAGGAGAGCCAGTGATTCTAGCCCCAAAAGGCAGAAATAGGGGTCTCCAGAACAAGCTGGCTAGTCAGACTAGTCATACTAGTGAGCTCTTATTTGATTGACAGACCTCTGCCTCAATGAATAAGGTAGGAAAGCAATGGAGGAGGACTCCCAACATCAACCTCAACCTCCACATGCATGTTCTTGCATGCACTCATGCCCTCATACATGCAAAGACATGCATATACACGTATGCCTATACCACCTCTATGTGACAAATGGAAAAATTTTAATGTTATATAAATAATCCATCTGATTTTTATAAAAACAGTCAAGTAGTCTCCGGTGCAGATGAAGACCATGTGTAGCTTCTGGAATACTCTATTCTAGCTTCTACCCCAGCCCATGAGGCTCTGGATCACTGTTTCTGAGGCCTGACCTCCTCTAGATTCTGGTCCCTGGATTCTAAATAAGAATCTAATTTCAAGATGCCATGATTTCTCATTTTTAAAACCACAGGGCAGTTGTAAACTTCACTCAGGAACTAACAAGGACACAGGTTCTAATTTAGTTAACAACAATCAACCCGGTGTTGTGTATCATATAACTCCAAAATCAGCCCAGCTCCCTCACTCTCGGTGGCTATTTTTAGAGTGTAGCAATTTATTATCCTCAAGGCAATGAGAGAGGTCAGAGTCAGCTCTTTGTGAGTTCTTGAGCAGCACAAACAGGATTGTCTCAAACAGGACAAGCCTCGGAGAGTCAAGGGGGCCTCCAGTGAAGGGCTGAACTGCAATCTCCAGGATGTGTTCCCAGGAAAGTGGGGAAGGCTGTTTAGAGTAGCGGCCCCTGAGTACAGTAGCTTGACATTACCTGATGGATGAAGTTAAAGGTTACCATAGGGAAGCTGGAGGTCTACCACAGCAAGATCCAAAGCAGGTGCAGCCAGCCCCCTACACATGCAGGCATTCCATGGGGAGTAGGAGCTGAACTATGCAAAGTCACAGGAGCAGGATCCATGGTCCCGTCTGTGCCATGGCTTCCCATGCTGCCTGGAGTATATTGAGATCTCAAAGACTGCAGAACCATGGTAAAGCCATCCAATATGATGTAAGGGCCATTTGTGGAAACCTTCCTCCTCTGCTCCCTGTCACCATGGCAACAGTGACCAGGCACCAAATCAGCATTTTATAGTCACTGTTGACTGGTCTAGATGTGAGCAATGGTCCATGCTGAGCCAACAAGCTGTCTCCTGAAAATCAATTTAGAACCAGGGCTAAGAGACTCCGACCTCTGCACAGCTTGTTTCCAGAAAGGAAAATCAGAACTGAGAGGCAGGGATGGAGCATTTATGCCAGCAGAGTGGCAGGAAGGAAGGAAGGAAGGAAGGAAGGAAGGAAGGAAGGAAGGAAGGAAGGAAGGAAGGAAGGAAGGAAGGGGCAGAGATGAGAGGAGGGGGCTTCTGAGTCCTTACTTGCATGCCACGCCTCCCTCCTCCTCATATGCCAGGATGCGCCATGCCCTTGCAAAGAATCCCCACATTGGGCTACCACTGCTGCTGGTGGGTTTCTGTCACTTGCTGCTCATCAAAGTTTAGCTTTGGCTGTCAACTAGCCATAAACCTTGAGTCATCTGAAAAGAGGGAACCTCGACTGAGAAATGTCTTCTATCTGAATGGAATGAATGAATGTCTGTGGGGCTATTACTGGTAATTGATATAGGAGAGTCAGACCACTGTGGGTGGTACCGTGGTACTGTCCCTAAGCAGATGGGCCTGGGCTGTATAAGAAAGGTAGCTAAACAGGAGAGTGGAGGCAAGCCAGAAAGCAGTGTACTTTCTGAAGTACTGGCCCGTACTTCAGTTCTTACCTCCAGCTTCCTGCCTGACTTTCCTTTCCGAATGGACTGGAAGCTGCAAAGCAAATAAACCCTTTCCTCCCTGGAATTTTACTGCAGCAACAGACAAGCTAACCAGGACACTGCTATGGGAGCTGTAGCCAAAGACATCGGTGTCCTTTGGATCTTGGGTTCTACAGGGAAGACAGATGAGCTGCCAGAGCAAACGGTCTTCATATTTCTTTTGTGTGTGTGCTCGCATGCACATGTGTGCACATGAATGTGGAAGCCAGGGAGCAAACATTATGCATTATTCCACCTTGTTTGTTGAGACAGATCTTTCACAGACTTGAAGATCCCTGAATAGGCCAGGCCGGCGGGCCAGTAAGCCCCAGGATCCCGTCTCCATCTCTGCAACACACACTTTCGTGACTGGCTTTCTTACATCTGTTCCAGAGACCAAGCTCGGGTCCTCAGGTCCACTCAGCCAAACTGAGCCACCTCTTCAGCCTTTGCTTTTCAAAGTCACACCAAAGCAATGGACATGCTCAGTCCCACAGGGTTTCACTTTGTTAACTGGAACTGAACACAGACGCCTGCATCCTTCCATGCAGGGTCCTATACCGGAGAGGTAGGTGGGTGCAACAGGTAAGAGCCCCTGAACTGAGAGTCAAGAGACCTGGCCGCTGCATCCAGCTCCTATAATGACCATGAGTCAACAATAATCTCTTCTGTTGTGTTGAGCAATACAATCCAACCTATCAGCTTCCCAGAGGTCAAGAGACGCTGGTGTAATGACACACGTGCTAAAGGAAAGGATTGTGATAGTACTGAGTAGATAGGGTTGGTGGAACCTCGGGAGAAGAAAAATAAATGGTCAGGCAAGGTGGTGGACGCCATTTATCCTGGCAGTTGAGAGACAAAGGCAGGCAAATCTCTGTGAAGTTGAGGCCAACTTGGTCTACATAGTGAGTTCGAGGCCAACAATGACTACATATAAAAACTCCTGTCTCAAGAAGAAGGAAGGGAGGAAGGGAGGGAGGGAGAGAAGGAAGGAGGAAAGAAAGGATGGGAAGATGGACAGATATGGAGGGAGAGAAGGAGTTAGGCAGGCAGGCCCATAGAGTGCTGAAGATGTTTAAAAATAGAGGATCTCACACAGGCAGCAAACAAGAAGAATAATGCCCAGTGGAGGGTGCCAGTAGGACATCTGCTCCAACACCAGGCTGATCACTGAGATGGGACCTGACTCACTCCACAGCACAGGCTCTTACCCATGCTGCAGAGCATGTGGAGGTGAAGGTGGAGGCAGTGTACAGTCTTTATCCTGCCAGTGCCTGGGTAGAACTGGGCTACAGCGGAAGAATACAGGACACTTGAATCAGTGCGCTACCCATGGCTCTGGCTCCATATTTGGTAGATATGGAGTGAAGCTGTGATGTTCTGTTGGCACTCTGAGCCCCTCGCTATCCCCTCAAGAGGTCGATGGGGTAGAAATTTGAGACCAGAAGCCTAGGAAACACCCCTTGGAATTCTAAGTCTGGGGTGTGAATCTGAGGATCCCAGAGACATGGTCCTTCTCACGACAGTGTGTCACACAGAGTTGGGCAGTATTCACGGGACACAGAAAAATATGCCTGGGGAAAAATATGTCAGGGGAACATAGGTTTAAAGAAAGCAATGTTGGCTAGATGCAGCAGAGAACTCTAAACTTTAGACAGTCGTGGAGGCATATGAATGTCAGAAGAGGGAAGTTTGAGCCAGCCTGGTTTCCAAGGGAGCCTCTTTCCTGTGCTCCTCAAACAGGGGTGCCCTGTTTATCCACACAGCAGGCTCCTACACTGCGTAATAATTACATGCATTTTCTCTAATCCCTCTCTACCCGTTAACACTCCCTTAATTACAACTTTAACCACTTAAGAGTGTGCTTCCTCATTGTCTTGGGTGGAGGGGGAATCTCAGCCTGGTTGAGCTAAATTAAAATCTAACACAACTTCCAGTTGCCACAGGACTAGCAAGCAAAGGCATCTGTCTAATTAAAATCTAAAACAGGCTGGTAGCAGTACTGAGAACAGCACTACTAAGCCTTGAGCCCACAATGACAACTTCACTTAAACACAAATACATCTTCTGGGATAGTTACTGTGAACTTCCTGACGCTCTGTGATCACAGTGAGCATGGGAGGAGGCACCTGCTGGCCAGCTCTGCAGTCAGACCAATAGATGGAGGGATGGAGGGACAGACCATGTATGGACAGAGAAATAGATTGATGGGTGGATATATAAGAGACAAATGAATAGATAGGTGGGCGAATGGATGGACAATAGATAGATGGGTGGAAGGGTTGGTGGATGTACAAAGAATAAATAGATGGAAAATTGTGTCAATGGGTGGATGGATGGACAGAGAAATGGGTGAAGAGATGATAGACAGATAATGAACAGATGGATGAATGGAGGTTAAGTAGATAGATGTATGGACAAACATGGTTAGACGGGTAGATGTATGGATGAATAGTTCATGGGCAGATGGATGGACAGTTAATAGATGGACGGAAAATTAGATGGATGAATTAATGGATGAATGGACAAATGGATAGAGGGTGAAACAGAAAATGATTGATAGGTGGATAGATGACAGACAAATGGCTGAACAGATGGATGGATGGATGGATGGATGGATGGATGGATGGATGGATGGATGGATGGATAGATGGATGGATATGAACAGAGATAATTGGATGAGTCAGTAGATAGATGATGGGCAGACGGATGGATGGGTGGATGGATTGATGGACAGAGATGGTTGGATGAACTGATAAATGGATGACGGGCAGATGGATGGATGGACAGATGGATGGATGGATGGATGGACAGATGGATGGATGGATGGATGAAAAGACAGTTGAGTGGATAGATGAATAATTAGACAAAAGCATGCACTACCTCACACACATGTGCACATACCCCTCATACATATGCACACACAAACCCTCACATATATGTGCACACATCACACACAAAACTACACCACCTCAAGAGGATTCTCTATTACAATCAAAAACTTTCATTTTAAAAAAAAAAATCTGTCTGTGAAGAAGAGGAAATTGAACCTTTCTGGGCAGACCTGAGAGAAAGCATTTGAGAATTTACATCTTGAGATGCTAAAAGAAGGTGGCAGGAAGCAGGATTCTGAAAATTACATCCGAGTCTGTTGTTTCATCGGATTTCTTTTTCTTTTCCATGGTGAACCTGCCAAGACCAAATGTGTGGTGTTGGAACTGAAGCCCTCCTGCTGGTCTGCTTGGTGCCGCCATCCAACCTTACTAGACAAAAGTGCTAGGACTAATAAATACAATAAGCAGTTTGCTCCATGACTGTAACTCAGAGTCACAGCTGTGCTGCTTGTGAAATGTGTTTCAATGTTCACGTTGGTGGAAGCGCTGGCTGCAAACCCACCCTTGTCTTCTAGGCTTCCTTTCATCAACGTCCAGCACAGCCTTTCCCTGCCTGGACGGTGGAAGCGCATGAGTGAGTTCAGACTAGCTTTCCAGGACTGCTACGACAAGCTACCACAACCCTAATGGCTCAAAATAACTTATTCTTTCAGGGTTCTAGAGGCCAGAAGTTGGAGATCTGGCTGAGCCACACTCCCCCAGTAGCCTGTATGGGAGAAAGGCTTGCTTCTCACAGTGCCTGATGTCTCCAGATGTCACTTGGCTCGTGGGAGCATCCTCCTCATCTCTACCCTTCTTCACATGGTTCCCTGCTCTCTTTGTCTTCTATGTGTCTTTGAAGCTCCTGTTTTCATAAGAACAGTGGTTAGTGGATGTAGGCACTACCATAGGTCCCAGAAGGACTCTCCCAAAGTATTTGAGAGGCTCCATTTCTAAGTAAAAGTTCCATGCCCACAGGTACTAGCAGTTTAGAAACTGAATAAATCTTTTTAAAAATCAGGTCTTAATTCTATATTTTTAGATTTGTCTTTAATAATGTGTCTGTTTGTAGACATGTGCACATGAAAGCAAGAGCTCACAGAGCCCTGAGACATCAGCTCCCTCTAGTAGCTGGTGTTCCAGGAAGTTACTAGCTGCCCAGCATGGGTGCCGGGCATCAAACTTGGGTCCTCTGCAAGAAGAGTAACTGCTTTTAATAGGGCTTATTTCTCAGGAGAATATATAATAAGACACAAAATTGATGTGGGATGCCCTTCTGTATGCTATGAGTATGTTTTATTTCCACTGGTTAATAAAGAATCTGATTTGACCAATAGTCAGGCAGAATAGAGTCAGGCAGGAAACCCAAGCAAAGATAATGGGAAAAAGAAGGCAGGGTCTGGGAGACACCAGCAGCCATCAGAGAAGCAAGATACAAGGTAACAAGCCACGAGCCTAAAGTATAGAATAATTAAAATGGATTAATTTAAGTTGTAAGAGTTAGCTAATAATAAGCCTGAGCTGATAAGCCAAAAAGTTTGTAATGAATATTAAGCCTCAGAGTGGTTATTCGGGAACTAGTGGGTGGAAGAGAACCTCCAATTACAAATAAAGTACAAATGTGATGCTCTCGAATTTCCAAAGGGCCTGGGAAAGCTTTGTGCCAGAAATGTCCAGATCCTATTGCCATACTCATGAATATCTTGCATATCACCATAGAACCTTCACCTGGCATTGGATGGAGAAAATGACAGAGCCCCACATAGAAGCACCGGATTGAGCTCCCAAGGTCCTGATGAGGAGCATAAGGAGGGAGATCATGAGCAAGGAAGTCAGGACCGTGAGGAGTGCGTTTACTCATTGAGACGGTGGGACAGATCTAACGGGAGACCACCAAGTCCAGTTGGAATGGGACTGATGGAACAGGGGACCAAACCGGACTCTCTGAATGTGGCTGACGGTGGAGGAGGACTGAGAAACCAAGGACAACAGCGATGAGCATGAACTCTACAGCATGGACGGGCTCACTGTGAGCCTTGTCAGTTTGGTTGCTCACCTTCCTGGACTTAGGGGGAGCTGGGAGGACCTTGGACTTAACATAGTGAAGGGAACCCTGATGGCTCTTTGGCTTGGAGAGGGGCGGAGTGGGGGTATGGGTGGAAGGGAGGGGAGGGAAGGGGGAGGAGGAGGGGAGGAGATGGAAATTTTTAATAAAAAAAATGAGTAAAAAAATAAACTAAAAAAAGATTAAAAAAAATTATAAACACACAGAAATAGAGCCTCATTGGGCTTCTTAGTCTCATAGTCTCATGTCAGCAGCAGCACAGAGATACATCTCCCAACAGCTTCCTGCAAGATGAAGCTGGCCACCAACCACAATGAGCTAAGCAGCATGGTGGGTTTCTACAGTCTCAGTCTTAGCCTAGGTCCAGAGAGGCTAATCAGTCCATGAGACATGGTGGATTTAGCTTTTGCTCATACAAACAAAAAAAAGTTCATGGGCCTTCTGCACACTGCACACCTGATGGCAGCATTGGGAGGGGAGGGTAAGTGTGACATTCATTGCTTACCTCCTTCATGTTGAAAAGCTGAGCAGGACAAGACCAACAGCCAAAACAGCCGTTTTGGTCCTAGCCATGCCCATTTATCAATTTAAAACAATGATAAAAATATGATTACAGATATACAATAAAGACAGATTCAGATAAAAAGACCTCTAAATGGGTCACAATGTGTTTGATAAATATGAATAAGCTGGGAAGAGAGAGGATAAAGGGCAGAGTCATAGATTAAAAGAATAATTTAAAGATAATAAACTGAGATTCTTAAAAAGAAAACAGAATAATAAAAACATTATGATAAGCCATGTAAAGATGGAAAATACACAGAGAGTATGGATTATGTATATTATTGTGTTTTCTTTGAATTTTTTTGACCATTAGTGAGTTAACTACAGAGAGATATTTGATTGTGGGGGCTTCTAAGCTAAACCAACATAAAGATATTGTGACTTCAAAATTTGGGTCTAAGGATATGCTGCTTTAGCTAACAGGTTCTGCTTTTGTTTCCACAGAAGATGAAAAGCTACAGATTCCTTCCAGGATAATATCATTTGGCCAAGTAAGACCACCTGGGAGATCTCCAATGGGATTTATGGCCCAGGTAATCCAACATCCAAAACAGCTTCAGGCAACTGGCTGAGACATTGTAGCCTCACAGACTACTACAGCCAAGATTTAACCATAATTCTAAATTTTCTCAGGATCCCCATAAAATCACCAATGCCCCCATCAGCAGGAAGTAGTATAGAAAACTAGACCCAAATTCCCAAAATACTGTTTATGTTTATTTTCATTCATGGTTATAAACAGTTAATGGTCATAGTCAATCTCTTTCTAAAGGAAAAAGGGGAATATAATGTAGTAATGATTTTTAAAGGTGGATTATTGAATCTACTTTAATCTAAAAACAACACTTAATCTCAAAATGCTTTACATTGGTATGGGTTCGGGTTTATTGATAAAATTTAAGGTCAATTTTGTTATACTATATGTATATTTCTACTCTTGTTTAAGGCATTATGCATATACAGCTCTTTTAAAATGTAATGAATAATTAAGAAATACAAATTAATAGTCATCTATAATAGTCAAACTTATAGTCATGTTAGTTAGGTTTTCTAGATATACAGAGTTATATTTCAGATGGATAAGTAATCTTCAAATACTTCAAAGACCTACAGAATATGGCATTTAAATGTTTTACAAGACACATCTGTTACTGGCAGCACCAGTTACTTCAAGAGGATGCTGGGCATAAGCTCCCTATGGAGTTTGCTAGCCATTTGGAAAAGAAACTGCTCTTGCCTGGACTGCTTGACTGTATGCTATATAAACTGGACATGCAGGACCCACAGGAAAACGACCACTAAACTTTGTCAAACAAGGCTGGATGATCGTTCAGGATTCCTGCTTCACAGAAAAAAAAAAAAACATTAGACATTCTTCAGGACAAAGAGGAAAGTGACTGACAAACTGCTAATATAGGTGGGACAGTCTTTCAAATTTCCTGCTTCATTGAAAAGTCTGCCAGATATTATGGGCTCTTTAGGCTGAAGATGTATGCTCTAGTGTTACAGAAGAACTTTGGGTGACTGCTAAGACAGCCAAATATTTCTGTCATTTCTAGAGTTTTGGAAGATGTTTACAAAGTACTTCCTGCTTACTCAGGTAATATTATATCTTTCTGGGGTCTTTGATGGAGTTGAAGTCTAGATTGTTATTATTATCGTTTTCCTTACTTATGATAAAGGATAAATTATATATGAAACTTTAGACTCAAAAAGATAGGATAGATGATAGAGTATTTTTTTAAGTTTGCCAAATACAAAGAGTAAATATAATTCTTGCTTGATACTTGTTTCATTATATGTAATTTTACAATGTTAAAGTTAAAATTTTCCTTTTTAATTAGACAGATGATGTGGGATGCCTTCTGTATGCTATGAATATGTTTTATTACCATTGGTTAATAAAGAAGTTGATTTGACCAATAGCCAGGCTGAATAGAGCCAGGCAGGAAATCCAAGCAAAGATAATGGGAAAAACAAGGTAGAGTCTGGGAGATGCCAGCAGCCATCAGAAAGCAAGATGTGAGGTAACAAGCCATGAGCCTTGTGGTAAAGTATGGAATAATAAAAATGGGTTAATTTAAGTTGTAAAAGCTACTTAATAATAAGCCTGAGCTAACAGATCAAACAGTTTATAATTAATATTAAGTCTTAGAGTGGTTATTTGGGAATTGGTGGGTGGGAGAGATACCTCCTGTTACACAAAATAAAAAGCATTTGCCTTTATGCTAAAAATCAACAACAAACTATTGTGGTTCTCACCTGTATTTGCAGAGAAGCTCCATTTTAAGCATTATTTTCAACCTAAAAGCCTGGGGGTGTAGCTCAGTAATGGGACATATGCCTGCATGTACAGAGTCCTAAGACTGAATCCCAGGAAGTAAAAGAGGTCGGGTTACACTAGTGCTCCAGCCATTTCCAATATTCAGGAGTCAGTGGTCAGATGATCTAGGCTTCAAGGCCATAGGGAAATGCTATCTCAAAAAATACAAATAAAGCCGGAGGTGGTGGCAAACGCCTTTGATCCCAGCACTCGGGAGGCAGAAGCAGGAGGATCTCTGTGAGTTTGAGGCCAGCCTGGTCTACAAGAGTTAATTCCAGGACAGTGGGATTGTTACACAAAGAAACCCTGTCTCGAAAAACAAAAAACAAAGAAATACACCATCACTGTTTGGGAAAAATTAATCTATATGTTCATCTTTTCCTATAAAAGTCAGTTTGCAAAGCAAATGATTGCATCTCGGTGGTGGAGACGCCTTCCTGTGAGCTCTACAACATTCTGTTGTCCAGAAAGTCTGAAAGAGTAAAATTTTACCTTTTGTTTCCAAAGAATTGACCCAAACAAGCAATGGCTGTCCACTCTCAGAACAGAGAAGGGAACGCTGACTTTTTACCTGTCCCTAGCCTCATGATGGAGCAGGCTTTTGTACAATCCCCCACTGGCATTGACTGAGTGGAATGTGAGCAGCCTCTGCTTCACAACTGCTCAGGCCTTACCTGTATAAGGGAATTGATTGACAGGGGGAGGCCCTGACCTCCAACAGCCAATCACCACTTAGCATTCCTTTGACTTCTCTAATTGACTTGAAGTTGTGCACCTGACTCTAGCTGATCCAATGGGATCTTGCTTCCTCTGACTGACAGCCTCCTCATTGCCATGGAGCTTTTCACAGGGCAAGAGACTAGCCTAACTGGTGAGTATGACTTAGCTCTTGCATCCTGGAGCCATGGTTATACATCTGTAGTCCCTAAAGCTGGGGCTGAAAGTCAGACTGAAGACAGTGGGTCCCAGGGACCCCTCCTGCAAGGTAGCAACCAACCTGCCCCCGTTAGGCTCGGAAACGACTTTTTAAAAGGGACTGGACTGAATTTAGCTTTGGCTAAATAAAGTGGAAATGACACAAGAGTATTTGGGACACGTTTCTCCCCCTCCCCCCACCGCCACCCAAGCTCAAAGGGAGAAAATCTAAGTTCCCTAATGTAGCCAGTAGGAAGAAATTAAAGCTAAAGAAGGTTGTCACATCGGGCCCTAGAAAGGAAGACATACCAGCAGGCATGTGTAACCCTTGGCCCACTGACCACATGCATCCTCAGGACAGCTATGAATGCCACCCAGCACAAAACGTTAATTTGCTTAAAACACTATGAGAGAAAGGGGTGGGGGCGGTCTTCTATCACTCAACCGTGCATTCTTGAAAGTTGAACTTTGTGGATAACAATGCCACTTTGTAGTGTCAAAAGGGCCTTTCAAAGAGATCCACCGTTAGCACAGAGATGTACATACAGAAAGGCTGGTAGGCACCTTGTGACATCCGCCAGCTTAGGAAAGAAGCATACCTCACCAGCACCTTGGTCTTGGTCTTCTCATCCTTCAGAATAATCCTGTTGCTTAAGCCCCCTGGCCTGTGACATTTTGTTACATCCAAATACAAGATGTCAGCCTCAATTATAGATAAACCCAAGGCTCCCAGTCATAACAGAACCCCAGGGCCATCACATCTGTTTGCAAAGCGGATGGTAATAATTTTCTCTCCTAATTACACCTGCCAGCACCTGCTCTCTTTGCCCTCGGCTGGATGTAACTGTGATTTCGTTTGCACAGTAATGCCACGCCATTCCTATCACCCACTGTCAACAGCTTCACGGCATCCCTGGGAGGCAGGCAGAGAAGGAATGACTGTGCCCATCACCAGGGTGAAGACGCTGTGACTCAGGGGGCGTCCTGCTTGCTGAAGGTCACAGATCTGGTTACAAAATATTCCTTGGGGAAAGAGCCTTTGTCATCTATCTCGTGAATAAATATTGCTATGGGGACATATTCATTATTATTTATTTTAATAAGAGGCTGGGTATGCTTTCTACTCAAATTTCACTCCTGCAATATGCATTGTGGGAGAGATAAGTAAAGAAACACTCTGGGTCATTCGTGACCTAAACTCCTGAGTCATGCAAGTGTCGTTGGGTAAGGGACATATTTTCTCAACAACTCAACCTTATCATTAAATATAGGAATGCAGGCCAGCGAGATGGTTCAGTCAGTAAAGGTGCTTGCTGTCAGCCTGATGGCCTCAGTTCAATACCTGGACCCATATGGTATAAAGAGAGAATCACGGGTTGCCCTTTGACCTCCACAAGTATACTGAAGCATTCACACCTCCTTCCCCCTCAAATAAACAAACAAACAAATAAATGTAAAAGCAAGATAGACTTTATCCATATTCTTGACCCTCTCTGCCACATGGCACTGGGTTTTTCCCCCCTCTCAATCACATATTTTCTGAAGTTAATAGCATTTTCATTTTTTCAGATTCTCCTGTAAGTGAGGTTAGCGAGGCAGGCTTTCTTGTCTAGCTCATTTTCCCATCGCCACAGAACAAGTGAACTCTAAAGAGTGGATGGGTAGGGACATTCACGGCTTAACTAATGGATCGGCTGATTAGACGGCTCTTGATTTATAATGCCTAGGAGCTAGCCCCCATGTCTTCTCACGCCCATGTCCTCAGCGCCAGTGCTAGCCCTCCCAAGCACTGTTCTTGTGAGCACTTGAACATGTTTGGGGATGTCAGAGATTAAGATCTGCATCCTTTGCTGTTTGGCCTGTATCGCTACCATTTCCTTTACCACATAAGTCTAAATTTAAGAAATCTGCCCACACCATGAATCCTGATCAGCCATGAGGTCATAGGAATCCCCAGGCTTTAGTTCCTAACACTTCCACCCTGATTTTCCCTGCACCAGACTCCCCTGGCAAGTCAATCGGCTCTGTCAAAGTATAAATCATACTGAGGGTGTGAATATCAAATTCACCTCAAGTTCAGTGCTCTGGGCTTTTCATTCTATTCTATGACCTTTTTATGGAAACCCTGTGAGATTGGATTTTAAGGTCTGTTCCACAAGATGGAGCTCATGCCTAGTAGTTAGCAGAGCCAAGAACCCGCGGCTGACTGGGTCAAGTGCCCTGGGGGAGAACCTACAACCGTTATTCTGCTATGGACACAGTGTCTCGCGGCACCCTATGTTTTTATCTGTACACCCACAGATTGACAGCTCTCTCCACCCTCATCAGAGAAGCTTCCTTCTGTATTGAAGAGAGAAACAGAGACCCAAAGCTGATCAATGAGCCCAGAAGTGGTAACTGGGGAGTTGCTCAGCCACAATGAGACATCTCTACCATGCTCCCTCCGCACAAGAATCAGGGACCATTGTGAAGCAGGAGACATCGGAACTGTACTGCCAAAAGGCACTGGGTTAGTGCAGGGAAACAGGGTTGTCCCACTGCACAGATAAAGCCAGTAGCTGTGACAGCGTGCACAAGACTCCTGCAAGCTCAAGCCCCATAACATCCCAGTGTGGATGGGAGAGGCACTCAAGAAGTCTCACTGCTAGCTGAGGAGCTTCTGAAATCTCTGACCACTGGGGGAAGAAAAGTTAGTTCCCCTCAGAGACATAGCCCCTTAGAGGTTGCCCATGTCCCAGTAGATGAACCCATACCTGTTCACATAGAGGAAACACTAAGTGAACTCTGGTTATAAAGGGGAGGCACATAAAGTAGGAAAAGAAAAGTAGAGAAAGAATGTAGTGGAGTTGGAGGGGAGAGGATGGATTTAATCAAATCACATTATATGCTACATCTGGCTTTTAGTGCCAGTGGTACACACCCTTAATCCCAGAACTGGAGAGGATTGATTATAAAACAGGAGGAGAGAGCTCTCAGACACAGTCTTATTCTGAGATTCCTGGAGACAGGATCACCATTTCGGACAGAGGTAGAGGTAAGAGCTGGCTGTTTTAATTTTTTGAACTTCAGGTTGAACCCCAATTTCTATCTTTGAGTTTTTAATTAATCGTGCTACACACACGTTCATGACATGCAGAGGTAGAAAGATATAATATATGAACATAAAGACAGGTGCCTACGTGTGTTCATAATGATAAATGTCTGTGGCTAAAAATGATTACATGCATGTCTATGAAAACATAAAATGTTTCAGGCACTGTTCTAAGAAGCTAACATATATAATGTTCTTAAACCAACTCTTAAGATTTATTTTATTATCAGGCATGGTAGTGCATGCTGTTAGTCCCAGTACTCAGGAGGCTGAGGCAGGTGGATCTCTGTGAGTTCGAGGCCAGCCTGGTCTACAAAGTGAGTTCCAGGATAGCCAGGTTCCTCTGTAAGAAAAGCAAGCACTCTTAATCACTGAACTAGCTATCCATTCCCCTAAATCAACTCTTGATAAAGACAAAACCCTCATTATTTTGCCTTTCTTCCATCCAGGAAAAGAGATGTACATCTAAAGACCCAACAGCCCTTCAGTGTTTATAAGGCTATGCATATAAAGAAAGGGCCCAGAGAGTCCTGAGACCATGGCCCCAGTGCCGTAAAACCACTGCCGTAAAGCCAGGCCAGCAGCTGCCCATCACCAGGCAAGACCTCCAATTAACTGCTTGTTTTTCATTTCTAAAACATTGAGAAAATGATAAGTACTAACTACAGACCTCATGAAGCTTAGATATGAACAATAAAAGAATATAGGGCCAATGGGACATTAACAGCTAAAATGGACACAAGATAAAAAAAAATGACAGGATAAGGAATGGAGACACAGCAAAGAGAAGACACCATGGGACAACGGCAACAGCTGTTGTCGTTGAAACATCAACTTGAATGAAGTCTCTGAACTGGCACCTTCTTTATACCAAAATGGGCTTTCTTTAATGAACAAAACACGTGTTAGACTCAGCCTTGGATTCAGCGAGGATACAGCTGCAATCTGACAGCAGACATCCGCTGTACTCCGCTGTTGTGTCTGTAAATGCTCCCGATTTCCAAAGTCTGGTGACAGCTCTTCCTTGTCAGTTTTAACCACCCACTCACACATATATTCTCTCTGCCATTCCTTGTTTTGAATGAAGCAAGCATCAGAGGAGCCAGTGTCTCACCTGCTGCCTTTGAAATCATCAATCACACTTCCCCAACTTTGCATGTTTGGCAGCCAGGGTGAGAGGCTACATCTGGCTTCCCATCCCCCACCTCACTTGACGTCATCGCTCCATGACTGTCCTTGAAGGATGGTGCAGATGGAAGTTTCTGTCCCAGCAGGTCCTACTTTCATTCAGTCCCAAATAAACACACAGAGGTTTATATTAATTATAAACTGTTTGGCCTATTAGCTCAGACTTATTATTAATTAGCTCTTATAACTTAAATTAACCCATAGTTCTTATCTATGTTTAAACACGTGGCTTGGTATCTTTCTCCGTAAGGCATTCTCATCTTGCTTCATCTTCATCTGACTGGTGACTGCATTTCTGCCTTTCCTTTTTCCAGAATTCTCCTACTCTGCTCATCCCACCCATACTTCCTGCCTGGTTACTGGCCAATCAGTGTTTAATTAAACCAATATGCATGACAAATCTTTACAGTGTACAAGAGCATTATCCCACAGCAGGATGGGATGGGTGGCTTGGTTTGGGTTTTGTGCCCTTTTCTCTAAGAAGAAAGGATGGCTTTTCAATAGATACAGACTCTTGCATTGTTTCATGAGACTCCTTATGACTGTGGGCAGCCTTGTTCACAGGTTCTTAAAGTGTGGTTCCTGGCCACATGCACTCCTGGGATCATGTAACTGAAAGGGGATGGAGCAAAAAAGTTGACAACAATACAAGTTTTCTGAATAGGTCAACAACTAATTCAAAATTAAATGTATAATGAACAGAAGTACTTCTGGCTGGCAGTGCTTGCCCGTGTTCTGTCCTGACACCTCACGGAAGCCTTGGTTCTGAACACACACACGTGCACACATTGCATGAGACAACACCAACAAATGCAGCTTGGAAGAACTCAGATCACATTCCAGAATGTTCTGTGTTATGACTGGTTGGGTTTTTGCTGCACATACAAAGTTTTTTGCTCTTATAGAAACAAATGGCTTGATGTCAGAAAACAAAGGCTTCTTTTTGCATTTGCTGCCCTTTCTCAGCATTTAATCAAGTTAGTTCTTCATTGGATTGGATTATGCTAGAATGCCTGATATCAAAAATTGCTGTTTGAGTTACTGACTTGGATTTTATTTTTTTTAAGTTAAGTGATTTTTGGTTTAGGATTAGGATGAAATCTCTGATAATTTTTAATAGGACTTTTAACACACTTCTGCCATTGTGCACTTATATTTACATGAAGTGTGTTCTCAGCATTAACAATTATAAAGTCAAAATACTGACCAACTTTGAAAGGCATTAAAGTCAGGTGGTGGTGGTGCATGACTTTAATTCCAGTACTCTGGAAGCAGAAGCAGGCAGATCTCTGTGATTTCAAGGCCAGCCTGGTCTATAAGAGCTAGTTCCAGGACAGGCTCCAAAGCTACAGAGAAGCCCTGTCTCGAAAAGCCAAAAAAAAAAAAAGCATTGAAGAAACTTTACTATGTCCTACAGTATCACATACTCAACTGTTATTTAATTCTGTGTGTGTGTGCTTGCTCATGGGTGCAGGAGCCAGAAGCCCGTATTCTTGTCTTCCTCTGTCATTCTTAAGACTTGTCTCTCATTGAACCTAGACTTTACTAATTCGACATGACTCACTGGCCAGTGAGCTATAGGATCCCCCCTGTGTCTGCCTCCTCAGTGCTAGAGTTATAAGTACATCCCACCACATCTAGCTTTTATGTGGGTGCTGGGGATAAAAGGCAAGTCCTCATGTTTACACATCAAATGCCTTACCCAGGAGCCATCCCCCCAAACCCTATTTCTTGATTTGAAAATAAACAGCCACACCTATCTCATATGTATGGGAATTTACCTTTAGCTTTAATAAATGGTAAAATTATATGCAACCAGAGATTATTTTAAGATAAATTTCTTTATGGCTTTCTATCAGTAAATGTTTGATTCGCATGCCTCTCTCCTATAAACTTATATAACTGGGGTCATATGAAAGTTTCTTGAGGCAAAAGGGTGACAAGCAAAATTAGGTTAAGCAGTCTTGGCTAGACTCAACCTTTTGCCTCCAACCAAAATGTCACATCACGTATTTTGCTATCAGCCTTACTGGGTATAATTTGCATGCAAACAATGTACCTTTTTTTCAGCTTAATGATTTTGACAGGTACAGGCACCAGGGTAAACACTAGGACACCTGAATGGTGAACACTGTTGGTCCACTATGGTCTCTGTGTCCACAGATCTAGATCCATCCAGTGTCACACAACTTCTGGGGAGGCAGAGGCAGGCAGGTCTCTGTAACTTCAAAGCCAGTCTGGTTTATACAGCAAGCCCTGCCACAAGCCTGTCATCTCAGCTACTCAGAAGGCTGAAGCAGGAGGATCACAGGTTTGAGGGCTGCCTGGATTACAGAGGGAGATCAAAACCAGCCTTGACAATTTAGTGTGATCCTGTCTCAAAATAAAGACAGGGCTGGGGACAATTATTAATTAGCTAATTAATTAAAATAAATTTAAAAGCGCACCTATATTAAACATGCACATAGCTTTCCCTTGTGGTTGAATTCCACTGGGCTATGCCCAGATTGGCGCCTAATACTTGCTTGTGCAACATTTGTAAAATGTTGTTGAATGACTACTGTACAGCTGTGGAAGTACTGAGTTCCTTAAAGGGCACTCAGTGTGGGGATGCTCCCATTGGTCCATGATGAGCCCTGTGCTAGTAAATCACCACAGCAATGTCAAGGATGTGACTGGCACTGCCCACAGAACAACCTACTCAACCTTACACAGAGCCCTAAGTGTGTTCAAGACCCACTAGGCTGAAAGGCCAGTCTGCGTGAACACAGTCTGACCCTGCCATTGTCAGGCTGGATCTGATCACACACACCATCCCCCAAACTCTCACATAGGAACCTGCCCATCATTGCTTGTCTTGGGGTTACTATTGCTATAATGAGACACTGTGACCAAAATAAACTTTGCAAGGAAAGGGTTTTGGCTTAATATACTGAATCACAGTCCACTGAAGGAAGCCAAAGCAGGAACTCAAACCAGGCAGGGACCTAGAGACAGGAGCTGATGCAGAGGCTATAGAGGGATGCTGCTTACTGGCTTCCTCCCTATGGCTTGCTCAACCCCTTTCCTATAGAACCCAGGACCGCCAGCCCCAGGGACAGCCCCACCCACAATGGGCTGGGCTCTCCCGCTTCAGTCACTAATTAAGAAAATGCTCTACAGACTTGTCTATAGCCCAATCTTATGGAGGCCCTTTCTCATTTGAGGATCTATCTTGTCAGATGACACTAACTTGTGTGGAGTTGGCACGAGAAGTAGTAGCCAGGACATTGGCCCTGCAATCCAGTGTCTCTGTGCTCTCAGATTCTGCCACTGAAAGTGGAATTGAATTAAAGCATGTGACAAAGTTACTGAGGAAGAAGTTTGTGTCTACTCTGAGGTCAAACCATTATCCCAAAAACAAAAAAGAAAGAAAGGAAGGAAGGAAGGAAGGAAGGAAGGAAGGAAGGAAGGAAGGAAGGAAGGAAGGAAGGAAGAAATCAAACCCTGCAGGAAAATATGATGGCAACATTTGGAGGAAGTTGTAAACAGAAGTTTCTGTCTCACCTGGTCTTGCAACCATTCAGTCCCAAAGAAACAACACATAGAGGCTTATATTAATTATAAACTGTTTGGTCTATTAGCTCAGGCTTATTATTAACTAGCTATTACAACTTAAATTAAACCATAATTCTTGTCTATGTTTAGCCTCTTGGCATGATAACTTTTCTCATTAATGCATTCTCATCTTGCTTTCTCTGTGTCTGGCTGGTGATTGCATCTCTGACTTTCCTCTTCCCAGAGTTCTCCTACTATGGTTACCCTGCTTATACTTCCTGCCTGGCTACTAACCAACCAACCTCTAATTAAACTAATATGAGTGACAAATCAGTGTACAAGAGCATTCTCCCACAGCAGAAGGTGATCTGAGTGTGGGCTGAACTCTACTAGAGAAGAGGGCATCGCAAGGGGCAGGGAAGAACAGCTGTGGTATCCTTTGATGGGTGGCTTTTGGTTTTCCGATGGACTGCAACATACAAGCCCACTCAGGACAGAGGGCACAGCTTAGTCTGAATTTCAGCTTCATCACCAGGAAGTGGGTAAGATTGGAGTGGGGCTACAAGGAGATCCACTCTTTCCCTCATCCACTGTCAGAGCCCAGGCCACCCTCTGTCCATTTCTATGGAGAAAAACTCTAGTCATTCATGACGGACAGTGAACTTCCAGAACCACACTCTCTTGTGCAAATCCAAGGGGAGAACGTAGCCTACTTTACTTAATCATCTGCAGTTCTGTGGGATGCAGATCTGTTTACACTTTCACGAGAACTCTGAGCCAGCAGCACCAGGACCTAATAAAACTATATATATATATATATATATATATGTCACAGGTTTGAGGGCTGCCTGGATTACACAGGGAGATCAAAACCAGCCTTGACAATTTAGTGTGATCCTGTCTCAAAATAAAGACAGGGCTGGGGACAATTATTAAATTAGCTAATTAATTAAAATAAATTTAAAAGCGCACCTATATTAAACATGCACACAGCTTTTCCATATATGTGTGTGTGTGTGTACAGATACACATACTATATATAACATAGTGTTTATATAAAACATGTAATTATATGTTTAATATATGTTATATATAACACTATGTGTATATAGTTATATATATAAAACACATATAGTATTTTTATATATATAACATATCTATAATAGCACACATATAACAACAAAAAGAACATTTTCCCTTGTTGCTGTCAGGAAAGGAAATGATACAGGAGACTTTATTGAATGGTATTTTACATGAACGCCAGAGTGCCCGTGTAACACACAGTGGCAGAGATATTACAGACAAACATGGGAGAGACACCAGTGGCTTCTCTCTTCTTCACATGAAGAAAACGAGGGTCAAAACCACAAATTCAGACCATTTGCCCTCTTGTGACAAAAAGACAGAAGAGGGCTAGAAAGACAGCTCAGGGGTTAAAAGCACTTGTTGCTCTTGAAGAAGACCCAAGTTCAGTTCCCAGCACCCACATGATGGCTCACAATGGCCTGTAAATCCAGCTCTGGGGGATCTTACACCCTCTTCTGGCCTCCATGGGCACTGCACTCAAGTGTACATACACTCACACATATAGGACAGGAAAGACTATCCCAGCCTGGCCAGAAAGGGACCCCATGAATTTCTGCTTCCTTCCACTAGGGCCATATTCACCACAGGTCCCAGGAGGGTGAGAGACACACATCACACCAATAAACCCCCCACACACACACAATCTCCTGGCTTAAGGGCCCCCCGTGGCCATCCCTGGCTTCTGTGGAACTTTATTGTGTAACTGAGGCAGACCAGCGCTGCTTTAAGTTGTGAACTATGGGGAATTCACTGTGTAATACCACCAGGCCAATAAAATAAAAACAATAGCTCATTGATGGCTATTGTGGCCGTGGTACTTGAAGGTCTTGAATCCCCACTATTCAGGAGGCTGAAGCAGTAGGATCCCAAGGTTCTGGGCTTCCTGGGCTACATGGCAAGTTCAAAGCTAGCCAGTACAACTTGGTGTGTCTTATTTCAAAATAAAAAGAGAAAAATTATCTGATGGTTTGGCACAATGGTGGATACTTGGCCAGCATTTTTGAGACCCCCAAGTTCAGTCTCCAGGAGGAGGGAATATAAACAGGTTGAAAGGCAATCTACAACCCTCATCTCGTTCAAAACAAGCCAGATGCATAGAAAGGCTCAGAAATAGATGTGTCAAAACTTGTCTCTTGGCGGTAGGAGGAAAGATTATTTTTATTTTCTATTTTTTGAGAGGCTATGTATAACAGCCCTTCTAGAACAAGAAGATGTTTTGAAAAAACTGAAATTATCTGCCTGACTCAATTTCCTCATCACCTGTGCCAAAAAACAAGAAAAAGGACTTTGGTGTCTGCAGGAGAAGCCTTAGGGTCTGGTGGGAAGGAAGGGATGGTTTGTGGTTAGTGTCTGTCCCCATGGACACCTCATATGACTGCAGGAGACTTCCTGAGACACTGGGCATGGGGATGAGAGTAGAGGACCTCTGGACACCGCTGACCTCATGGAGAGAATGTACACAGAGAGACCACTTCCTGATGAATCCCATCAGAATGCCCCCGCCTTTGGGGATGTGGCTCAAGAATACACACTTCAACTACCCAGGATACTCAGCCCTAGAGAATAAGACCACCTGCCGTGGGCAGTCACCAAGAGTTTCAGGGAGATGTCGTATGACGTCTTTCACACGGCAGCCTGCTGCGAGAACACTGTTCCATTCGCTAAGTCTCCTGGGAACAAACGGGCTGTGAGAAAGCCATACTGCTAGAAGGCGGCATTCTGACAATGTTAGCACAAGGCACATGTGTGGTGATGGTCCCATCTGGTCGGAGGCAGGGGCAACCGCAACTTCATAGGAAGTTTTAAAGATAGAAACGCCTACCATGGGGGTCTCTAATGCAGAAAGGAGTCTATGGGGGATGGGGGCAAGAGGAGGAGGAGCAAGAGAGACTGGTGGGATATGTGTGGTATAAGAGCAGAAGGAGGGACCATTCATGGGGAGGAGGGAGAGGAGCAAGGGAGGGGAGGGGCAGGTAATAGGGGATTAATAAAACCAGTACACACACACACACACACACACACACACACACACACACATATGTGCCACCTTGAAACCCATTTCTCTGTGTGCTAACTAAAAATTTGGAAGATCCTACCCTCTCTGAGAAGTGGATGAGGGATGGGGGAAAGGTGGTGGGAGGGGGAGGAGGGGAAAAAGAGGGAAGTGTGGCTGGTATATAAAATCAATAAGAAAATTTTTAAAAAATAAAATAAAAAATAAAAATTCATCTTAATTTTAGGTAATTTAGGGGGACTGAAGAGATGGCTCAGAGAGTAAGAGCATTGGCTGCTCTTGCAGAGGGCCCAGGTTCAATTCCCAGCACCCACAGGGCAACTGACAACCACCTGTAACTCCAGTTCTAGGGCAATTTGATGCCCTCTTCTGGTCTTTCTGGGCACTGCATGCATGTAGGACACATGTAGGCAAAATATCAGAACACATTAAAATAAAATAAATAAAATCTTAGAGTAATTTAATAAACTAGACATAGTGGTGCATTCCCAACAGTACTCAGGAGGTGGAGGCAGGAGGATCAAGAGTTCGGGATCATCCTTGGCTATATAGAGAGAGACTTTTTAAGGCAATCCTAGTATGACATCCTTCTTTACAAAAAAAAAAATTAAGTGTATTAAAAGAAGAGTTATGAGTGAAAAGGTGGGTGAATACTAAATGGGATTTAAAATAATAAATAAAGGAACATGAAAGGAATGTTCTGGAAAAGGCAACAAGAGGATCAGCTCCACCTGCAGGGCTGAGGGAGGTGTGAAAACGTGAAGGGCATCCTCCGGCCCAGGCTGAGACTCAGACCGCATGGAGGTGCATCTGGAGCCACTGCATGGTGGAGACCTGCGCAGGGTGAAGCTGGATAGAGCTGGCCTATGACTAGGAAGTGACCAGCCAGCTGAACTTTCTGGGCAGTAACAATCTCCAGGTATTCCATAGGCGGCCCCTAGCAGGAAAGCCTGCTACTGTACACTAGTGGAGGAATAAGAGATCAAGGAGTGGATCTGGGGCTAGCTGAGCTGACAGACTGATCCAACAGCTATCACAGGGCACCTTAAACGTTCTAGAAGGATCAAGAATTTGTAAGCCATCATGGTGCTAGTGTTCTCTCTTCCATCAGTCTGAAACTTGGGTTTGCTGAGCAATTGACAGAGAGTGTGTGTGTGTGTGTGTGTGTGTGTGTGTGTGTGTGTGTGTGTGTGTTGCCTGCAGCTATATCTGTATGAAGGTGTCAAGTACCCTGGAACTGGAGTTACAGACAGTTGTGAGCAGTCACGCGGGTGCTAGGAATTGAACCCGGGTCTTCTGGAAGAACAGTCAGTGCTCTTAACCACTGAACCATTTCTCCAGACCCATGATTGACAAATTTTCTTTCTTTTATTTTATCTTATTTTATTTTGGGGTTTTTTTTTTGAGACAGGGTTTCTCTGGGTAGCTTTGAAGCCTATCCTGGAACTAGCTCTAGGCCTACCGCTGCCTCCTGAGTGCCGGGATTAAAGGCATGCACCACCACCACCCGGCCAAGTTTTAATTTCTACACAATGTGAGTTTTCAGGGAAGAAAATAAAGCAGCAATGTTCAACTATGTGCCCGAGTGTCACACAGTCAATTAGGAATGACAGGAAAATCAAGTTGTCATCCCAGGCAGAGGGCTTCAGATCAAGGCAACCAGAGAAGGGATGATCCTGAAAGCCCATAGATGCTTTGCTTTGCTCTGTGTTCCCCTTCCCCGCAGAGAAGAGAAGGCTGGGGTTGGTCTCAAGGCAGGATTGCCCACCTTCCTCCTTCCTCCATAATAGACTGTGAATAAGCACAACTGTCTCCCACTTAGGAAGCCTTGACTTACCAACATCTCAAAGGGCCCACAGCAGGGGCAGGAAGGGAAGCTGGACTCCTGAGCCTCCAAGTGTGGAGGGTTACCATAGTCAGGGTGGTCCACTCCCTCAGAGAACCGCCATCCCCAGGAGCAGCAGGACTAACCCCGTGAATGCAGGTAGCTGGTTTGACATGTTGTCTGCTCTGAGGACAAGCAGTTTATCTCCACAATGTGGGGGGAAAAACCCTCAATAGCAATGAAGTCTATTTGAGCAATTGTTTTTTTCTTAGAAAGTTCCTTGGAGCCAACTGCTTTCTACATCTTAGGATTACTTTGTTTTTGTTGTTATTTTAATTTTTTCTATTTTTATGCACGAGTGTGGTGTGTATGTATATTTGGATATATGTGGGCACAGATATGTGTGAGCTCACGTGTGCATGTGTGATCGTGGACATAACAGGCAGAACTTGATGACGTGCACATGTGTTCACAAACATAGAGGGCAGGGCTTGATGACATGCACATGTGATTATGAACATGGGGGCAGAGCTTGATAACATGCACATGTGTGATCATGGACATAGGGGGCAGATCTTGATAACATGTACATGTGTGATCACGGACATATAGGGCAGATCTTGATGACATGCACATGTGTGATCACAGACATACAGGGCAGATCTTGATGACATGTACATGTGTGATCATGGACATAGCAGACAGAGGTTGATGGCAGGAATCATCCAGGCTCTTCTACCTCATTAACTGGGGCAGGATCTCTCTATCCAACCCGGAGTTCATCAGTATGGCTGCTCTTGCCAGCCAGTTTGCTCTGGGGATCTCCTGTCTCTGCCTTCCAAGACTGAAATTATACATAAATCGCCTCACTCACTTAGTATTTACCTGGATTTTAGGGCATCAAAACTCCTCAGAGCAAGTACTTTACGTACTAAGCTATTGCCCCAGCTATTGCCCCAGCAAAGCCTTTGCCCACTTTGAAGGGGATTCTAATCATGGTTATGAAAACTCTATAATTCATGGCTCAACAATTATTTTACAAAGAATTTAAAGGTTAAAGCAGAAGTCGAGTTCTGTGAACTAAATGAAAATGAAAATATAACTTAAGAATTCAGGGAAGGGATCAGGGAAATGGTTCAGCAGTTAAGAGCACTGGCTGCTTTTGCAAAGGACCCGAGTTCAATCCCCACCGCTCACATCTGGCAACTCACAATCTCACCTGTAACTCAATTTCCAAGGGGATCTGACACCTCTTCTGGCTTCCGTAGGCATTGTGCATGCATGTGCACGCGCGCACACAAACACAAATCTTTTCTAAAAATCAAGAGGAAAGTTCTAACACAAGTCACCTGTGACTGAGGACAAAGTTGGGTCTAAAGCCAATGACCTCAGCATCACTTTAATATTTTACAGAAGAATGTGTAGGTCTCCTAAAATCAAAACAAGCAAACAAAGAAAAGTCACACATGCCATAGAGGGCATCAATAAAACATAGGGAAAATAGAGAATAATCTACAAAACCTAAAGTTGGTATGGTTGATGACTGTTGAATATGGTGGTTTGAATGAGAATGGCCCCCATGGGCTTATATATTTGAATGTTTGATCCCTAGTTTGTGGAACTGTTTGGGAAGGATTAGGGAGTGTGACCTTGGTGAAGGAGGTGTGTCATTAGGGGTGGGCTTTGAGGGTTCAAAGGCCCACACCATTCCCAGTTAACACTCTCAGACTACACATCTGCCTACCTGCCTGCTGCCATGCTCCCTGCCGTGAAGGTCATGGACTCACCCTATGCAACATAGCAAGCCCCCAAATTAAACCCTTTCTTTTACAAGTTGCCTTTGTCATGGTGTCTCTGCACAGCAACAGGAAAGTAACAGAGAGATCAGGAACGGGAGAAAGATGGTGGAGGGATATGGAGAGACACCACCACGAACTGCAGACCAACTGAAAGCATGATGGGGGAGCGTCCACTCAGGAAGGAGCAAAGCCCCACGACCAGCTGCTTGTCAAAGGAATAGGGATGAACAAAGCCACGCCCTCCTAGAGGTCACACCCTCATGGAGAGAGAGTTGATCCTCTGCCAAGCTCAGGCGTGAGCAGGTAGCTTTGGAGAGTGCTAATTCTATGAAGGAGAGGGCAAAGCTGGATGTGACAGAGGGGGGCTGGCTGGAGATTTCACAGCTGCTCCAAGGAGGGGAAATCACCCACCCTGTGACCCATGTAAGCAGTGGGTCTGCACTACCGCCATGTGGTTAGGGGTAAGATTGGCCCATCCCAGGAAACAGAGAGGCCAGGATGGTTGTGGGGCTGGATTCTGAAATGTCCCTACCGACTCATAGTTGGGGGGCTATTTACTAGAGCATGGGCATGATAAGACTGTCAGCTGCAAAGCCAAAGAAGGAGACACTCCTCCTCAGCATCCATTGATGGCCAATAGTCATGCTTTGAAGGCTCCACTGGCCCCACCCCTTCCCCCACCTTTCTTTGCTTCTCATTTGCCACAAAGTAAATGAATGGTCTCTACCACACACTCCTGCCACTATGCTCTGTCTCCTCCTGGAGCCCTGTAGTGAGGGGCTGCGGGCAGGGCTGCTTTTCGTCCTGCCCGGCTCCCACATGGTTAGCTTTACACCCGAAATAATAACACACAAATTGTATTCTTTTAAATACTGCCTGGCCCATTATTTTCAGCCTCTTACTCACATCTTGACTAACCCATATCTAATAATCTGTGTAACACCACAAAGTGGTATCTTACCAGGAAAGATTCAGCATGTCTGCCTGGTGGCTGGCTTCATCGCATCTCTCTCCCTGAGAAGAGGCATGGTGGTCTGCCCCAGAGAGGAGAGGCAGAGCAACTGTCTGAGCCATCTACCTCACTTCCTTCTTCCTGTTCTGTCTACTCCACCCACCTAAGGGCTGGCCAAGGCAGTTTCTTTATTAACAAATGAAATCAACAGATAGATAGAAGACACACCTACATCATTTCCCCTTTTTCTGTTTAAACAAAAAGGCTTTCACTTTAAGATAGTAAAATTACATATAACAAAACAGTTATCAAGTAAGAATTATAGTTACAATATTTATATCTACTTTATCTTTTATCATAACAAAGGAAAACTGTAACTATCTATCTATTCTTCAACTCCATCAAAGACTCCAGAAGAACACAATATTACCTAGGTGAACAAGAAGTAAGCTGTTTTCAAACCTCTAGAAATGACAGAGACATCTTGCTACCTGGATAGTCACCCAAAGTTCTTTTGTGCCATTGGGGCATCCATCTTCGGCCTACAGGCCCATAGTATCCAGCAGACTTTTCCATGAAGTAGGAAATTTCAAAGGCAGTTCGGTCAGTATCTACTGTGTCCTGCAGAATGTCTCGCAGACTCTTTCTTGAATTATGAACCCCAAAGAATCATCTCACATTTAGGCAAGTTCAGCAATCCTCTCTCGTTGGGTTCTTTGTGTCCACTTTCTGCAACAGTCCAGGCAAGAGCAGTTTCTTGCCCAAATGGCTATCAAACTCCATAAGGAGCCTCTTTGATGATTTTATGATTGGTGCTGCCAGGAGCAGACGTGTCTCATTATCATGAAAAGTCCTAAGCTATTAAAACATTTAAATGTGATATTCTGTAGTCTTTGAAAGATATGAAGAATGCCTATTTAACTTAAATATATCTCTATATATCTAGAAAATCTAACTTACATGACTATACCTTTACTATTATCGATGATTATCCATTAACAACCTATATACATTACATTTTTAAAATGAACTACACAATCACAATACCTTAATCAGTATCAGAAATACATATACATATAACAAAATTGACCTTAAATCTCTATCAATAAAGCAAAATCTATACCAATGCAAATTATTCATATATATATCATATCCCCCTTTAAATGTAAAAGAACACTTCTAAACAGTATTTGGGAACATGGGCGCAGTTATTTCTCTCCAAACTGCTTCCTGCTGAATGGGGACGCTGTTAATCAGATCTTTCATGGTGTAGCCTGTGTGCCAGGTTCATCTCAGTCATCAGTTGAGTGAAGGAATTTTTTGAGGCTGTTCACAGCAACCTTTCAGGAGGGCGTGGTCTATCATACCATATTGGGATATAAGCAATCCAATGGGTCTCATTTTCTGTAAAAATAAAAGAAGAATCTCTTTTCCAAAGTATCATATCCTTAGGTCCAAATTCTGAAGTCAAGGTATTTTCAAGATATCTTCCTTGGATTAGTTCAGCAGCATTTATAAACAAATATATTTTAACAGTTGTTGCTCCTTCCTCAGCATTCAAACAGTTCAAAGAGAGCATAATAGTATACAGCATCAAGATTCTTTGTGTATTTTCCATCTTTGTACGGCTTTATTTTAACCTCTATTTTGTTTTTTTTTACTTTTATTTTTTTGACAAGTTCTCTGTATATCTTTGACCTGGAATAACTCTGCAGACCAGGCTGTCCTTGAACTCCCAGAGATCCACTTGCCTTTGCTTCCCAAGTGCTGGGATTAAAGGTGTATGCTACCACACCTTGAACTCACAGAGATCTGTCTGTCTCTGCCTTCCAAGCATTGGGATTAAAGGTGTGTCCTGACATACCTTGAAGTCACAGAGGTCAATCTACCTCTGCCTCCCAAGTGTTGGGATTAAAGGTGTGTACCAGCACAACAAACTACTTCTTTTTCTTTCTTTCTTTCTTTCTTTCTCTTTTTTTAACTGTAAGAACTTTAACTTTTAGCCTGCATGTATTTTTAACACATAGTAAACCATTTAGACATTTTCTTCGACTTTGAATCTTTCTTTACTGTATCTCTCTCTTTTTCTGACCACATGAGTCTTTAATTTACCAAACAATATTGGTAGGACTAAAGCCGTGACTTTGACAGCTAGATCCAGCCCATTCCTTAGCTTTCTGATTCTGGCCTTGTGGCTGAGATATCGGCCAGAGCCACATTCATTGCCATAATTCTACAGTGTTTCAAGGTCCCTGCCAGCAAGCAAGCTGCAACAGTGTTAAACAACACTCAAAAGCTCCATAGTCAGGACCACCTGCTTGAAAGAGTCAGAGTTTGCCCTGGCAGGACGGCCCAGAAAGCTGGCATTTTAAAAAAGCACAGCTTTTTTTCCTGCTACGAAACTTTCATTAACAGCATTTAAGTGTTTCGTAGCAGGACCTCTTAAAAGAGCTGCAATGTTTTGCAGCTGAAGCTGAGTCAGGAAGCCTCTCTTAGATGAGAGTGCTTGCTTGCCAGACCCGAAAAATAGAGCTTTACTCTATTCTTTCCCAAGCTTTCTCAAGCTTTCTGCGGATTCAGTTATTCACGTGGGCTCCATTCTGTAGTGAGGGGCTATGGGCTGCTTTCCTGCAGCCCTGCTCCTGATAGCCGGCTAGCTTGTGCCCCCAAATAACGACACACAAATAGTATTCTTTTAAATACTGCCTGGCCCATTATTTTCAGCCTCTTACTCACATCTTGACTAACCCATATCTAATAATCTGTGTAACACCACAAAGTGGTGTCTTACCAGGAAAGATTCAGCATGTCTGCCTGGTGGCTGGCTTCATCGCATCTCTCTCCCTGAGAAGAGGCATGGTGGTCTGCCCCAGAGAGGAGAGGCAGGGCAACTGTCTGAGCCATCTACCTCACTTCCTTCTTCCTGTTCTGTCTACTCCACCCACCTAAGGGCTGGCCAAGGCAGTTTCTTTATTAACAAATGAAATCAACAGATAGATAGAAGACACACCTACATCAGGGCCCAGCCCCAAGGATCCCAGCACAATGCACAATGGACTGAACCCCCTGCAACCATGAGTCAAGATAAATTCTTCCACGTGAAGTCATTTTGTCATCGCGATGAGAAATCTGACTAACCCAGGCTGGGCTACAGTTTGAGTGGGGAATGAAAGATGATTGGTGGGGGAGGGGAGCAAGTGCACAGAAGAGAAAGCATGCAGTGCATGGGCAGCTCAAGAGTGCCACGAAACACAACAGGAAGTCTGAGGAGACTGTCCATCAAGGGTGCCTGTCCTCTGCTCAATGGATTAAACAGAGAGCCTGGCTGGCTGTGATGCGGGAAGTGGACCAGAAGAGGTCAGAAAGGAGCAGGGATACCAGGGGGAGGCCATGACAGTCATTTGGGTGACAGATGGTGGGGTTGGTCACAGCTGTTGCAGTGGTTCCATTAGGAATGTGTGGGGAGGTCAGAAGCCACCAGGGCTTGGTGACAGCCTGGGTAAGATGACGTATGAAAATGGAGGAGTGCCAGGGTGACTTATAGATTTGTATTCCCAGCAACTGAATAGATAGATCGTAGGGCATTCTCCTGCCAGAGGAGGACACGGAAGACGTTTCTGTCTGCAAAGGCAGAGCCAGCCTCCTAGAACCTTTTCAATCTGGGAATTACCAAAAAGCGTTGTCGTCAACCCTTCCGAGAGGCAGTTTCTCAAACCAAAATCGCCTGGCAGAGTTAATTAACAGAGGTTTCACTCCCTGAGAGGCTGATTCTCAGTGCCGGGGTGCCCTTTGAACTGAAGCTCAGACAGAGTTGCAGACTCAGCCAGGGACAGAGGCTTAATCAGCCGGCAGTGAACTAAGAGGGAGGTCCTGGTGAGACTCGCATGGCCCCTGTCCAAATGACCGCCTCACAGCTAATTCCTTAAGAAGTACTCAGTGGTCTGCTACTAATGAAAGCCTGTGTGACCCGCCTGAGAGGGTAGCATCCTGCAGTGGGAGTACCGAGCACGGTGGTGAGCACCTGGCAGCAGCCACGGTCACATCCGCGGGTGACCCCACCATGGTTATTCCCCATCATGGGAAAGTTGACACTCAGGGAATGTGACTTAGGTCAGCTCAGTCCCTGCCTGGCTAGGAACCACGAATACATATATTTTGAACCAAAGCAAAAACAAGATACATAAGCTTAGAAAAGTTACCTTCCCTATGCCTCAGTTTTCCTTGGAGGATGACCACCCCCATTGTGAGATTTTCACTGCTTCACTGAAGCTGAATAGAGTCTGTGAACTTTCTGTATTGGGACACATCTGATAGAAGGTGAGATGAACTATGATAATGTCAGGTCACATACGTAGATGGTTCCTGAAGTGGTGGGGACACTGGAACTCAGATAGTCAGAGACCTTCCCCAGTCACTCAGCTAAGCTTCGAGAAAGCAGGGGTTTGATCAAACCCAAGATCCAACTGCTCCCCATCGCTGTCCTTGAACAGACCATCTGCTGTCTCCCTGGCACACCACCTCATGCTCAAAATGGCCAGGACGAGAGGCCCAGAGACTCCTCCATCCAGGAATAAGCCAGCAGAGCTTCCCACCCCCCCATGTCTCTCTGCCTAGTTGCATGGAAACAGTCGGGGGTGTGCACAGCCAGCCCCTGTCACTTTCCCTCCCTCCTCCTTGCAGCTGATATCCAGAACAGAATTTCTCAGCCAAGGGCATCAAAGGTCACAGACCAACAACGAGGCCTGCAAGGTCCTCAGAAAAGCAACCTGAAGCAAAGACAAAGGGAGACTTTCTCACTCTGCGACCTGGAGCCTTGGAAAGAACTGGAGTTTGGAGCATTGGCCTACTGGACTTGCTGGAGTATTTCCTGCTGCTGTACCTTACAGGGACTTGCTCAATGCTTGAATATTTTTTGAAATATTCTCTTGCTCCTCTCTCCTCTCTCTCTCTCTCTCTCTCTCTCTCTCTCTCTCTCTCTCCCTCCCTCCCTCCCTCCCTCCCTCCCTCCCTCCCTCTCTCTCTCTCTCTCTCTCTCTCTCTCTCTCTCTCTCTCTCTCTCCAAGAGAAAATACAACATTCATCTTTCTTGGTAATTATCTCTTACACTAGATGTTAAAGGATGCTTGTGTTCCTACTGCTCTCCGGGGATAATGGCATGTACCCTTAACTCACCAGAGATTCAACATTTGCTACGAAGAAAATTGCTAGCCATAGGATCCAGGGATCAGGCTGTAGACATCTCAGGAGGCCACACCATTCTGCCTTCCATGGTGGATATAGGATTTTGCCAATGGGAAGAGTTACACTCAAATGATTAAATGATTACTTGGTAATGTGTTAACATTAGGCAACTATAGGTGAAGAAAAATAACTGATATTGAGTACAGATGGTGTGCCAGGTAATGTTATAATGTTATAAGCTCTTCTATAGGTAGATAGATGATATATGACGAGAGAGAGAGAGAGAGAGAGGGAGGGAGAGAGAGAGAGAGAGAGAGAGAGAGAGAGAGAGAGAGAGAGAGAGAGAGAGGATAGATACATGGATAGATGAATGATGGATGTATGATGTGGGATGGATGGATGTCATCTGCACGCTGTGTGATATTTTCAGCATTCATGCATGCTAACTTATCTAATCCTTGCTCCACGGGGTAAGGTGGGGACCACTGCTCCCTCCACACTTTGCAGAACAGACACATCATTCAGCGGATGACCAGTATCGCAGAGCAAGTGTGCTAGACTTGAGCTTAGGTCACCTAATAGTGGAAACCACCATCTTGCTGTGTGCGCTGTGTTAAAGAGGATCGGTCAGCTAGAAACTAAGAAAATAACTTTTTGAACTTGAGACAACTAAAAACATAGCAAGTCGGTCTTGCAATTGAAATCCAGAGGATCTGGTAACCCTGGGGAAAGAGGGTGGGGCTGAGAGAAAGTGGGTGGAGCCTGTTTTCACATCCTCTCTCCTCTGACATGAAGTCTTCGCTCATCCACAGGACCCTGGTACCCTAAGAAACTGAAAGGCAAAGATAAGTATATGTTCACAGCACAGCTGGGGGCCTTGCAGGCTTCCGCAAGCATCTGCCTGTGGTCCTATCCTCAGCAGGTTTCTAAGAGACAGGATGGTCACAAGTGGAGCTCCCAGCCTGCTGGACTTCCCACTGTATTATCTATGACTCTAAACACTGGGACCACTGACAGCCTTAGCCCTTGAAGATAGCACTTCCTCATACCAGCGTCTCTTGCTTTGCTCTGACTGGTGCCCACACCACGTGGCATCTGTTGCTGCTTTGCTGATCCAGCAACACCCTACAGGAGATGGATTCAGGCATCTTCATCCTTCATCCTCAGCAGGTTAGAGGCACAATAGCATCAGGTTGGCTGGTATTCAGCATGTGAAAACAGTTTGTCCCTATCACTTCCAGATACAAGCCCTCCGTGGGAAACCATTCTGGCTTTACCATGCTGCCTTCTGAATGGGAACCCCCAAATAGACCCAAGGATCACTTGCAGGAAACACTGGCACGGATGTAAAATCTATGAAAACATAGCTCTTATCCAGAGAAGGAGACTAAGCCATCTGTCCCTATGGGCTTCTTGTGTCTGGACAGTTGCTGTACAGTGGGGGAGAATGAAAACCCCACCTGTGGTCCATCTCTCCACCCACAGTCCCCCTGTAGGAAGGATGGGACCTTGTAGCTGTCACCAGCCAGTTTTCCCCAAGTCACAGAGGTGCCAGAGGAAACAGAACAGGTAGACACGCCCATTCGGAATCCATAGGGGTGCCTTTTTCAGTCTTTTCTAAATGTCCCAGCTCCTTTTCTGTCTTAGAGAAGAATCCAGAAGCTCCTTGGGCTCTATTCTGAGATACAAAGCTGCATTGCTCAACCCAAGAATGCTGGCCAGAGGTTCAGACTCCATCTTCAGCCCTGGAATAGAAACCTTTCCTCCCCTGTTGAAGAAAAACTTGAGCAAAGTAGAATTCTGTTCATTCCATCTCTGGGCAGAGAACTTTGGTCTCATCCCCTCCTCACTGATTGCCCCTAGGCCATACTGTAGGAAGGAGAGACTGGGTACAGCCCTGGGGACCTGAAAGACCTTCACAGTCCACCAAGTTGTGAGGGTCAACACTGGTGATTAGAGCACTGATCGTCCCCACCCTCCCCCAAGAACTCATCAAAATGAGAGTGACGGAATGAGGAAGAAGAGCGGTCTCAACCAGAAAGGGAGTCAGTGGCCAGAGCCAGGTCTTTCGGGAACAGCAACAGTAACTGGTGAAGTCAGCAGGACCCGATGCGGAAGCAAACTGTGATGGTCAACTTGGCTTGATCTAGAATCACCATGGAAACTAGCCTCTAGGTTTGTCTATGAGGGAGTTTCTAGACTGGGTTAACTGACAGAGAAACGGCCATTCTGAATGTGGGCAGCACCATCTCATGGATGGGAGAAAGTGAGCTGCTGTCCTCATTCGTCTCTCTCTGCCTCGTGCTACCTGTCACCATGCCTTCCCTACGATGGTGGCCTGTGCCCTCAGACTGTGAGCCAGAATAAACCCTTCCTTCCTCAAATTGCTTTTGTCAGGCATTTTGTCACGGCAAGAAGAAAAGTAACTAAGACACTGAATAATACATTAATCTCCGAGCGTCACAAAAGAGTGTGGGTGTAATCAAATCTGACAGTGTAAATACACATACATAAATTATATAATAGTCATTTCAATATTTTATTAGTTATCTATGAAGCTAATAAATTATCTAAGCAGAGCAGAGTGGAATAAGCATAAGGGTGCAATTCACCCCACGGTCAGAATTCTGTCTAGCCGAACTCCCTCCACTGGTGGAATATTCTGGATCTGCACAGAGGACGACAAAGCCGGCAGGCACCATGTGCCCTCTAAGCACTTCAGCTGTGGCCAGTACAACCAAGGGGCTGGACATTTCTTTTTGTTTTGCATTCATTTTAATTGAGTCATGACAGGTAGCTGGTGGCTACTACGTTGCGCATTCGGATTCTAAGCTAAGAGTAAACACTACCAAGAGGCTGGAAGGAATGGACGTGGAGGGTTAGAGTAAATCGTAAAGACATGAAGCTTGGGCAAGGATGGGGGAGATATGGCAGGAGTCCTGGGGAAAGATAGAGGGGAAGGGAATGGGGGATGCAAGCAAGATACACTGTATACAAGCATTTAAAAACTGTTTAAAGGTGAAAGCATCTTTGGCAGTTGAAGTGTGCTCTGGCCTTCACACACATGCGCATGCACACACACACACACACACACACACACACACACACACGGAATAAATAGTGAAAGCCAGAGTAGATATAACAATATTCACTCTAACATTGTTGATATAGTAAAATTAAGATCCTGACCCCAGTCATTGATTTTTTTAACCATAAATTCCTCCCCAATCATAGCAAAGGATCTGAAAAAGGAAAAAACATTGCTTGTGTTGGTTAATGCTTTTGCCATTATTTTATTTGTTCATTTATTCATTTTACATTTGCAAAGGCACATGAGAGGGCAGAGGGTAGACATTTCACACTGGATTCCTTTATCTTGTTTTAAGTATAAATAAACGGGGGGCTTAACAATGTAGAGGAGAAGCCCAGCGGGCAGAGGACAGCTTTGTGGTGGTTACCGAGCATGCTACCCACCTCTGTCCATCACTCAGGCAGGCACCTCCCTGTGCAGCGTAGCCCTACATCAGATCTGTAGTGTCCATTCTACATAGGCTGGTGATCATACTGGACATGCTGCGGCTTGGGCTTTTCCCTCTGCCTCTTGCATTTTCTTTAATTACAACCAATGATGTTTGAAATAAGAACAGCAAAGGTTTGGGGGGAGGGGTGTGGGACAGCTGCACAGGGCAGGGATGTTGGCCAAGGAAGAAACAGTTATCTAAACAGCCAGGCAATGGTGGCCAGGACTGTGCTGAGCCCTGGTAGGAAGTATGAAGCCTTCCTCTGCTGTTGGTGGGGCGCCTGGAACCCTGGAAAAACTCCCAAGGAATCAGGTCACTGGAGAGATGGGTAAGGGACTGGAACAGAGCAGACACCTGTGGATACAACTTGATCTGCTAGCGCCACCTGGTGGGGACTTTGGGGCTGTCATTTGTGAGTCTCCTTAGGAAAAAGTTAAGAAGGAGCCAAATTGGGGGAAAATAATAGCAGCCTGACAATTTGTGTGGAATTAAAGCCGTTTAGAGAATGGTTTGCTGGGCTATGTGATGGGTAAGGCAAACACTATGCCTTGGAGCTTCCCCTTGCTGATTTATCCCGGCAAGGGTGACATGCCATGGGCTAAAGGAAGATTCAATAACCCCACAAGCTGTGTGACTTCCAGTTGGTCAGTGGCCACACCACCTGTTATCAAATACTTTCAGCTTAATCACCTCTCATAAGTGCTCTAAGCAGAAATATAGACTAAGAAGCTGGAGAGATGGCTCAGTGGTTAAGAGCACTGGCTGCTCGTCCAGAGGACCTGGGTTCTATTCCCAGCACCCACGTGGCAGTTCCTGGGGCTCTGATGCCCTCTTCTGGCCTCCTCAAGCACAATGCACCCAAGTGGTGCACAGACACATGCAGGCAAAATGTGCACGTGCATTGTTTTTAATTAAATGAACAACTTCAGGCATTTACTGGGGACATATGTGGTCAACACCAGGCAGGGATCTATGACTTCCTTCTACCCCGCCCCCCATCTTAAGGTACCAGAAGGATTTGCACAACCCTTTCCACAGACAGGATAATGAGGCAGATCCTAGTGAAGGACACACAGTTTAAGGGAAGGGCAAGGTCAGATTTGAACATAAGAGGCTAGACGTGTGTGTGTGTGTGTGTGTGTGTGTGTGTGTGTGTGTGTGTGGTGTGTGTGTGTATGTGTGTGTGTGCGTGCGCGCGCGCGCAGGCATGTGTAGTGTGCTGGTGCACGTGTGTGCATGTAAAGACCAGGTCTTTGACATGTAAAGGTGCATGTCTTGTGTCTTCCCCTGTGGCTCTATATCTTTTCAGAGAGGATCTCTCTCTAAACCTGGGACTCACAGATTCTGCTAGGCAGTCTGACCAGTGAGTTCCAGGGACCCTCCCTCTCTCCACCTCCTCCGTGCTAGGATTACAGGGGTGCGCACCACCACACTCAGATCTATGTCCATTCTGGAGATCTGATCTCGGCCCCTCATGCTTGGGCAGCAAACACTGTGAAGGCTGAGCCCTCTTGCCAGCCGGAATACACATCTCCACATACTCCCCCTGGTGGGAGAATGTTCTCCCCTCCCGGCCCAGTGCAGGGTCTGGCAAAGCCATTTGCTTTGGATTGTCCTGTGCTTTCTCAACAGGACTATCAGACCCGGGAAGTTGAGGGCTCGCAGGCAATTTACCTATTCACAGCTCAAGCTGTGATCAATGATCCAGCTCACCTGTCAATAGCCAAAGGCTTTTTGGTTTGTTTGTTTCTCAAGAAAATTATTGTCTCGACACACAGTTCGCTGATTATTTTGCTGCCTTTCAGGGGGGTGTGAGACGGGGATGTGATTCTGCACATAATCGCTCTGGGTTTGATCATTCAAGACCCATCACCCAGCAAGGCTGAACAATTCCAGAGCAGGAGCCTTTGAGGGACGTGCGGCTTGGTGGCTGCGTCTGCGGGGTTGGTCATAAATATTAATAATATTGATGAAGCCTTTAAAGATTTGTCTTGTCGCGTCCCTGCCATCGGAATGCTTGGATTCTGTCGTTTTGTGCCTCTGATTGACAACTTGGTTTTTCTCCAGAGCTTGCTTAACTGGCTCGCATTTTTCTCCCACTTTACCTTCAGGAATTATACACTGGCAAAGGCTTTCTCAGGAAGACACAGGGGATTCCACCAAAGATCGTGATGGGTTCTTGCCATTGTTTCCACTGGGCAGCGGTTACCAGCCCCAAAAGCAATCCTCTTGGATTGTTGTATGCTTAATGTATGCCAGGAAGGGCTAACACCTCGGTTGTGGGACCTCTCTGGTGGGAGGGAAATTTCCGAATCTCACCGGTACCACACCCTGGGGCGATGCCCCACTGTAGCTGTGTTGCATGGGTGACACCCACTCTGCCATGAACAGCAGATGCCATGCACCTTCTGTTTGAAGCCTTTTGCAAAGAATGTTCGCTGAACACACATTGTCCTTGACACTGAAGACTGCTCATTTCAGCTGTGAGATTTTTGGATCAATCAGGTGAGAGAGTGTGGGTGTGACTGGGGCTGCCACTCTGTGCTACCAAGTACAGGATCCCACTGCTCTGCTTGGCATAGAACCTGGAAGTCAGATCTGCCTGCAGCTCATTTGAGGCACCAGCTGCCAGTGTTGGGCGAGGTCTCCAGCAGTGTCTCAGACAGGCTTGGATAAGGGAAGGAAGACACATGCAGAATATCTAAAAGAGGTTTGTTTAGGATGCCAGAGCTCCAGAAATGTAAGTCACAAAGGACAGTGGGAGCTGCAGTTGTCTTGGTAAGCAGAATGCAGTCTGCATCACTCTATGGTAAGCAGAGCGCAGCCCGCACCACTGTATGGTAAGCAGGGAGCAAGCTGCACCACTGTATAATAAGCAGGGAGCTAGCTGGACCACTGTATAGTAAGCAGGATGCAGCCCGCACCACTTTGTGGTAAATGAGTGCAGCTCCCACCACTGTATGGTAAACAGGGCACAGCCCTCCCACTGTATGGTAAGCAGGGCACAGCCCCCACCAATGTATAGCAAACAGGGCACATCACTCCTCACTGTGTGGTAAGCAGGGCACAGTCCCCACCACTGTATAGTAAGCAGGACACAGCCCCCCCCCCACTGTATGGTGAGCAGGGTGCAGCCTGTACCACTGTCTGGCTGATTTGTAGTTGAGGCCAGTTGAAGCCATGGGAATCTATGAGATCTGGCACCTAGAACCTCATTCCCTGCCATCACTCATGGTGTGGAGAGGGCTGTTAGAGATCTAAGTCCCAAGTTCAGAGCATAGAGGTAGCAACCCTACCCTCTGCAGGTTGTTAAGAGGGTTTAATGAGGTGACAGTCCAAAGCCACTGAAGTTGATAGAGGGGGAAAAAACCTGCCTCCTCCCAAGATGTCTATGCTTTAATCCCGGGACATGCAGAGAGATCTTGGAAGATTGTTACTACATCAGGCCCAGAGGTGAGGAGCTGACGTTACCTCATCCAGGTGGCACAGATGTGAGCACAGGGTCTTCACAGGAGACACAGGAGGGCCAGTTTCAGAGATGGCATAGGAAGGACGTATGTAGTGAAAGGGGCCACAACCAGTGGAATGCTGGTAATCTCTGTGAGCCAGAAAGCGCACCCTGGGACAGGATCTCCCCACCCCCACCCCCATAAAAACAAACAAACAAACACAAAAGCCAGCAATCACTCAGCCCTGCCAACCTGCCAACCTGCCAAGACCTTGATCTTATTCTGTAAGGACCATTTCTGACTTCCACAGTTGCAAGGTCAGCTGGTATGGTGGAAGCCACTCTGCTGGAGGTCATTGGTCACAGCAGCAATGAGAAACTGATCAGGAAAACCCCTGACGTGGGAGCCAATGCTGACCAACGCCTGCAGCCCCTGTCCTACCTTCTTCCTATCTTCTCTGGGCCCCTGATGCCCTCCCTCTGCCCTCCCACTCCAGCTGACTAGCCTTCTTTGTCCTACTTAAATTCTGCTTGAAGACGTGCACTGTTCCCTCTGCCTGGAACGCTCTTCCTCCATAGTTTGCTACGGCTGGCTCTCCCTTTTCATCTAGTTCTCAAAGCAAAGGCTAAGTCCTTAGGAGGGCTCTGTTCCTGTCACTCCAGTGCTGCCTAGCCTGTCCTCAGTCTCCATCTTTGTTCATTTGAGTCTCCTGAGCATCCCTCACTTCTAAAATGAAGGGCTATCGGGCTATCTGAATCTGGAGACTGTCGGGATGAGGAGCCAGGACCCTGCCTGCCTTATTCATCACCATCCTCTGGGACAGCGCTTGGCACTGTCAGCGTCCAAACACCATTGGAAATAAAGAGGCATTTGTGCCCAGGCCGTGCTGGAAGGGTTCAGCCAGCGTGACTGAAAGGGGAGCTGATTATCTCATTGCAGCCTGCACTCAGACCATGGTTCCAGTTGCCTAGAAACTCACCAAGTGTGTTCATTTTTTTTATTCCAACCTTTTTGAAAGATAATGTGTTTTTTATCTACATGTGCAGAGCTGGGGCTTTTAGTTTTAAGAACTGGAGTTGAATGGTGGTTTGCTGTCCTGAACTCCATGCCACCCACAGGAACAAATCTCCACGCTAAAAGCTCAGGAGCTGCACAGAAAACCCAATAAAAAGGGGAACACTGTGGAAGCAAAAGGGAAAGCGTGTGCATTCAGAAAGGCTTAGGATGAAAGGCAGGAAAAGAAATGGGTACATTCGTCAGCATTTCCAAGCCATGAAGGAGGCAGAAAGTAACAATCACTCAGAAGGTGGTCTCAGTGCTCAGGGCTGTAACCCTCCCTCTGTGTGACCCCTGGTGAAGACTTTGCAGCTTGCAGCGACCAACTGTGCTGATCTTCCGGAAGTGAAGGCATTGCACAGAATGGATTCCAAGGCCTATTGAATCCAATTCCAAGTTCCCACCTGCTCCATTTTCTCTCTGTTTACCAGAAAGTGATGAATTTAGCATGCAGTGTATGCTACACATGTGTTTGCTATGCAGGAATGAATGAATGGATAGACCAATCAACTGACTGAAGGAAGGATGGATAGATGGATGGACGTATGGACAGATGGGTAAATGAGTGGGTTGATGGATAGATCAATAGACAGATTGACCAGTAGATGAATAGCAAATGGGTAGGTGGATGGATGGATCAATGGAGGGATAAAGGGAGAAAAGGATCAGATGACTCAATGAAAGGATGGATGGCTCAGTGGAGGGAGGGATAGATCAATTAGTGGATTTATGGAGAATCGTAGGATGGACAATGGATCAGTGAATGAATGGATGAGAAGAGTAGGAAGATGGAAAGATAGAGGATATTGTGTGGATGGATCAACAGATAAAATGCATCTATAGAGGGAGGCATGAATCAATAGAGGAATTGATGGTCCAATGTAGGGGTGGATATATCAATCAATGGATGGATCTATATGAATTGATGGATATGTGGACTGATGTATTAATGAACGGATCAATGGAGGTTGAATGGATGGATGGATAAACAAATGGATGAACAGACAGACAGGTAGATAGATGATAGATAGATAGATAGATAGATAGATAGATAGATAGATAGATGATAGATAGATAGATAGATAGATAGATAGATAGATAGATAGATAGGTAGATAGATGATAGATAGATAGATGATAGATAGATAGATAGATGATAGATAGATAGATAGATAGATAGATAGATAGATAGATAGATAGATAGATAGATAGATAGATAGATAGATGGGAAATGAATGAGTAAATCAGCATAGCCACCGCCCTCTGGATCAATGCACCAGTCCTACAGTGGCTCCCCCATTTGGGGTCTATTCTCATCACTCTCAGGGACACCCCCCAAACTATTTATTTACCTACATGAAGCCAAGACTGAATCAAACCAGCAGGCATCCAGAGTATCTGACCCTTGGCAGCCGTTCTCCTGAATAAGTCTGGATGAAAGTCCAGGATAATACAACTTCTCGGAGGATTCTAGGGGGATTGAACAAGATAGCCCATGGGTGGCAGATGCAACTGGCTGCTCATCTTGTCACAGACAAAGCCAGAAACACTTCCCCATGCCCCTGCACTGAGCGGTGGGTGTGCAGCCCCGTCCTGAGAGCAGCAGGAGGGGACTTTTTTTTTCCATGCCTGTGTGTGATGACCCCTACATGAGGGGATAAAAACTGGGTTGAGGGAAAAGGTGTGGGACCATGGGAAGAGCCCCATGGAAGCCCTTCTTTGCAGCCTATGGCCAATGTAAAGTGGAGCATTTATACTACTCAAGGCAAGGTGGCTGGGGCTGGGAGATCCTTAACAGGTTCTCAGCAGCTGGTGAGCCCAGGCCCTCTATTTCCGTTCCAGTATCCCCAAGTACCTGCAGCTCCTCTCATGGGGCAGTGGCTTCATCCTAACCAATACGCCAGGTCCAGAAAGTCAGGAACATCCCTGACTGGTGCCCAGCTGTTAATAGGAAGCAGTTCCTTCCCTCAGCTCCTCAGCAGACTTCCCCTGGGGTTTCATTAGTCAGGGAAACAATCAAAAAAACACAATCATCACCAGCAAATGGAAGATGCCTGTTGATAAATTCGGTTAATCCACATATTACCCTGGGCTTGGAGGAACCCTGTTAGCTGGAGGCCAGGCAAGGGCAAAGACCATGCTGGGATCCTGTTGGCAAAGAAGTTGGGAGGCAGGAAGTGGGAACAGACTTTCCTACAATGTCCCAAAGTATTGGCTAGATGGGAAAACTAGAACATGGCAGGCATTACCTCCACTCCCGCTCCACCTATGGCAGACATAGACTAATGACCACAGAACTCCCTCGGCAAGCCTCTTAACCCATCCTTGAACAGTGCCCCAAGCAGACACAAACAGAAAAGAGTTAACACCAGGGTTGGAGGTGGGAAGGTACCTGAGAATCTTCCTGATGACAGGAAACAATCCTGCTGTGTAAATTGATATTTAGTTATTGATAATTCTGCCTTAACATGAGCTAATCCAAGCCTCAGCATACTACAGGCATCTTGGTTCATTTGTGCTAACGTAACAAAACACCTGAGGCTGGACACCTTACAAAGAAGAGAAACTGCCTTCTCCTGGAGGCCGAGAAGATCAGGTTGTTATTGGGTTCAGAATCGGTGAAGGTCTGGTCTCTTTATTTCTAAGATGGTGCCTTGTGGCTACGTCCTCTAGAGCCAGTGAAGCTGTATCTTCACATGGCAGGAAGGATAAAAGATGGAGAGATGAAAGATACTGCCTTTAGGCCCTTTTCTTAATAATTCTCTATGAAGGCATAAGACACAAGACTTAACAAAATAAAGATGACCCTAGACACAGCATAGCAGATAAACCCAACATGGCTGCCTCCCACCCTGCCTCACCTCCCCTGTGCTAACCAGCCATGCCTCCTCACCTGCATCCCTGGACTGCCATGTACACACGTTCCTACCAGGCTCCCCAAACACCTCCTTACTCCTCAGCCTTGAAGGTCTTCCTGTCCCCCTAGCCATTAACAATCCCTTTTAAGAATCATACAGACTGCCCGCCTCCTTGACAGTAGATGAATCTTGGGGCACACTGGATTTCCACACACCCCCCTATGGCTGTCACTGTCTCCCTAAGTGTTGTATATTCCAGGAAGGTCCGGGAGGCTCATGAGACACCAGAAGTAAGCAAGTTTCACATTTCTGGGAAATCAAAAATGTTATAAGATTCAGGAAGACCCCAAGATTTGCAAGAGGAAGAGACGCTGGCCTGCTGAGCTGCCTGGAGGGGACAGGCAAATGGTCCAGGGTTACAGCTTCCACACGCTGTCACCAGCACTGGGGTAGATTTTTCAGTGACACAGCTGCTTCTAAGTTATTCCTGCTCCTATAAGTAACTCCTCACCCACACTCCTCTTGGGAGCCCCAATAAACGCATTGGTTCCTGTGGTGGTTTGAATGAGAATGGCCCTATAGGCTCATCTGTTTGAATGCTCAGTCACCAGGAAGGGGAACCTGTTTGGGGAAGGATTCGGAGGTGTAGCCTGATTGCAGGAAGTATGTCACTGGGGGTGGGCTCTGAGGTTTTAAAAGCCCATGGTAGGTCCTTCCTTCCCTCTCCTCTCCCTCTCCCTCTCTCTGCCTGCTGCCCGCAGATCAGAAAGGAACGGTCTCAGTTACTTCTCCACCATCATGCCTGCCAACTGCTGCCATGCTCCTCACCATAATGATATGGCCTAATCCTCTGGAGCTGTAAGCAAGCCCACGAGTAAATGCTTTATTTTATGAGTTGCCTTCGTCATGGTGTCCCTTCACAGCAACAGAACAATAACTAAGACAGAAGCTGCTATCAGGAGTGGGGTATTGCTGTGACAGGCCTGACCATGCTGTTTGTTGGAGAAATATGGAAGACTTTGGGTAATTGGGAGATTAATGGGTTATCCTAGTAGGGGCATAGAAGGCAGCAATGTTGAAGGCAATGTGGACTGTGCAGGCCCAGCTCAAGAGGTTTCGGTGGTGAAGAATGTCAGTAAGTGGCATACAGACAGCTCCCTGAGCTGGACTTTGGTGCAACCATGTCTTTTTGTTTTACCCGTATCTTGAGTAAGGAAACATGTATTGAGTCTCCCTAGAAAAAGGCCTCACACACAACAGCAAATTGAGTACTCTTGAAACCAGTTTCTTTGTTCATCATTATAATAAAGTAACTGGAAAGAGTGGGTTGAAGGAAGAGGGACGCACTCATTCCAGCTCACAGCCGGAGTGGATGTAGTCCATCATGGCAGAAAATGTAGAGAAGCTTGGCCAAAATGTGTGCTAGCAGAAGCTCGGTATTCCACACTCACATCTCAGCAGAGAGGGACAGGAAGCAGGATATAAACCTCAAGGCCCTCCCTCCCCAGCAGCCTACTTCCTCCAGCCAGGCCCCCACCTCCTAAACGCTCCACAGCCTCCCGAAACAGCACCACCAATTGAGGACCAAGTGTTCACACTTGATCCTGTGGGGAAATTTGACACCCAAACCTCTAAGAGAAGAGTCACCTCGCAGCCTGAGCTCCAACTTCTATTTGCTCTCACATTTGGCAGCGCTCCCTGTATATGCTAATCAACATGCTGACAATTGTGGAAATAATATCAATATTAATGAGTGCAGACGCTTCACCTAGAGCAACTCACTGAATCCTTGGGAAACTTTACTGAGCAAGCTCAGCCATCCTTCACCCCCACCTGGAGTCATCCTGAGTCCTTCACGGGGAACCAAGACATGACACTTCCGGCTGTCCCACTTTCCAGCCAATGGCGAGCTTAATTAAAAGCCAGGAAGTGTCCCTAAGTGAAACTCAGCCACACGGAGAAGGATGCATGGGATATAAACTGGCACTTCCAGGGGATGCAGGAGGCTCAAAGTGTGCTAGAAGGAGGCCCTGGAGACAGATGAGGGAGAGGAACAAGCCCATATGAGCCACACGATGTCTGTCTACCTAGGAGGCATGCTGCCCCACCAGCAGTGGTCATGGGAGGAAGGCTATGGAAAGGAACAGTGTCTGGCCAGCCAGGTACCAGCCTGCTTTCCCTGTCTTTATTCCCTTTGTGCTCAGCCAGATTCCTCTCCCTCAGGTCGATTCTGTCCCTATCATGTGACCTATTTCATGAGTGACACACCAGCCTGGGCTTCAGGTTGTATCGTGAGAGAGGACATACAACCACTGGTCAAAGAGGGTAGGAGTGTTTTGGGGTAAAGATCTCCTCGGGAAATGATCCCTAATGCAAGAGACAAGATTTCCCCAAAGCCTCTTAGCAGCTCCATCCTCTGGAGTCATCTCCAAGTGCTACTCATTACAGGAGGCTAAAATTAAAACCCGAGCCAGAGACGCACGCTTGACTGCAAATACACAGCCTCGTCACAGCACCCAAGTAGCCACAGGTGACTCATTGGCTCATCCTAAGTGGGCTCGTGCTCTCGTAATACTTTCTGTACTAAAACAGGCATCATCGGCCTGGATTTGGCCTGAGAATTACACTTAACCAACCCTGGTATCTTGACCTGATTCCACCTCAGCTCCCCTGGGAACTGGCACGCACCTTTGAAGACAGTGAGGCGCACCCTGCCGGCATCCAGTCCTGTCCCATCCCAGGCTTCGGAGCTTGTGGGGAATTAGATGTTATCAATTATACATGGAGCAAATCCACAGTGGCCCTGAGAAATGATCAGCCACGCCAGCCTGACATGCCTGGCGAGCTGGAGAATGGACAGGGAAAGGAGGTTCTCCCAGGAACTCAGATCTGCCCATTGCTGCTCCTTAACAAGTGGTTTTCTGCAAGCTGGGGCTGCCACAGAGCCAAATGTGTGTCACTATGATGAGACTGATCTTCAAAACCAAGATGACTGGCAGTTGGGATGGAAGCACTAGGGGCCATGTGTACAGCAACTAGCCACCGGTGGTCCAGAACACCTGAATGTGGATTCTCCCACTTTTATGCCCAGTATAAGAAAGAAGGTCCAAGCAATGCCAAAAAAAATTAACATTTCCAATGTGTGTCCACCATCACCATGCTTTTGGGGATATGGATTTCTGCCCATGATCCTATTCTCAGCTGTGGCTCCTGAGCCTGATATGAACAGGGTCCCAGACACGCTCAAAGAAAGAAATGTCATCCTGCTGTGCCAACAGGGCAGACATGTGGGCAGTTTAATGGGCTCTGGGACCCTGTCCAGCTTCAGCCGGTCAATTCCTAACAAGGCTTTTTTAGTCCATCTGCATTTTAAACTTTGCCAATCCCAGGGCCACCTGGGGATTCTCAGAGCAGTGCCAACTGACAAGGGGCTGGTTCCTGGGCATCTAGAGCCTCCACTCCCAGCACACACTCCAGACACACTTCAGTGAAACCGTCTTCCCTGAGTGCAGCACTTGGACCAGATATGAACACAGATGGAGACGATAAAAGACAAGAGGTCCCCGGGAGCCACTTGGCCATACCACAAACGAAGAGATTCATACAGTAAACCCTAAATGGCTTCCCAGGAGCCCTTATGGAAAGCAGGTAAATAAAACACCATTTAAGTATATTTCCCTTGCTCAAATAGTGCACACCAAGTGTGTGAGGGATGATAGACCCAAAGACACTTCCTGTTTCTTTGAATGATCTAAGTATTGAAAGGAGGAGCTGGGGCATGACTCCGTGGTTACAGTGCTTGCCGTGCATGTATATGGACTGGAGTTCAGATTCCCAGAAACCCATGTGCAGTAGTAACTAATGAGGTCCATGATAGCCCAGAATAAAGGATAACAAGTATTTATTTGGGGGAAAACCTCACAAGGGTAGAGAGTCACAGTCCTCTGTGGGCGCTGGAAGCTGTGAACAGAACTCGGACCACCACCCAAGAGAGCGAGCACGCTTTTTGTCTGTGCCTATCAGTCCACACGTAGTCCCTCAGACCACCACCACCCAAGAGAGCGAGCACGCTTTTTGTCTGTGCCTATCAGTCCACATGTAGTCCCTCAGACCACGCCCTAATGGGTCAGTACCCAGAAGGCTATTGGCTGGATGAATTCCCACAACATCCATGCAAGTACCTGGTGGATGAGTTGCCCAAGTGTAGTTCTGGCCTCGGAAGGCAGAGACAGCAGGGGATTCCCCAGAGCAAACTGGCTCAAGAAAGTGGACATTATCAGCAAGTTCTGTGGTTGACTGAGGGACCCTGCTCACTGCATAAGACGGAAGAAGAGCAATGAAGGATGATGTGACACAAGCCAAGGGAATCCACGTGTCTGCACACACGTGTGCAACCCACATACACCCGTAAAGACGAAAAAGGAAGAAAATACTCAGAGGAAGTTCCTTCCTTGCTCATCTTTGTGAGCCCTGGTTTCTTACCATGGCAAGAGGGACGATGCCCACGAAGGTCGTCTGGCTGATGAAGATCTCAGAGACGAAGAGCTCGCTCATGGAGTCTTCCACCGGATATTCTACCTGCCAGGTGATCTGCTGAGCCCCAGCCAGGCCACTGCTGTTGTCAACACCAAAGTCCACTTGCAGAATCTCATAGTAGGAGCCATTTGCCCTGGAAAACAGACAGGCAGCGAAGTTTAATGTAAAGGATATGAATCCACAGAAAGCAAAGAGCCCAGTGATCTGGCAGAGTTTTCTTTGACAATGAGGAGCTATATTGACTGATAGAGTGGATGGAAGCTCATTCATGGGGCTACCCATGGGTAGCAGCTCCTCAGGGTGGGTGTGCAACCCTTTCCTAAAGAAGTGTCCTTTGTCGAGTGAGGTCCTGTCTTAGTTTGCTTTCTATTGCTGTGACAAGCATTATGTCATAAGGCAACTCTGCAGGGAATGGAGGGGTGAGGTGTATTTCAGCTTACAGCCCACAGTCCATCCCAGAGAGAAGTCAGTGCAGGGGGGGCAGAGGCAGAAACTGAAACAGAGGCTCATGGAGGAATGCTGCTCACTGGCTAGCTTGGCCTTCTTTGTTCTACACCCCAAGACCACCTGCCTAGGGGTGACACCGCCCACAGTGGGCCAGGCCTTCCCACACTGACCATTTAAATGAGGAAAATGCCCAGGCCAAATATGATGGAGGTGCTTTCTCGATTGGGGTTCCCGCTTCCTAGATGACTCTAGCTTGTGTCAAATTGAAAGGAAGGAAGGAAGGAAGGAAGGAAGGAAGGAAGGAAAGAAGGAAGGAAAGAAGGTAAATACAAGAGCCAAGGTTTGTTGTCTCTCTGTGCATGCCCCCACAGAGCTCTCTGCTTCCCCACACTCCCACAGCACCATCAGGTGACACTCAGGGAAAGCCCAGAACTATTTGGCACAGTCTCCCCACCCCTCTGGTCCAGGAGGCACAGCCTTTGTTCTGCCTACAATGCTTCTCTGTAACCCATGAGCCCCTGGCTTAAACTCTCCAGGATTTACAGAGTGATGGTGATTTTGTGGGCTTGTGGGATCAACGTAAGATCGATGGTTAGAAAAGATAAGGCAGGTGCTATAGAAACTGAGTGGCAGGAGGGTTAAACGGGACTCTTCATTCCATCATCCCCAAATTGGATTGACGCGCGCGCGCACACACACATACACACACACACACACACACACACACACACACACCTGTGCATGTCCACTTACACCCATACTCACCCCACACACAAACATACACACTCCTGCCTGTGAGCACTCTTGGAAAACAAAGGCTAGTTACTGCTCTGGAAATCATGTATCAAAGACAGAGAAGAACAAAAAGTCAAAAGCACGGGTCTGTGAGTGGATGCTATCCTGTGAACCCCTTGCCACCTCCCTGCATCTACCTTGACTGGGACCCCAGAAGGATATCAACAGGGAAGCTGATTCCCCTGCTCTCCACAGCCTGAGTCCCCCAGACCATCTTGTGCTTTCTCTGCTGCTGGCTGTCTTTGGGCTAAAAGGGACTCGGGACCTCTGCCCTGCCTCATGGACCCTCACAATCTTTGCATCTGGTGTCCCAGTGTTCAGTCTGTGAGGCAAACCTTAAGGAAAAGAACCTGCTACCTGCTGCTTCTCCAAGATAATTCTTCCCATGGACAGCTCCCCACACCACCAATTTGTCTGAAACAAGGAGTGGCGTTCAACACTTGGAGGTAGCCATGGCATTTACCTGTGTGTCATCCTGCTAAAGCCGTGTGTGGCTCTGAGGTGAGCAAGGAGAAACGCCAGTCCTGTCAGGTGAGGCATTTGGGTCACCTTCTAAACCACACACTTCCTGCTACTCCCTGACTCTCCGGTCTGTGAGTTGGTCCAGATGCAGGAGCTGCCCATAACAATGAATGGAAAGGCAGACTCTACGGACTTGGACTTGTTGCTATTAGGGCTTTATTTGTTTTGGGATTAGGGGGGTTGTTTCTTGTTGGGGTTTTTTTTCAAGTATTTTCCTTCAAACCAGAAGGAAATCTAATTCAAGTAGCTGGGGTACTTTTTAATAAGTTCATTTATATGGAAATTGGCTCATAACTATTAATTTTACCTGCTCCCAGTTCACTCTTGATAAGCCTTGAAAAAACTGAGAACTCATTGAGTCTCAGTTTAATAATGGTGGCTGCCGTTGAGAAAATGGCATCCAAGTGCCAGCCACAAGGTGGTCATAAGGCAGCCAGCCAGTGCCCATGGAATGAGCACGCATGGCTCATGTGAGAGCATGTGGTCAAGTTCAGGAATATGTAGATGCATATGTATGTGCAGGAGGCTGCATATGGATGGGTTTGTGCGGGTGTGGGGGAGGGGGGAAGGGGCCGGTGGGTATAGGTATGAGTGGCCACATGCAAGAGTGTGTGTTTGTGTGGCAGGGAAGGAATGTGCACCTCAGGCTGGAGCACAACTCTCCATCTCTAGGGGAAGCATCACCCTGTAGTACAGGCTAGCCCCTTCCCTCCGTCCCTCCTGAGATGGGGTTGAGGTGTACCATGTGGCTGTGGCTCAAACACGTGTGTGAGAAAGAAAGTCATGGGAAGACCAACCCTTCAGCTTAACCCCAAGGACCACATCTAGACACCAGTCCCTGCATCACTGTGATGTGTGGTAGGGGAGAGGGAAGGATAACTCCTTCTCAGGAGAAGGAAATAAAAATGGGGGATGGCATCCTGTCATTTACATCGACTGTTTTTGTTCCCATCAACATCTTGAGGTGGGGGGAGCTTTTGGGTTTTGAAGACAGGGTTTCTCTGTATAGCCCTGGCTGTCCTGAAACTCACTCTGTACACCAGGCTGACCTCGAACTCACAGACCCACCTGCCTCTGCCTGGGATTAAAAGTGTATGCCACCACTGCCTGCCTCCCTACCAACTTCTAAATAGTTCTGAACCACCAAGAAGAGATGGTGGCCACTTCCCCAAATGAAGAGTTTTTAGAAAGGAGACACCAGAGCTTGTCTGCGGCCCAGGTTTGCTTTTCTTTGGGGTTCTTTTCCTAGATATGAACATAAAAAGTGGGTGAAGATTAAACACACTGAACAGTGGTCACTATGGAGAGCACTACAGGATGGGATCTGTGATGACCCACAGCAGACACAGTGTGCGGCTGGACCTCCACGCCCTCCTGACATCCCTGAGAAGACGAGGTGCTGCATTGCCACAGCTCTGACAACCATCAAAACAGCAAATCAGGCAGAGTCCTGGTTTCATTTCTCTTTCTGTGATGATAATAAAAAAAACCACCCTGGGAAAATGGTTTAATCAGTTCACGATTCCAGGTTCCAGACCATCACTGTGGGGAAGTCACAGCAGGAAACTCAAAGCAGCTGGTAGCACCACACCCATAGTGAAGAGCAGAGATAAATTAGGAGCCCTGGGGAATGTTTCAGGGGCACTGAGGGGTAGAGAGGATCAAGATGCAGCGCCTACAAGTGTGCGATGTTCAGGAAATTATTTTTTTCAATTTTTCAAGATGGAGAGATGACGACTTACAGCCGTTTCAACTTCAATATAAACTATGAATGACAATAGGAAAACCAGAGGTAGGTTTGGAAGGAAAGGGCCTCTGAGGAGCTGGCATTTGAGCCAAGACCTAAACTACAGTTGGGAGCCAAGCATATTCTCAGCTAACACTTGTTGAATAAATAAGTAAAACTATTTCAAGACAAAAACAAATCATGGAAAAATGTGTCCTATGCATCCACATGGACAGGAGGTACTGCGTATAAAGAACAGCCTTTGTTTGATGCCGCCTGCTCAGTGAGGTCCCGCCACAGCCCAGCTCTCATCCCCTGCAGCTCTCTTGCCCTTCCCCGGATCCAGCTGCTTCGCGGTTTTCGTTTCTGACATACTGTTATTTATGATGCTGATTATTGCAGACAGACATATACTCAGAGGTACACACGTGCCACGGAAGCAGGAGTTCTCATTTTGGTTCGGGTTTTGCCTGTTTTTCCTACTGATGTGTCCCCAGAACATTCCCCGAGACACAGTGAACGCTCTTTAAATATATATCAAACAAACCAAGGACTCAGCGAGTAACCAGCAGTTTGTGGGCCTCGGAGAAACACGTGCTGAGTCCCAAGGGTCCATGTCTCAGGTGCTGGGAACAAAGAGCTCTGCCGTGGGTTAACAGTCGAGGGGCGGTTTGCTGAGCAAGGCTGAACTGGGGTATGTGTTACAGAATGGGTTCCAGCTGCCATACAAAAGGCCACATTCGGCATGAGTCTGATGTTTGATGTGTCCACAGCAGGTAGATCCACACAGGCAAGAATCAGAGGAGTGGTTGCCAAGGGCCAGGGCCGTGGAGAGTAGGAACTGACTGCTAATGGGAGGAGTTTCCTTTGGGCGGATAATAAAAATGCCCCCAAATCATATAATGGTGATGATTCCAGGACTTTATAAATAGGCCAAAAAAAAAAATCATTGAACCACTTTAAGATGGCTCACACCGGTCATTCCAGAACTTAGAAGGTTGGGATAAGAAGACTGCTAAGAAGTTGAGACCAGTCTGGGCTACAGAGTGAGTTTCAGGACAGGTAGGGCAGAAGAGTGAGAACTTAGAGAGAGAGAGAGAGAGAGAGAGAGAGAGAGAGAGAGAGAGAGAGGGAGAGGGAGAGAGAGAGAGAGAGAGAGAATGTGGGGGAGAGGTAGGGACAGACAGAGGGAGGAAGGAATAAAGGGGGAGAGGGAGAAGAAAAAGAAATATTTTACTTAAATATTTTCCTTTAAAGAAGGAGGTCACCATCCTCATCCCTCTTATCGGGTTTGCCCAGCTGTTATTTAAAACTTAAAACCATTTTCCAGACACAAACATCTCCCAAAATTCTCTATCTGCCTCCCAGATCTGCTGCAGCCAGCCAGCCTGTGGCTACCCCATGGCCCCAGTGCAGGAGAAGGATGCTAGTGTCCATCACTGAGACACTGGTTTTGCTTACCAACGCTTTCCCAGCGCTGGCGACAATCGATCCCAGTAATGAGGGAGCGCTTTGGACACCTTCACCTCCTCGGCTGCCAGCACCGGCTGTTTCCCACACTCACAAGTCACCTCCCTTCCAGCTTATTTGATTTTATCAGCATCACTGTGACAAGCCCGGAGACAGCTAAGACAATTGCCACAATTATTTTTTTCCCCTCCATCACTATCTGACAATGTCTCAAACCCTTCCAGGAAATGACGGCTGAGGTCCTCTTGCTCCGGGTTCCTAATACAACTTCCTCAAGTGTCCTTCCTCTCTCTCTCTTCTCTCACACTACTGATCTGGCAGAAAGCCTCTGTTGTATAAAGTAGTGAGTTTCCCAGTGGATTCTATATTTTTAATTTCTATTTAGATTCTCCTCAGAGAAAAAGGCAAGCCCAGGCCACTGACTGATGGGAGAGCTGACATGACAGACTCAGGACACGGGCATGGGAGATGGAGCCTCTAATCTCATTAGCTCTCTTAAAGGGACAGAGGAGACATCCATGGTTTCAGCCGAGAACAGGGCTGAGGACCTGACTTCTGTTCCCACTGTCATGTTAAATCAAGGCTGTATTTCCAAAAATGTCTAAGTGCTGGGCAGATGGCAAATCTGGGGAGGGGCATGCCATGCATGCAGGCCCTGAGTTTGAGAGCCAGGCACTGTGGCACACAGCTGTGACCCCAGTGCTGGGAAGACAGCCACACGAGGATCCCTGGGATCCACCAGCCAGCAAATCTAGAGTCATCAACAAGTTCCAGGCCAGGGAGAGACCCTGTCTCAAAAAAACAAAACAAAACAAAAAAAAACCCAATAGGGGGGTAGTGCTGAGGAATAATACCTGAGGATGGATGCCCTCACTCATGTGCACACAAGTGCACGAGCACATACTTGCACACATACACAAATCCCAAAGACAAAAGAGTAGGGGATGTCTTCTCCTATGGCCCTCCAACTCTACCACCACGAGCTGGCTCCTTGTGGGCCACCAGAGAGGGTCAACCTTTCCACACAAATAATGCCCATGAGTGGTCTCTTCTGCATCTAGAGCCTCAGATCTCTGGGTAAAGAGAACTCTGACACCTCCCCCACCCCTCCATCACTGGCAGAGGCATGGATGACAGAATCAATCACCTAGCTCTGTCCGCTGAGACAGCCCTGCATGCTCAGTACAGCAGTGGTGAGTGATCCTTATGTCCAATGCCTAGCAAGGCCCTGGCAGAGGTAGTGACATCACCACAAGTAGAGCTCCTCAGTCCCACCACGTCCAACTCCATAGCCACACGGAGGACACTCTCAGAACACTTGTGTATGACTGACATCATATTAAGAGATCAGTGTCCTCGGAACTCTTCCAGGTACATATGTGGATGGGGGACATTCGGGAATGCACAGGGATGGGGAATGGCTGCCCCCACATGGAGCGGAAACCTGTGGAAAGCCTGCTTCTCCCTCTGAGGTTAGACAAGGAGCAACCTCCATGAGTGCAGATTTTTCTCTAATACTTAACTGTCTAGGTGGCTCTCCGAGGAAAAGAAACTGCTAATGAGATTGGGGTTCTGGGGTCATGCCCTGTGCATGCTGGATATCACGACGGTTTTCCAGGGGGGGGGGGTGGAGGGCACCTGTAAGTCCAACACCCTTCAGGCTACCCTGGCCACCAGGGCACAGGTGGCAGCCACAAAAGCAATCAGTGGTAATTAATTCCCAGCCCTGGTACTTTTCCTGCTGAGATGGGAGCAACACCTTGCAGGAAGAACTGCGCTGGGCTGTCCATCAAAGGGACTATAACAATTAGACAGCCAGGGATCCTGCATGGCTGACCTACTAAGGTCAGGCCCAAAATGAGCTGCCTGGAGAACCTAAGATCTAAAAAAGGCTCAGATTCACCTCGAGGAGGATTTAAGGAGAGATGCCCATAGCTCAGACAAAAGGCCAGACCTCATGTAACCAGAATCCACCCACTGGTACAGTTTCAAGGATGGGGCTTGGCAGCTGTAGGTGGGGAAGGGTCACAGAGGGCATTGGGGGAGGAGAATGGATACGTATAATGGCATAGGTATGAAGACAGAACAAAATCTATGACTTTGTATTCAAACTTAAAATGCATATAATATCAAAGGGTGGGGTTGGGATCTTCTGCCCGCTCTGTGTACCTATGCTAAGGTATTCAATCAAGAAAAGATTATTCCAACACACTGAAGGCTAAGTAAGCTGGGATCCAAACATCAAGTCTGGCCATTAAAGACATTTCAGGAGATACTTCTTTAACCCCTATTCATGACTCCCTGTGGCCAGTCTGGCCACCAGTGGTCACCTCTCTTCTTCCAACTAACACAGCCATCTCTTAAGCGCGCTCTCTCTCTCTCTCTCTCTCTCTCTCTCTCTCTCTCTCTCTCTCTCTCTCTCTCTCTCTCTCATTTAGAAATTTTCCTGCAGAAAGGTTTCCCTCTATTCTGGAAAATGAAAAGGTCTGAAGTGGAAAAGCATCTTGACTCTGAGGTTCACAGCTGTTCGTGCATGAATGCATCCATCCATATATCCACCCATGCATGTATCTATGCATTCATCCATCCCGTCATCTGTCTGTCCAGCCACCTGTTCATCCACTCATCCATCCATCCTTATCTGTCTTCCTATCCACCCATTCATTCATTCTTCTACCCATACCGTCATTCATGTCTGCCGTTCATTCATCATTCCTACATTCACTTACCCACCCATTCATCTGTCCATCTATCCATCTACATCCCACCCACCCGCCTACATTCATTTTGCTGTTTTAAGGTGCTTAGGGCTGAATTCAAGGCCTCATGCACACCACCAAATCGGGAGTTCTACCACTGAGCTACACCCCAGACCAAGGAAGGTATTTTTTCCTGATTATTGTTTTCAGTTACCATAAAAAATAATGGATCTATTATGACACATACAAGTAGTGTCCTTCCTCCCCCAATAAGTCCTATGTCATAAATGTGTGTATGTATGCATGTGCATATGTGTATACATGTGTATCTATGCATGTGTGTGTATGTGTGTGTTCGACCATTTACCAGTTAAAAAGTGTTTGGCTTCTTTCAGGGCTATGCAGACAAGCTGTGAACACTTTAGAAATCTTAGGGTGGAGTTTTTTTTTTTCTCTTCTCCTAAACCAACATCTAGGAATGGGTGTGCCAGGCCACACAGCAAACACACCTTTCACCAAGCGGAAAAGCTTACAGTCTTCATTTCTTCCACAATAATTTTCCAGCCTGCTTTCTCCCTCCTCTCCTTCAACTCCAATTTCACCTAGAAGGCCTGCTATCGTCACACAAGGCCCTGAGGCTCAGTTAATTTTTTTTTGTTTCTTTTTTTATCCTGTTCTTTGGATCAGATAAGCTCCATTGGCCTACCTTTAAGTTTCCTGGCTATTTTCTTTCCATCATCTTGAATTTTCTGGTAAGCCATCCAGGTTTAAAAAAAATATATTTCAGGTATTCTGTAATTCAGTTCTAGAATTCCAACTTTATTCTTTGACAGTCCCTACCTCGCTCCTGTTTCTATCCATTGTGTCAGCGTTTTTTGTTACTATGACAAAATATACCAGGCTGGGGGGTGGGAAGAGGCTGGTTTAATTCATGTTTTGAAAGACTAAAGGGCAAGATCAGGTGATCTCCCTGACCTGGCCTTGGTGATAACCTCATGGCAAGTAGCATGACAGAGGGGTTTCAGGACATCTGTGGGAGAGGTCCCATGATCACATAAGAAGGCACCAAGCTTGTTATTTTGTAGCTATCATCTAGTGAGAGCTAACCAGGGTCCTATGAGAACTACTTCAGTGTTCTAAGGGTTGTACTCCAATGACCTATGACTTCCCACTAGGCTCCGCCTCTTGAAGACCCCAACACTTCTCATCACTGCTGCCCCGGAGACCAAAGTTGTTGCCTCCCCCCAACAACAGAACCCTACGGGTACACCCCACATCTAAATCACAGCAGATATATTTTCTTCAATTTTTATAATTATTTTGCTCCTTCATCATCTCAGTCTCATATTAGTTTCCACTGATTGTTATGCTTTAATATCTTCTCCAGGGCTAGGTTTGAACCCAGGGCTTCAAGCATGCAGGGCAAGTGCTCTACCACTAAGTCACACACTCCAGCCGCACGGTTCGCTTCTCCTCTGTTTGTGTCTCATTTTCTTTTTTATTTTTATGTCAAATAATGTCAGGCTATAATCTAGACAATGTAGATAGTTATACTGTCGAGACTCTGAGTTTGGGTATGTTTCTCCAGAAATTCCAGCTGTTGCTTATTAGCTGGACAGCTCAAGTGAGCTCGGAGTTTTCATAATGTACAAGGGTTCCAGGGTCAGACATAGCTTTGGATAAAGATTATCTATGAACTCTGAGGGCTCCCCATTCCTGAATCTTTCATCTTTAGGAGTCCTTACTCATTTTGTTGTGATTGCCCCCAAACTTGGTCACTGGTTCTTCAAGCCAGCCAGATTGGATTTTCTGATCCCTCCCCCCCCCCATGTGGGTCCTTCATCAGACCTTAAGTCATGAAACAGGAATCTTAGGAGACATCGTCCTCTGTTCCAAGGGTCTGCTGCTTCTGCTTGCCCCATTCCTTCCAGGTGTCAAGGAGCAGCGGCAGGGGTGTGTGTCACTTCTCCAAAATGTATAACAGTCAAAGGTACAGGTGTCAAGATGACAACCGTCAATCTGTCACCTTAGGGCATGGAATTGTGATATAGGTACGGGGGTGGGGGGGACTGGTTCAACAGTATGAACAATGAAGGGCTGGCAAGAGGGCTCAGTTGGCAAGGTGCTTACAGTGTGTGTGTGAGGGACTGATTTCAATTCCTCCAGCACTCCTGTAAAAAGCTAGACATGGTGGTGCATGCCTCTGTTCCTAGTGCTAGGGAGGTGGAGACAGAAAGGTCTCTGAGCTTCAGTTGTGAGCTAATCTTGCTGAATCAGCAAGCTCCAGGGCAAGTGAGAGACCCTGCACCAAAAATTAAGGTGGGGAGTGATTGAGAAAGATCCTAGACACTGACCTCTCTTCTGTACACACACATGCATACAACTGCATGTGACCCTACACACAGATGCACACACAGCGAGGACATCAAAAGAAACCCTTCTCTGGGGTATCACAAACAACAGCCATCAGTTAAGTTATCAAAAATTATTTCAGCTCAGCTGGGCGATTGCGGTGCATGCCTTTAATCCAAGCACTCAGGGAGGCAGAGGCAGGCAGATCTCTGTAAGTTCGAGGCCAGCCTGGTCTACAGAGTGAGAGATACACAGAGAAGCCCTGTCTCAAAAAACGAATTTATTTCAGCTCCACAATAGCAAAGGGAAAACTTAAAGACATGAGAGGGAGCCAAACCCAATGGTAGCTACTCAAGAGATGGAGACAGAAAACTACAGGTTTGAGGCCAGCCTGGGCAAGCCAACAAAGACCTTATCTCAAATGCATGCAAGTGCATCTATGTATTTAAGACTAGGGTGTAGCCCGTTAGCAGAAAAATTGCCTAGAAAGGTGAAAACCACATGAGGCAGGGCGATGATATTCAGTAATAGTCTAAAATAAGCCCAATCAGAATTTCTAACCTTATTAACCTTAAGCTTTAACAGAGATGAGAGAAGTCCCAAAATAGGTTGACATTTTGAACGCCACCTGGGTCAAAACTCAGATCACAGTTCCGATAACCTTACATCTACCTGATGGCTTTTCAATAAACATCAGCTGAGCAGAAAGTCAATGAGAAGTCATGCAGGTTCCTCTCACCCCAAGCATGTGACTCTCCCTGCACGCCCCTCAGGGAATAGAAATGCCTCCTGCTGCCCCAAAGGAAACAGAAATTCTCCTGTCCTGTCACCAATTAATTAGGACCAGCAACTCCAATCCATCTTCCATTTGGTCTCTTCTGCTAATTTACAGTCACCTCAAAATCCTTTTTTTTTTTTTTGAGACAGTGTTTTTCTGTGTAGCCCTGGCTATCCTAGAACTCACTCTATAGACCAGGCTGGTCTTGAACTTAAGAGAGATCCACCTGCCTCTGCCTCCTGACTGCTGGGATTAAAGATGTGTGCACCAGCACCCAGCACATGATCCTTTTTATTTCTTACCGGTCACTCCCTCTGCCATAATCAGATCTTAAGTTAGCCTCGATTGGAAAGAACCTCACACATGTAACTTCTCTCTCTGGCCCTTTGCCGATGGTTTATTGGAAGACTCTTGACCTGGGGCCTCTTCCGCCCTGCCATAGTCTGACTAAGAGAAGAGTTTGTTCCTAATATCGACAGGTGCCAGACCTGGGTGTGAAATGATAAGGAAATACACTAATGACAACCCGGGATTTTCTCCATGGTCTTGAGACCACTGGTAGACCCAATTGCAGAATCAAAAAAAAAAAAAAAAAAAAAAAAAATGAGGTGTCCTTGGACAAGGAAGGCATCTGTGTGCATGCTTGAAGAGCTGTTCCTATGACCTCAAAGAAGGCAGCCTGCGCTTACATGGGACTTGAGCCCAGCACCCACCCCTCAACCTTTTCACTCGCAAATGCACCGGGCCAGTGCGTGCTCCTGAGGGAAAGCAAAAGGACGAGATGTGGATGTGAGTGAGTGCCAGGCCAGAGCCCTGGAGGAGAGGGCGCGCTAATTGGCCTGAAACAAAAGAGCCGCAGGTGCCATCTGCTCTGCTAGCCAAGCCAGGCCGCACTAATGAGGGGCCCAGTGGCCGTGTCCCTGCAGCTAGCTGAACTCGGACACCAAGAGCTTGTCCTCTGCACACCTGCCACCAGTAGGGAGGACCTTGAATATGTTGGGGACAAAGTGCAGTTTCAAGGGTGCAACTCTGGCCTGTGGTCCATCCAAAGAGCAAATCCCCGCTGCGAGCCAAGCCTCCAAGGTAGTGTGTGTAAAGCCGGTCTCATTGAAAACACGGCTTAGTCTTAAGGCGACAATACGTCCTCTCTCTGTGATGGAGGCTGGCCGGCACGCCCTAATGAGACATGCCAGGAGACTGGAGTCCACACTTGCTGAACTCCGACTAAGAAGACATGGCTGGAGACGTGAGGCTTTTATGGGAAGCCAACATTGAAGTTAAGTGTGTCTCACCAAGGTCAGTACACTCAAGAAGACAGAAAGGGAAGCTAGAGAGTCGCCGGCGCCTGCACTTGGCCTGTCTTTCTGCTGAGGCTCACAAATGGACCATCTTGTCTGGGATCTGGCCTGAAGCTTACTCACTCAGCATTCATGATGATGTCTGAGCATTGTCTGGCCCAAGAAGAGAAGAAGACCTTTGGGAGCTCATGTTCTGGGGTGGAGAACCACAACCCACAAGCAATAAAGTCACCGCTCAACAGTGGCAGACACCATAGGCCTTCCTTAAAGACTTACAGCTCTCAATCGCCTTTGGGAGTGTGAGCGTGTGTGACAAGGGGTACACATGCCCGCGTATACATGTGGGGATCAAAGGAGTGCATTGGGTGTCCAGTTCTGTCGCTTCCCCGCTTCTTCCCTTGTGACAGGATCTCCCACTAAAACTGGCTTTACAAGTCCCAGCCTACCATTTCCACCTCCCACTGTACTAGGGTTACAGGAGTCACATGCATCCCACACCTAACTTTTTACGTGGGTACCAGAGGTTAGAACTCAAGTCTCCATGCTAGCACAGGAAGCGCTCTTAACCACGGAGCTGTCCCCAACCCCTTAACTGTTATGAGCACATACGAAGATGGGAGTTCTGTTCCCTGAAGTTACAAACTGGGGAGGGATGGACAGTCTAATTTGACCAATACATTTTTAAATCTCCTACTGGGAACTAAGCATTTAATTGGGAGTGGGAAGTATTTAATTATTAGTGAGGAGGTCTATCTGCCTCAGGGTTAGGGGTCACAGTGACCACCAGTTCCTGACAGGAGGCTTCCAGGGCTCTCTTCCATCTAGCTCATGAAAAATTGGAATTTAGATGCTTAATTTTTTTACATACCCTTCCTTCCTTTCCTCCCACTCCCCACTTCCCTCCACCACCCCACCTCCCATCTGCTCCTCAGAGAGTTGAAGGCCTCCCCTGGGAAGTCAATGAAGACTCTCCCATCCCCTCATTGAGGCAGGACTAAGATCCTCACCCCCCCCCACACACACAAACACTCCTAGGTTGAGCAAAGCATCTCTACATAGAGAATGAGCGCTACAAAGTCAGTTCCTGTATTACAGTTAGATCTGGGTCCATAGATGGCTATTTCTTGATCCACACTCACACCCACAAAGAGAAACTCTTTACGCATTTGGTGAAGCCTGGCTAAGAAATATCCAGAGGTCTCCTAGTTACCAGAGCATCTGTCAGTCATCCTGGTGTAGGCACCACCCACTGCTCAGCCCAACTCCTGGAGGTCTGCTGTGTGGAATTCTTAATTGAAAAAGGAATGCAGAGTGTCTCAGTGTTGAATGGTAGCTTTTCAGAGAGGACAGGAAACTCCATAGAAACTTAGGGCAGGGAAGCAGTTTGTCTCTTTGGATGAAGAGATGGGAGGATGCTTGACTAGCAAGGCCAAGGTCTAGATGACTTAATAACTAAACAAAGAGAGAGATGCAGGAGTCAAGGCAGAGCATTGCTTCCTGAGGGTCTGGCAGAAGTTTCGTGTCTGCGGCTCAAGACCCTGCCCATTTCCTTCCCAGCTCTCCTCCCAAATGTTCAAAAGTTCCTAGATACCAAACACTCTCTGACTGGATCTGAAGTCCACTCATAGGAGGGATATGGACAGGGGGACTAATTTCTATTGTTTAGCTGTCATAGCATCAAAACATCTTCTGCATATATGTATTTATACCTATAGGCAACTACCACTCTCAGCCTTAATCAGGATGGACTCTTTCTGGGGAGCTGTGGTGACTCGAGCCTGCACAGGGGCTGAGAAGAAGTGAGAGCTGAATGCTCAGCCCCAAATAAGACATGTAATCCAGCCCTGCCAAAGCTCAGCAGACTGTGAAAGACAGCAAAGAAAGGACTTAAGAGCCCAAGTAGGGAGAAGCGCTGTTGGATGCCTTCTTCTGGACAATACACAGTCATGGAAATCACACACTCAACAGCTCTGATTGCCTGCAGCAGCTATGAATAATGGGGCATTAGTAGTCAAGCAGGAATGGAAGATGGGCTGGGCAATCCATCCCTCCATACTGAATGACATGCTCATGCAAATAATGAAAAAGTCATTGATTTCTCATGTATCCACTGGTGACCCCACCAGGCTCCAAAGAATAGTCCCAATGTAATGGTCATGCAGATAACCCTGGTTAAACTAAATGGAGCCACAAAACCAAACCAAAAGTCATGAACCTTGGAAAGCGACTGGGCAGGGGGGCAGTGGGAGGAAGGTATGAGAAGATGAGGGGAGACAGTGGCCAGAATAAATGTTACCCATATGTGCATTTGTCAAAGAACTAATAATTATTTTTTAATACCCTGGAAGGCTAGAGAGATGGTTCAGCAGGTAAGAGCTCCTGCAGCTCTTCCAGAGGACCCAAGTTCAGTTCCCAGCACCCATGTCAGGCCACTTACAACCTTCTACAGCTCCAGCTCCAAGGGATCTGATGCCCTCTTCATGGTTATGGGTGGGGCCGGCACCCAGACATAAGAGACAGATATACATACATAAATACACATGAGTAAAAAGATTTTGAAATAAATTTTAAAGACTTCTCTAGAAGAGAGGACAGACATAAGAGCCTCCATGCCTTGTCATGGCAGCATGGAATCCTCACACTGCCACCCCACACAACATGTGCCATTACAGAGAAACCCAGATTCCTCTAACTTCTTCAATTTGAAGCACATCCTTAGTCAAAAGTAATTAGGGACTAGGAGTGTGGGCCAGTGGTACAATGCTTGCCTGGCATTCATGGGGCCTGAATGGCATCTATAGATACAGAGAGAGAGAGAGAGAGAGAGAGAGAGAGAGAGAGAGAGAGAGAGAGAGGTGGTAAGACCTTTAATCCCAGCACTTGGGAGGCAGAAGCTGGTAGATTTCTGTGAGCTCCAGGCCAGCCTGGTTTACATGGCAAGGTTCAGGCTTGCCAGACTTTGGAGAGAGAGACAGAGACAGAGAGAGAGAATGGAAGTAGGGAAGACATGCAGACAAGATGAAACATGTTTCCCACCTAGAGACTCAAAAGTCCTTCTATTTTCAAGTGTTTCCATGCAGGGCGACAGCAGTGGGGACCCAAGAGGGTCAACTACAGACTCCTGGGAGCAGAGCCAACAAAGTTCAGCCCAGGCTAAGCAGAAAAGGCAACTGGCCTTCCAGAGGAAGAAAGTCTCTGTGACTAGGAGGCCGGGTGCATCTCATCAGGCACATCAGAGCCTGGCCCAGTGGCCTAAATGCAGGCTGCGAACTGTGGGCATTACTGAGGGCAGCCGCGCCAAGCAGGGAGGTGTGACTAGAATATGCTCACCATAACAGAGCCAAACTTGGCCATTTAAGCTGTTCCCGGTCTAGAGAAAGGCTGAGCTGACAAACACAGAACTTTGCACAGAAACAACAGACAGCAGGGACCTGGGAAACAGATAACTTGACCTTTGTGGGGGGCAGGGGAAGGAACTGATCATCTGTGGACCCTCACTGTATGCTAGTCACCTACCTGAGAACACAGGACCAAGTGGGAACAAGCAGAAAGCATGGGGACTGAGAGCGGGAGATGGAAGCACATCCCACCAGGCAGGAAAGTAGAATTGAGCCACACCTGTTCTCTTGTTATGCACCTGTGATGCACCTTCTGGGGCTCAGGTAGACACTGTCATGCAAACGAGGCTGCATTACAAAGACTGATGGGGTAGCGGTGCTATGTCTGGTGACACGCCAGTGTTACCCCTGCATTTCAACTGTGTTGACTTTCCCTGCTGTTACCCACGTCTCCACTGACAGCTGGGGAGAGATCAGAGGCCACACACACTTCCCTCCATCAGGCCTCGTACTTTCTTTGCTGGGCAGATCAGTCTGACGACAACAGCCCCATGTTCTAGCAGAAAAGTGACTAGGTCCCCGGCCTCATTCTGTCAGGCCAGCATGAGACTCAAGGAAGCTATCATCGTCCTGCTAAAAACTGCAGTTCTGTGCCTTCTCCCCACAGCCCCACTCGGGCACAGCCTAGAGCACTGAAGTTGGTACAGCTCAGGAGGGCATGCGGGGGGAGGGGGCAGTGGTGGCATGAATGAGGTGCAATGAGCTTCCCACAGCCACATTCTGAGGCACAGTCTAAACCAATGCCCTTTCACGGGGTTCACATATCAGACATCCTGCATATGAGGTATTTATATTATGATTCCTAACAGTAGCAAAATTAGTTATGAAGTAGCAACAAAAATAATTTTATGGTTGGCGGGCAATAACCATAGTGCGTTAAGACTGTTGAGACCACTGGTCTAAACAAAGTCCATCGTCATTTGGACCTTGGGAGCTCAGTCCGGTGCACCAATGTGTGGCTCTGTCTCTATCTCCATCCATCGCAAGGTCCAAATGAGGAGCAGAAGGAGGGAAAACATGAGCAAGGAAGTCTGGACTGCAAGGAGTGCTCCCACCCACTGAGATGGTGGGGCTGATCTATTCGGAGCTCACCAAGGCCGGCTGGACTGGGACTGAAAAAGCATGCGATAAAACCGGTCTCCCTGAACATGGCGGACAATGAGGGCTGCTGAGAAGCCAAGGACAATGACACTGGATTCTTATCCTACTACGCATACTGGCTTTGGGGGGGCCTGGCCTGTTTGGATGCTTACCTTCCTGGACCTGGATGGAGGGGGGAGGAACTTGGACTTCCCACAGGGCAGGGAACCCTTACTGCTCTCTGGACAGGAGAGGGAGGGAGAGTGGAGGGGGAGGGGGGTAAGTGGGAGGCGGGGAGGAGGTGGAAATTTTTAATAAAAAAAAATAAAAAATAAAAAACAAAGTCCATCTTGTTTTATGTTTCTGAAAAGAACCTCAAGTAAGGAGACCTAGATGTGACACCTGAGGAAAAGGTAGGTCCTACCAGCTCCGGTGACATTCTATCTAAGAACCTTGTTTGGGAAAAAAAATGGCTATTATCATGGCAGACCAGAGAAGACAAGCTCAGAAAGACAAGTGTCATATCTCTCACATGCATGACCTACAGGAGAAAAGGGGATGTGAAAGTAGGAGTTATTTAAAAGGGGGGAACAGAGGCAGGAGGATATCTGTGAGCTTGAAAGCAACCTGGTCTACATAGCGAGTTCTAGGCTATCCAAGGCTACACAGCAAGACACTGTCTCAAAATATAAGATTCAAACCATAACAGCAACAGCAGGTGATGCTCCCCAAGGTGATGGAACTCCTCAGCTGTATGGTGTAAAGTCTTTCCTAGTATCCCCTCCCTTGGAGCGACATCCACGTCCCTCCAGAGAGATATCTGTATTCCTTGATTAAATTCATCTCCTCCTCTAGGGATCTACTGAAATCCAGTGTATTGGCCATGTGAATTTGTCCTCAGCTTGACTGTAAGCTTCTGAGGTTAAGAACCAAGTGTCTAGTTCATCTTGTCTGTCCTCAGAGCCCAGGAGCCCTCCCCAGCTGTGGAACCCCAATTGGTCAATCACCACCCAGCATCCGCAGGCCTCTATCTCCTTCCAGTCTCCACCTGCCTCCAGGAGTCCTGGCCCTGGTCCCAGCCTGTGCTGGAATGACAGAGGTCAGTTGGAAAGGGCCAGAAGAAGTGACAAACACAGGAGGCCCAGGAGTGAAAGCAGGGTCAACACGGCCCCTTTCCCCACCTTGGACTTTACAGGCGCTCACGTGTGATTAACCGTCTAAGCGGCACGAGGCCGTGTCGGGAGCAGAGCACAGGAGTCCACTGAGGAAAGCTAACCAGTGGTCACATCGGGAGACTGATAAACTGATCTGCCTGCGGATGTTGCACAAATGGTCCAAGCCCCACCTCTCCCCCGCCCCCAGCTAGAGCTGCAGTCCTGCAGGATGGGGAGGGACTGGGGAGGGACCTCCTAGAAACCCAGGGAAATCCACATGCCTCCACTATGGACCACTTCCATTCCAAAGCATTACCCGCCCTTCCTGATTAAATCCTTCCTCATTTTTGGTAATATCCTGAAAATCCAATTTATTAACTCAGCTTAATTGCCACTCTGACAGCTGGCTGGGCAGGCTCTCTTTCATCTGAACCACGCTTCCCGTGGATGACAACTCTCCTGCTCTCCTTATGAAAATTGATGTGTCCATCAGCCCTCTCCTCGTTGAAATGGAAGATCTCATGTAAACAACCCCGGAAGAGGAGGCCATGTGACTCTTGGTTTCCAGATTCCCACACTGAAAAGGGGTGTGGAGAAGCAAGCTCCCTCATACTGAGGCAGCCAGAGAGTAGACACAGAGACAGCCACGCTAGCAGGCTCTCTCCCCTTTGGGTCACTGTATTCCATTTGGGCTCTCAGTGTATGCAATAGTGTTACCAATATTCGAAGTACACCTTCTTCTCTTAGCTAATCTATGGAAAACCCCTCAGAAACACAACCATACCAATCAGTCTCCTAGGCGATTCTCAGTCCCATCAAGCTGACAAAGTTAGCCACACCTACCCCATGGCAGCCTCACAAATCCTACTTCTGGCTGGCACATAACCCTTGCATTTCTGTCCCTACCACCATCAAAATACTTGGGTCTGTGTCAGAATATAAAATTCATTTGGACCTTCTCCAAGTATCCTAGTTAGCTTTCTATTATTTTGATTAAACACCGTGACCAAAAGCCACTCGAAAAGGAAAGGGTGAATCAGCTTACAGCTACCTGGAGGCAGGAACTGAAGCAGAGACCATGAAGGAACTATGCTTGCTTGCTTGCTCCCTATGGCTTGCTCAACCTGTTTTTTATAGAACCCAGAACTACCGTCCCAGGGGTGGTATGACCCACAGTGAGCTGGGCCCTCCCACACCCATTTTTATTCAAGAAAATCTCAGACTTGCCTATCAGCCAATCTGATAGAGGCATTTCCTCAGTTAAGGTTCCCTCTTCCCAGATGACCCTGGTTTGTGACAAGTTGACAAACTATGTGTATACCAAGAATCCCCCTTGGTCTTAACATTCTAATACTGCATAAAACAGTGGTTCTCAACTTGTGGGCTGTGACCCCTTAGATGTCCAATGACCCACAGAGGTCACCTAAGACCATTGGGAAACACAGACACTCACATTACATTCATAACAGTAGCAAAATTACAGTTATGAAGTAGTATCAAAAATAATTTTATGGTTGGAGGTCACCACGATATGAGGAACTATATTAAACGGCCACAGCATTAGGAAAGTTGAAAACCACTCACTGGTATAAAGTGTCCAAATTTAAATCTCTTTTAGACTCAAGGGAAACTCAACAATGGGCCAATGCAAATCAGAAAACAAGTTATAGACCCCAAAATCCAATGGCAGAGAGAGAACATTCCATTAAGAGAAGGTAGAGGGAGGGGGTGTCAGACCAAGCAGGACTGGAAATCAGGAGGGGCATCTTTAAACCGTGCAGCCCCATGCCTGGCATCCAGAGCAAGCTTCCAGGAACCTGAGCAGGCTCATCCACGGACTTACTGTCTGCAGCCCACAGGGTTAGTCTCTCGGGAGTGCTCTGCTCATCACAGGCCACCTTTCCCCCACGGTTGTTTCAATCTCCTGGCATCATCAGGATCCTGGTGTCTCCGTGACAAATTCCACTTTGTTCTCACACCTTCACAGTCTCCCTCTCAGGGGGATGCCTGCAGGGACCCTGACCCTGCTACACCCACCCCACCCCACCCCACCCCACCCCCAGCCCTAGACACACATGGGTCAGTAGCAAGCAGAAAAAAATGCCCATCATACTGTGGGTTCCCAGATATGCAGTAGCCACACAGGTAAGGTTAAAGGTCAGGTGAACATTTTCAACTTCTATGTGCATGTGAGTGTTTTTCCTGAGTGTATATCTGTGCATATGTAGTACACACAGAGGCTATAAGATAGTATTGGATCCCCTAGAACTGGAACTACAGGTGGTTGGGAGCTGCCATGTGGATGCTGAGAAGTGAACCCAGGTCATCTGCAAGAGCAGCCAGAGCTCTTAACACTGAGTCATCTCTCCACCCCATCAACTCTTGAAGGATTCAGTTGAGACACATACACTGACAGTACAGGGAGCGCCACAGTCACAGACTGCGTAAGCCTAGGTAAAATGTGGCTCTGGGGGAAGGTTGGCCAGGGACAGTTCTGCCAGCTTAACACCTAGTTAATCACACAAGTGCTGGGGCTGATCTTTACGATGCTCCCTATTAGTAATTCACTGCTGTCAATACACTATCCTCGATGTAGATCTGAAAGACAGACATGAGCTATTCCCATGTTTCAAAGATCTTCTTTGAGGTCTTTCATCCTGAGTCAAGATGTCATACAGCCTTGGGAACATTTGATGACTCAGAGGGTGCCCCTGTGGCTGTGGGCAGGAGGCCTCAGGTCTTCCCCATGTGGACTCTCTACTGAGCAGCAGCAGCCCCGAGACACCGCAGCTGGCTCCCAGGACTGATGGCTGAAGCGCATGGAGGAAGAAGCAACGCCTTTTGTGGCCTCGCCTCTGCAGTTGCTTCTGTGTCGTACTTGGTATAAAAGTGGCTCAATCAGTCCTACCGCAATATGGAGCCCCTGGTATCTCCAGGACATGCCCACCAAATCATAACACAATGTCCGGAATTCCTAGGCACATTCTTACCTGTTACACTTCACCTCTTTGCACCTGGAGCCATTCAAGCTGGCTCCTTCTTCTTTTGTACATTAAATGGTCTTCAACTATAATACTGAACTATATGGACTGTCATCGAACTGCCCAGCTTTATGTGGTAGCCATGTGTATACCTATGTCACGGGCTTGTGCTATATACCAGCTGTGGGATGCTGGGTAAGCCCCTTAACCATTCTTGGCCTCGGCTTTCTCATTCATAAATGAAGATCCTGGCTACCTGGCTCAGTCAAGTTCTAAACGAACGATTTCTCTTGAGTTTCATCTGAGATTACATAACAAGAGCATAAGCCAGGCAGCAAAGGCGATGTGTGCATTTTCCAATAAAACTACAAAGAATCCCTCAGGACTAGTAACAGGAAGATGCAGGGGTGGAGGTGGGGGAAGCAGGGGTGAGGGAGGGGTGAGTGCTGGTTGGTACAGATGCATGCTTCAGTGTGACAAATTTGCTATCCGTTTCTTCAGTCCACCTTCTTTTCCAATCCTAAATCTCCTGAATAAATAGGATTTCACCTCTCTTCTGTGTGACCCACCCCAGCGGTTAGGTGTCTCTGCAGGAAGCAGTACCAAACAGCTTAAGACTACACACAGGGTGCTTGGGGGGCGGGGGAGGGTTTGCAGTGTAAGCAAGAAGACCAGGGTTTCCATCCACATAAACACTAGTAGGCATAGCAGCCTACCTGTAAGTCTAGCCCAGGAAGGCAGAGACCAGGATTCCCCAGCACAAGCTAGCTGGCCAGACTAGAGATATGAGCAAGCTCCAGGTTTGACGAAGGGACCCTACCTCGAAGAATAATAACATGGAAGATCAACTGAGGGAGATTTTGACATCAACTTCAGGCTTACACACACACACACAGAGAGAGAGAGAGAGAGAGAGAGAGAGAGAGAGAGAGAGAGAGAGAGAGAGAGAGAGAGAGAGAGAGAGAGAGAGAGGAGAGAGAGAGAGAGAGAGAGGTGCACTGTATCTCTGCATACACATATACCCATCCCCATACACACAAACACACACACACACACACACACACACACAGAGAGAGAGAGCTACCAGAAAAAAAGAAAAAGAAAAAACACATCCAGCTGTCAAGCCGTTCTACAGAGGTGCATATGTGAGCTGAGCCAAGACCAGAGAAAGGACTGCCAGGCCACCCCAACCACAGGCACTTCTGCTAATGGCTTCTGTCTTGCATGCCTTCATCTGAGGTGATCCTCTATGCAGCAAAGTGACATGCAACCTTAATGACCTCCTCTGCTGCACCTCAGGACCTTGGCTAGCCACCCAGCTGAACAGCAGACCCACAGGACCCAGGGCCCTCCTGATAAACTTAAAGACCTGATACCTAGAATTTTTCCTTCAGACTCCTAGGCGACGCTGTCTGTCAACTTAAGAAAGTTTCTTCCTGTTTGCTCTCTGCTGAGAGTTTCTGCATAAACGATGAGGTAGAAGCTGTTTTCGCTCTTCAGGCTCTGAGCAGCCTTCCCCACGCTGCTCTCAGAACAGGCTGACAGGCTGACAGAAAAGAGAGGCAAGAAACCCACCTGTGATAAGGCAGGACAGCACGTGATACATGACAAAGGTCTGAACTCAAGGGCAACTCAAAGTCGGAGGAACATGTTGTCTTTAAAAAAAATAATAATAAGAGAGAAATTGGGAAGCTGACATTTAGGAAAGGACACCCTAAGAGAAAGACAGTGTGTAGGAAGAAAACAGACAGCATCCTTGAAATGAGCTAGCCAGGCTCTGCGTTCCCTTGGACATTTCTTTTCTTCCCCCTGGGCTCCTAGGAGAAGTGTACCGCTGGAGTCCTTCAGGGCCTCTTCCCTACACGCTGACCAGTGGAATGCAGTTGAAGAAGATGCCAGCCACTTCCGGTGGCTGGCCTTTGAAAACTGCCTGCCAGCTCTTGGGAGGTTTCCATGGAAACAAGGAAGGCATAGCAACAGGCAAAGATTCTGCAATGACACAAGCAGAGGACAGAAGCAGCCAGGGTCTCTTGGAGAAGCACTGCCTGGACGTGGGTGCAGCCACTTGGATGTGGCTCCAGAAACCCCATCCAAGTCTCATCAGACTCGGAAGCCACTAAGGCAGAGCTATTTGTTATAGAGGCTAACAGTAATTACCCTAACTAACTCAAAGAGTTGGGGGGAGGGGGAGTCAGAGTGGTTAGTCATCATCATACATCATCATAGCCTGGTGGAGGCTTTAGTGGCCCCAATCTTCTCTCTACTCACTGGCCTTCGTCCTCGGGCTTAGGGAAGAAAGAGCATACTTGGTTTTCCTGTGAATAATTAAGAATTTTGTTGTAATAGCCTAACATCTGGAAAGGCAAGCTGGTTCAGTGGGTTAAGGAGCTTGTTGCCATGCCTAATGACCTGAGTTCAAGGCTTGGGACTCACATAACAAAAGGCGAGAGCTGACTCCTGCAAGTTTTCCTCTGGCCTCCACACACACGCCACAGCATGAGCGTGCCCACACACATACTGACACAATAACTAAATGAATATAAAAAAAAAACATAAGACAAAATAAACCAGCACCCACCAAGGCTGCCTAACAACAGAGCTCTGGAGGGTGGCTGGATAAAATTTCAAAAGAGGAGAATGGTAAGGCCTGCAATTATAGAAAATAGAACATGGGCTCTCTACAACCTCAGCGTAATCGTCAAAGCCACCACCTTGCAGCGAGGGAAAGAAAACAAAGACAATAAGACTTCTTAGGGTCTGGAGTTGTGCGTTTCCCACTCAAAACCCCCTTAGCTTCAGATGGGTGGACGGCACAAGGCTAACACTCAACAACAATGATACCCACACAGCGAGGCCGCCATTAAGCCCAATGGAGCTCTTGAGACAATCAAGAGGCTTTAGGGCAGCCAGTAAATGAGCCCATTTGTCTTCTGATACCCAGAACAGAAATCTAACTCTTGGAGCCCTGAAAATTATCGTGTTTAGAAGGCAAAGTAATGCTCATGGGTCGCGGAGCCTGGAGCAACCTCACCGTCCTTTGATCTCTGACTTGGCTTCTCGAAGCCTTTGGGTACAGTGTCGTCCAGAAGTCTGTGTAGCTGCAATCACATCAGGTTCTGTAAGACCAGCCACCTTGCTCTGGTCAAAATGTCAAAACAGGGGTCACAGCCACTCTCCCAGGTGACTCAACATCACACTACCAAAAAATAGCTGGGTGAGGATTTCGGTTTGTTTTAAAATGTTTATTTTATTTATGTGTATATGTGTGTGCCTGCTTGCGTTTTTATGCAGATTCCCTTCGTAGGCCGGAAGAGGGTGCCAGATTCCCCAGTGGCTGGAGTGACAGGCAGTTGGGAGCTGCCCAACGTGGGTGAAGGCAACCAAATCTAGGTCCTCTGCAAGAGCAGTCAGTGCTTTTAAAGGCTGAGCCGTCCATCTCTCTAGTCCCCATGGAGACAGCGCAACCCCACGGCCTCACTGATGATCCACATAGCACAAAGCAGGATGGCACATGCCAACAATTTAACTCAAGGCTAGGAGGCTCCAAGGATGGGATGCAAAAGAAAGTGTGCTCTAATGAGCGGGGCTCACACGTGACTTTACACTCAGCTATCTCCACTGAGGAAACACTCAAGGTGTCTTCTGTCCAGCTTCTCAGGACTCTGTGTGTGTGTGTGTGTGTGTGTGTGTGTGTGTGTGTGTGTGTGTGTGTGTGGACTGGCAGGTCTCGAAGCCTATAGGGATGAGTAGCCCTCCCATAAGGAATGTTCCTACAGCCATTCTATGCGTTCCTGTCCTGCTGTCCCACTCCACCTATACTATCAAGAGGCACAGAGAGTGGAGAGACTTTTCCCATCTTCTCCAGGGCCTCGTGCAAGCTAGACAAGCATTCTATAACCGAGCTGCACCCCTGCCTATGCTCCCCCCAGGCAAACTCTATATCGAAGCCTTGGGGACAGTTTTCAGGAAGCATACAGCAAAATACTTCCATGTGATAAAGACTTAGAAAGCTCTACTTTATCTGGGTGCTGGATTTGCCACAAAAGGCAAGAAGAGGAATCAGACCAGGGCTCATGAAGCTTGCAAAGGTCTAAGGAGTGTTGTGGCAGCTGGTTATCATCCAGTAAGCTAATGTCGCTCACAGTGGACAGGACGGGCAGAGCACAGAGCGCTCGGCAACTAAAGCTGCCGTGAGAGGAGAAACAGGGTTTCCAACCAAAGGAAGGAAAAAGAAAGTCATGCCACACCCATCCACCGTGCAGAAGTCAAAGAACATATAGTTAACATACATTAACATACAGTTAAGTGGGAACACAGAACATTTGGGACAGACACAGTGGGCCTGGTTTCTGAGATGAAACTCAAAGGACAAATTCTGCTTTGTCCCTCATGAGTAACTCAGGACACTGCCTGAGTCTATCCCCCGGCCTCAGTACAGTCTGGTAACGAAGCCTTGAGCACAGGCCTGTGATCCTAGCTACTTGGGAGGCTGAAGTGGGAGGAGGCTTAAGTCCTATCGGGGTGGCAGGGAACTCAAAGTCCAGTCTGGACAGCTCCATGAAACCCTGTCTCAAAATGGAGAGGGGGGGAGAGAGGGATGGAGAGAGGAGAGAGAGAGAGAGAGAGAGAGAGAGAGAGAGAGAGAGAGAGAGAGAGAGAGAGAGAGAGAGAGAGAGAGAGAGAGAGAGAGAGCTGGGGGTGTGGCAGGGAGCTTACCCAGCATGCATGAGGTCCTTCCTGGGTTCATCCCAATTGTGAGAAAAAAGTATAAGATGAAAAGCCCCAGCATTCCAGACATTACATTGACTCCCCTGGCCCACCCCACACAGCACCCAGATAGGATGCAGGACCCTATATAAGCACCATGCACCAGCATCCTGCATCAGTAGGGGAACTAGTTTTCAACAGAGGCTCAGTGGGTAACTGCAGCAAAATTTGATGACATTCTAGAAGACATGTGCTCACAGTTTTCCAAACCAAAAGCTGAAAACACAGGTCTCGGGACTAACAGACATCAGGACCATCAGGGAGTCTGCGCAGGGAGTCTGCGCAGTGTGACTTGGAAAGCCTCCTAGGATGCTGAGGGGCAGGGAGCCCGCCACACTGCCTGCACCAAGTCTGTTTCTATCGTCTCTACTCAGCAACTGATTGGCTAGTCATATCCCCACCCCTTGGTTATGCAGAGCACGTCCAGGGACGTAAGGTCCCAATCCTGATGCCCATGTGGCAAGATAGAAAGCGGAGCATCGAAGGAAGCCAAGACTACGTGCTGTCACCCGTGTGTGGAAGTTGAAGAGTTTGCTCTTAGAGAAGGAAGAATGGCAGGTGAGATGGCTCAGTGGGTAAAGCCTGACGACCTGAGTTCAATCCCCCAGGCTCACATGGTGAAAGGGGAGACCCAACTCCACAAGTTGTCCTCTGATTCCACCTGTGCACCAGGGCGTGCATGCACATGTACACACACACACACACACACACACGTGCATGCACATGTACACACACATGTGCATGCACATGTACACACAAACATACACACATAAGTACAAAAATAAGTAAATAGAAACAGATATTGAGCAAAATGCCTCAGCAAATCAAGGTGCTTGCCACCAAGTCTGACGACCTGAGCTCATTCCTTGGGGTCCACATGATAGAAGAAGGAGAGAAGTAACTCCCAAAAGTTTTCCCTCTGACCTCTACACATATGCATGTACATGTGAGCACAAACACAAGAGTAAACCATTTTTAAGCTTTAAAAAAGAAAACTCCTAATGCCCCAACAAGTTACTGAAGCTTCATCTCAAAACCTCCAAAGCTGATCATTAAAGTTGTTGCAAGAATCTTACACCAAAATATACGATTTTGTCTTCAAGTGAGAAAAGATAAAATTTTAGATTCTTGGGGAATGGGCCACTGAAAGGATGTTCTGAAGGAAAAAGCAGAGTGAAGGGGCTGTTGCCTGTGTTAACTATAGGATTTTCCAGAAATCTCTCTCATAACAAAGGGTGGGTTGCGTGGGACTCTGAAAATGTGCTCTATAGATCTTTAAAAACTGCATTACTCGCTGTCTGCATGGTTTGGCTTTCTCAGTGTGAATTTTTAAAATTATGAGAAGATCTCTATTGACTTTGAATTTTTTCATGATCCATTCAGACACCTCCTTGTGAATATAAATATATAACACCTTTTTTAAAATTTGGATTTAATTCAAAACCCAGTGAGAAGCAGAGGGTTCAGCTGATAAATAGAAAAATCATCATCATCATCATCATCACATTCAGGCATTGATGGCTACCTCAGACTAACAGGGTTCACTTTAAGCCATAATCCCAATGAAGCTTTCCTGGTCTGAAAGCATTCAGCATCTTCTACTGGCATGTGTCCAGCCCTCCACGCATCCAGCAACTGTACATCTGACTGGAGAGGAAGATGAGGTTTTGTGAAGATCCACTCCCACCTCACTCACCACTTGAGCCTCAACAATGAAAAGAAACCTCAGAGTCTAATCTGATCTCCCCCAGAGCTGCATCTGTGGGAAGGGTTGAGATTAGACTTGGGGTATACACCACTCTGACTCGTAGGAGATCCATCCCCCTTGTTCAGACTTGAGCCTTAAGGAAACTGAACTTACTATTTGCAAAAGCCAACCTTGGAAACAATTTGGAACTTTGGAAACAGTTTGGAGATTCCTCCAAAAGTGAAACACAGGGCTGGGGGTGTGGCTCAGGGGTGGGCACCTGCCTAGAATCCCCACTGCAAGGCTGGGGGAATGTTTCAGCAACAGAGCATTTGACTAGCATATGTAAGTCATAAGCTCCATCCCCACTATCTCACAGAGGAGAGAGACAGACAGACAGACAGACAGAGAATTATGATGTGATTCAGTACTTTTCCTAGGTTTATCCACACATCATCCCCTCACCCTATAGCAGGAACTCAGACACTTGACCATGGAGATGCAAGGCAGAACCACTACCAAAAAGTAGAGACACTAAACATCTCTACAGGCAGCATGAGGCACGGACGTAATTCAACACTCAGGAGGCAGAGGAAGGAGAATCAAAGCAATTTCAAGGCCAACCTGGTCTACAAAGCAAGCTCAGGGCTCCAGCATCTCCCACTGTTTAAAATCAAGCACCAGGTGCACAGACATCTCATGGGCTTGCTACAGAACATGATGAACTGAGCTACACAGAAGAGGACTCGCAGGAATCTGGGGTGGGCACAGCCCTGATATCATCTCTCAAGGCAGACCCTCTCCAGCTCCAGGTAGTGAGTCTGCAGTTACCCCAGTTTCGTATTTAGAGCGTTCATCCATCCTCCTCCATTACAGAAAAGCTCCTCCAGGTGTGATAGTACACACTCATGACCCCAGCATTCATCCAAGAGGCAGAAGCAAGAGAGTCCTGAGTTCTAGACCATCCTGAGCTATACAGTGAGGCCTGGTCTCAGCCTCATGCCCAAAGAACCCCTTTCCTTCCACTGGTCATCAACCTGTGAGGTGTCCATGATGTAGAGATGGCAACCTGATTGCAGAGCAGCCTGTAACCTGGCAGTGGCTCCTGAGTATGACCAGGATGCTCATAGCAAGAAGGCAAGCCAGACGGAGGAGGAAACCAAACCCATCACTCAAGCCCCGCTTTAGCGCTTCATCTGCTTTGGCGACAGCTCCCTGGAAGGGACTATATTTCTCTTTTGCTTTCCCCACTAATAACAGGGAACAGGGTGATTTCCACGGTACTCTGAGCTGCTTTCTGACAGCCTGCATCTCCACCCACATGCCAGAGGCCATTTGTTCCGGGAGCTTCAAGCAGGCTCGGGTAAAATGGAAAAGGAAGGTGACAGGTGTCAGAATCAAAATGGAGTGCCCTGTGTCACTCCAAGAGGAAGCAGAGTCAAGAATGCCAGGAGTTTGTGGAGGGAGGGATCCTGGACACATGGGTGCCTGAGAAGACTCTGCCAGGGACACAGGCCTCAAGCCCCCACCACTTTCCGTGGCAAGCCCTTCTGCAAGGATACCTGGACAGCAGGGTTCTGCTCAGTCTTAGACGGAGGCCACTCTTGTTATCAACTGCTATAGAAAGAAATTTTTGCTTTGAAATATCCTCTTTAGTTTTGTCTTTAAAACCTTCATCTGGGGCTGAGTAAAATGCTCACCATACAAGTATGAGGACCTGAATTGGGTCCCCAATATGCACTTTTTCAAAAAGCCAGATATGGAAGTATGCTCTTGAAATCTCAGCACTGGAGAAGCAAAGACAGGTGGATCCCTGGGGATCAGTGGACAGATAGCCTAGCCTGATTGGCTACTTTCAGGCCAATGAGAGACATGGTCCCACGAGGCTGGTGGCTCCTGAGTAGTGACACTCAAGGTTTTCCTCTGTCCTCCACATAGATGCATATACTCATGCATGCATGTCCACACACACGAACATCTTTGTATGCATGTGTACACACACACACTTCCCACTGACTCAAACGTCTTCCATACGCCCAGAGATTACTATGGTACCCACATTCTCAGAGCAATGCCATTCCCAAGTGGATCCTGTTCATGGCACCCGGCTTGTATCTGTCATGAGGAATGGGAATAAAAATTGAATGACTGACAGATAGCTCTGCTATTGTAGAAAGATGCAGGCTTGGGGAGATGGTGGCAAGAATCTAAGACCTCTTGAATGGCAATGTTTTAATCCCCTTCTATACACTGCTGTCCACAGAGGCTTCTTCATGGATCAGACCCCTGTTCTGAACTCCGTTCCTGCCCAGACACCTGTGGGGTTGTCAAACAGATATCTCAAGCTAGACACCACCAAAACAGATCATGTCACTGGCCTTGACAATCAAGTAACATAACAGTGGTTTGGGATATCAGTGCATTCCCACAGGCCATTGAGAAGGAACCTTTCACCCCCTGCAGACTGACAGCAAGGCCAGTATTTAAAAAAAGAGGGCACCAGGAAAAATGAATATAAAGAGAACAATATCGGGCATCCAGGAACGCTATTGTGGACTCAGCACTCCGGAGGCTGAAACAGGAGGATCGCAAGCTGGAGGCCACTCTGGGCTACATAGTGAGAACTTGACAAGGGAGATAGAGACAGGAAGACAGATTTGTGAGAAGAGTTGATTAACTGTCATGATTGGTAGGTTTACCAGATGTCCTTCCACATGCTACATTGATCAAACATCCTAAAGAGGCCTAAGTTAAACATCACTGTAGATGGGTCTAAGAGTCAGAGCCTGTTTATCCTGTGGGTTCTTTGGGACAGAGGGCCCCAGGGTGGTGGGAGGCCAGGCCAGCATTCCAACAATCAGAGACTAAGGCTTTCTCTCACTCTTTGGCAGGTGGCTGAGTCAGCCAGGACATTGCCACTGAGCAGCTCAAGTCTGTTAGATTAACTCTTTAGATTCAGATGAAGGCGCTGAAATGAATTATCCTTCAGGTCAGAGTTTTATTAGGGGAGTGACAGCATTCTGCCATAGGCAGTGGGACAGAATTCTGAATAGGGAAAGAGCCTTCGTGCAAGGGAACTAGGGGAAATGCACCTATAGGTGCTGTGCCGTTGGAGCCTAGTCTTTGTGCTACATGTGACCCAGACTATGTGCTAGGGGTCAAGAGAGTGACAGGTAGGAATGGGAGTCTCGAAGGTACGAGATAAAACAATCATGTTATCATTCAAGGCTGTTTTGGGTCAGGGCAGCAGGGAGTGTACTAGATATCTTCAAGGCTCCAGCATCAAGCTTCTTAAAGGGACAGCATCCTATAGCAGGATGTCTGTGATCTTACATTGTGTAGATACCAGGTAGACATACAAGGCTTGATGCAGTCCTTAGAAGAGTCTGTGCTGTTGCTGCTGAGGGCATTAATTGCTTAGTGACTGCTATATTCATCTAATTGATGCTGTCAATTAGGATAATACCAATGTGTAAGTCAGAAGCACCAGGCTTTTCTCCCATTACTCCTCACTGATACTATTATGTGAACAGCCATCTTTTTTTAAAAAAAGGATTTTGTTTTGAACTGTGTGTAGGTGGCTAGGGTATGTGCAAGTGAGTGCAGGTGCCTGCAGGGGGAGGCCTCAGATCCTCTGCAGCTGGAATTATGGATTGGTTGTGAGTTTTCCTGACCTGGGTGCTGAGAACCAGACACAAGTCTTCTGCAAGAACAGCATGCACCCTCACGCTCTCTCAACTGCTGAACCATCTCTCCTGCCCTTGGAGTAATTAGTCTAAAGTGCAGAAATATTCAGGATCAATTTCTAATCTGTGGGAGTAAAAAAAATTACAGGGACCTATGGGGTTCCCTCAAAAGTAGTTCTCCTTTCTCTGCTACAGGCAGTTTACCTGTGCATCAGGAGCTGACAACTGGGAGGGACAAGATGGACATCAGAGGGGACCCCAAGGCTGACCTCCACTTGGAAAAAACAGAGGCTACCTGGCAAAGGGAATTGGGTATAACATGTCACCCAGAGTAAGGCACTCAGAGCAAAAGCCAAGATCCACAGACAAGAGAACAACCTGTGCAGGCACAGGCTATCCTGGTGGCACAGGCTACCCTGGAATAGCTTCAGGACACAGTCTGAAGTGACTGGTACATATGCCTCTAGGTTTTAAGTTTGGATGACACATTAAGAAACTAGCAGGGGTTGAGTTTTGTGCATGGTGATAGATATGGATCGATTTTCATTCTTCTATATGTTGATATCCAGTTATGCCAGAACCATTTGTTAAATATGCTTTCTTTTTTCCATTTGATATTTATTGCTTCTTTGTCAAAAATTAGGTGTTCAAAGGTATGTGGATTAATATCCGGGTCTTCAATTTGGTTCCATTGGCCCTCCTGTCTGTTTTTATTGTTAATACCAGGCTGTTTACAGTACTGTAGCTCTGTAGTAGAGTTTGAAGTCAGGGATTGTGATGCCTCCAGAAGTTCTTTTATTGTACAGAATTGTTTTGTCTATCCTGGGTATTTTGCTTTTCCCTGTGAAGTTGAGTACTGTTCTTTAGAGGTCTGTGAAGTATTTTCCTGGGATTTTGATGGTCATTGCATTGAATCTGTAGATTGCTTTTGGTTAGGTTGCCATTTTTACTATGTTAATACTTCCTACCCAAGAGCATGGGAGATCTTCCCACTTTCTGGTGTCTTCTTAAATCTCTTCCTTCAAAGATTTAAAGTTCTTGTCATACAAGTCTTCCACTTGTTTGGTTAGTGTTGCTCCAAGATATTTTATGCTACTTGTGGCTATTGTGAAGGACGATGTTTCTCTGATTTCTTTCTCAGCCCATTTATCATCTGTGTAGAGGAGGGCTACTGAGTTTTTTCTTAGTTAATCTTGTATCCTGCCACATTACTGAAAGTGTTTATGAATTGTAGAAGTTCCTTGGTAGAATTTTTGGGGTCGCTTATGTAAACTATCATATCATCAGCAAATAGTAAGAGTTTGACTTCTTCTTTTCCAATCTGTATCCCCTTGATCCCCTTTTGTTGTCTTAATGCTCTAGCTAGAACCTCAAGTACTATATTGAATAGATATGGAGAGAATGAACAACTTGTCTTGTTCCTGATTTCAGTGGGATTACTGTGAGTTTCTCTCATCAAAATAACAAATAATCCAATAAAAAAAAATGGAGTACAGACCTAATCAGAGAACTCTCAACAGAGGAATCTAAAATGGCTGAAAGACACTTAAGGAAATGCTCAACATCCTTAGTCATCAGAGAAATGCAAATCAAAACAACTCTGAGATTTCATCTTACAACTGTAAGAATGGCCAAGATCAAAAACACTGATGACAACTTATGCTGGAAAGGATATGGGAAAAGGGAACACTCCTGCATTGCTGGTGGGAGCTCAAGCTGGTACAGCCCCTTTGGATATCAGTATGGTGATTTCTCAGAAAATTAGGAAACAACCTTCCTCAAGACCCAGTAATACCACTTTTGGATATATATCCAAAGGATGCTCAATCATGCCACAAGGACGTGTGCTCAACCATGTTCATAGCAGCATTGTTTGTCATAGCCAGAACCTGGAAACAACATAAATGCCCCTCGACCAAAGAATGGATAAGGAAAATGTGGTACATTTACACAATGGAGTGCTACACAGCAGAAAAAAATAACAACATCTTGAATTTTGCAGACAAATGTATGGACCTAGAAAACATCATATTGAGTGAGGTAACCCAGACCCAGAAAGACAATTATCACATGTACTCACTCATAGGTGGTTTTTAAACATAAAGCAAAGAAAACCAGCCCCCAAATCACAATCCCAGAGAACCTAGACAACAATGAGGACTCTAAGAGAGACTTACATGGATCTCATCTACATGGGACGTATAAAAAGACAAGATCTCCTGAGTAAATTGGGAGCATGGGGACCTTGGGAGAGGATTGAAGGGGAGGGGGACAGCAGGGAGGGGAGCAGGGAAAAATGTAGAGCCCAATAAAATCAATTTTAAGAAAAACTAAAAGAAGAAAAAAAGAGAGAGACCAGCAGGGGTCAGCAAGATGGCTCAGCAGGCAAAAGCTCTCGCAACCAAGCCAGACAACCAGAATTTCATCCCCAGGACCCACGTGGTGGAAGGAGAGAACCCACTCCTGATAGTTGTCCTCTGATGTCCACATGTGTGCTGTGGCGCGCGCGCGCGCACACACACACACACCCCACACACAAAACAACCACCACTACCACAGCAACAATAATAATATAAATAAATAAAACTTAGATGGGGAGGGGGAGGAGGGGAGAAGTGACTCCTGCCTGCTAGAGACTTGGTAGGGGAGAGTCTTAGGTCTGCTCTTGTGGGAAGGCTGCCCTGGCTTCCCACCACCTGGAGACCCACCAGCTTAGGGTACCTCCCTGATGAGCTGCTCTTCCCTCTGCCTAAGCTCTCCTCTAGACTTCACAGATCCATGCCCTGTCTTTATTCAGGTTCCCCTCAGTGTCTCATCTGCAGAGAAGATGTTCCTGAGCCTGCCCTAGAGCAGACCCCCGCTACCTCGATTACAGCGTGTTGCAGCATGCGTATGGGGTGGGGGGTCACATGTCACAATGTGCATGTGCAGGTCAGAGGACAACTTTCTATCCTTCCCCCTTGTCTTTAAGGCAGAGTCTCTCTTGTTTCCACCATGCTCCAGGCTCCAGACTAGCAGACTCATAAGCTCTTGGACAGTTCCACTGTGTCTACCTCCCATCCTGCCATCTGCTAGGATTACAGACATGTGCCACCAGATCCAGCTTGTTTGTGTGGATTCCGGGGACTGGACTTGTGTCTTCAGTCTCACATAGCAAGCACTTCTACCCACTGAGCATATCACAGGCCCATTGTCTCTCTGTTCTACCAAAATACAAACGCTTAAGCTAGACAAGGTGGCACATACCTTTAATCCCGGCCCTTGGGAAGCTGAGGCAGAAGGATCTCTGTGAATTCCAGGCCAGCCAGAGATACACTTGAGGCCCCATCTAAGAAAAAAAAAAAACCTACTGGCCATCAAGAGCCCTGTCTAAACCTACTTGTTATATTCCTAGGACCAAGAGCCATTTGACATTTAAATGAGAACGAACATAAGAGAATGGACATGTGGTTTTACAAGAAAATATGTAGCCCAGAAATGTTCAGTAACACATTGAAGGGTTCCCAGGTCCCTAGTAGCAAAGCTAAGACTGTCCCTCAGATGTGGATGGCTTCAGCCTGTGGGTGATAATGGTGAGGAGTTGGAGAAGATGCTGGAAATAAACCAAATACAACTGATTGAGAGAAGACAGCTGAAGAGATGGCTCAGCAGTTAGAGCACTGGCTGCTCTTCCTGAGAATGTGCGTTCAATTCCTAGCACCCCCGTGACAGCTCACAACTATCTATAACCCCTGTTCCAGGGAATCTGACACCCTAACACAGACATATACCCGACAAAACATCAATGCACATAAAATAAGAACAAATAAATCATTTATTTTTTTAAAAAAAAGGCAGTAAAGATTTTCCCAAAATCAGGTTGAGAAGTCCAGGAAGAACTGACCATCCCAAAGGTCCTCCCAATCATAATGATTACACGTCCAAGAGACAGTCAGGAAAATCATTTTAAACCAAAGCGCACAGCTGAGCACAGCCAATAAAAGTCAGCAGGGCTTCATTAACAGGGCAGCCATGGGAAACGTGTCCTCTTTATCACAACACTGCTCTGAAAGAACCAGGGAGCGTCCAAGTAGCACAGCAGAATAAGCAACTGCACCTTGCCCTAAGGGCTGACTGCTAAAGGACAGTGGGCTAGCCCCTCACAGGCTGATGTGGGGGTCCATTCCAGAACTCATGTGTTGGTGCAGCCAGTGATGACGAGTGCTGGCCAGTTTGACCCAGCTTTCCTCGTGGAGGGAAGTCAGCATTTCAGCGGTGACAGCCCCCTGCTCAGCACCAGACCCTGTGAAAGTGGTTAGTAATACAAGGGTGACATGGGCTCTAATCTGAGATGCTTAAGAGGCCACATAAGGACTTTTACATAAGCACAGAGTCAGCAAGGCATGGCGGCAATGTCACCATCTACATCGTTCAAAGGGCTGGAGGGGTCAAGTGTTCAAAGCACTTGAGCACAAGGAGAAGCAGCCTCTGCTCTTTCCTGCCCATCCTCCAACCCAAAAGCTAAAGAGAGAGGAACCTGGCCTTATTCAGCAGACACCTGACATTGCTCCAGGCAGTCAGTCCCAGGCTCCCTGCCACTCTTCCCCAGCATCAAGACCCTGCAGAGGGCAGCTGACCCCAGTTATCAGTCAACTCTGTGAGGGAGGAGTGATCCTGGGTCCATCAGGAATAGGATGCACTGCTCTGTACTGTGTGTCTCTCACTGCTCCTCCCAGCAGCAGTGTAGTGATGAGCAGGTGGGCTGCATTCCTGCTGCCCGGATCTGGGCCACCTGGCTCCTGCACAGCTAGCTTTACACCCGAAATAACAACACACAGACTGTATTCTTTTAAACACTGCCTGGCCCATTAGTTTCAGCCTCTTACTCACATCTTGACTAACCCATATCTAATAATCTGTGTAACACCACGAATGGTGTCTTACTGGGAAAGATTCAGCACGTCTGACCTGGTGGCTGGCTTCATTGCATCTGTCTCAGAGAGGAGTGGTGGGGCAATTGTCTGAGCCATCTACCTCACTTCCTTCTTCCTGTTCTTTCTACTCCACCCACCTATGTTCTAACCTATTAGGCCAAGCAGTTTCTTTATCAATTAACCAATGAAATCATCAGATAGATAGAAGACACACCTACATCACAGCAGAGGCAGATCCATGACTCCACAGCTTTCCTAAGGCTCTGGGGCTACTACTGAGAGACCTGATTTTTCTCATTATTCTCCCTGCAAATACATAGTCGTGGTTTTCCAAAAACACTCAGCCGGGACAACTGCAATCCTAAACAGAGGAGAAAATGCGACAGAAATTGATTTTATAAATCAAAACTTTGAGGAGTTGCCAGCACAGAGAGGGGAAAGATCTATAAATGACCAGAAGAGTGGTAGTCAGCCCCTGAAAAGCACAGGACTCCCAAATGTGCCCATTGTCAACTTTCCATGGCACCATAGCAAGAGGGCACAGTCGTGACTCAGACCACAGAACCACTTCTGGTCCCTAGGTCAATACTCTGGCCGACTAATAGAAGGCTGGTAACATTACCTTTTAAAAATATCCTGCTACTCATGAAAACCCACCTGCTACTCAAATAAGATCTGGAAAAAGTGGGTGCAGTTAAGATAGAGAGTCACAGGAGACTAGTGTACTTCTTACTGGGGGCATAAATGTTCACCACCCAAACATGAGGGTGACTACAACAGGCAGATCAAATGTTCTAAAGACCAAGGCTGAAGGTTCTAATCTAGGGACTGGAAAGATGGTTCAGTGGTTAAGAGTGTTTACTGCTCTGGTGTCTTCTGTAAGGCTGGCTTAATAGCCATAAATTTCCTTAATCTGTTTTTATCATGGAAAGTTTTTATTTCACCTTCCTTTTTTTTTTTTTTTTTTTTGTTTTTCGAGACAGGGTTTCTCTGTAGCTTTGAAACCTATCCTGGAACTAGCTCTTGTAGACCAGGCTGGTCTCGAACTCACAGAGATCCGCCTGCCTCTGCCTCCCGAGTGCTGGAATTAAAGGCGTGCGCCACCACCGCCCGGCTTCACCTTCCATTTTTTAATAGATAGTTTTGCTGGGTATAATAGTCTTGGCTCATGGTTGTGGTTTTTGGTTGTTGCTTTGTTTTTTGTTGTTGTTGTTGTTTTGTTTTGTTTTCATGACTTGACTCTTTCAGAGAACCTAAGTTTGGTTCCCAGCACCCACACTGAGCATCTCACAACTGCCTGTAAGTCCATCTCCAGAGGCCTCCAACACACGCTTTTAGCTTCCACGAGCACCCACATTCAGTCACAAAGACACACACACAGAGGCACATAAATTTTTACATTAAAAATAAGTAAATATTTTAAAATAAGAAGGAAGAAGAGGAGAGATGAGAGAGGGAGAAAGGGAGAGAGAATGAGTGAGTGAGTTCTAATGTCAATAGGATTCCAAACTCCTATTTCATCCCCAGCTCCTCAGCCTGACCCTTGGTTGTCAACCATGGCCCTTCTAGACAGCTCACACAGTATAATATAAACCTCACTATAAGTTTACTGAGCACCACCTCAGATTTGCGGCTCACAGGCTGGAAAAGAAAATGGAGTCATACTTTCCCCCAGAAGAAAGAAAATGACTGAATTTTATTAGTGGTCATACTCCTCTTTTATGAAGGTGTCTTCGTAGAAACAGTATCTCTGCAGACGGGTACTCTGCCCTCTGCTCCAGGCTCAGTGAGCAACTGAAACAATGTGTAGATGTGCTCTGCCCTCTGGGCCCTCCACCAAAGAATGGGACGTGAACCTGTCATCCTGAGCCTGCTATCCTCATCTCCTTCTGATGCCACACGCTCAGGAAATCCTCTGTGCCCTCCTACACCATACCAGACCTCCCGGGTTTAGTAAGTGGCATCCATCTTAATTACTATAGTAATTACACATGCACACACACACACACACACACACACACACACACACACTCAGACTGCGAATCCCCAGGAGATGACACTGTTTAGGTTGTTGGACCTTTAAGAGGTGGAGGAGCCCTGCTGACAAAGTGAGTCACTGGAGGCAGGCTTTGAGGTCTTATAGCCCAGCGTCACTTCCAGTCCACTCACTGTTTCCTCAGTGTGACTATATGTGACCATACAGCCTCCTGCCACCATGCCGTCCCTGACTACTGCCATGGCTTCCCTCATCACAACAGACTTTGTCCCTCTGGAATTACAAGTCAAAATAAACTCTCTGTCCCTTAAGTTGTCTTGTCACAGTGACAGGGCAAGTAACTGTGAGACAGAAACAATTTGTGGGGAGGGGTACTCCCTGTCAGAATCACTTTCGAGGACGGAAGTAGTCTTTATCCATTCAGCCTGGTGTCCCACATCCCAGGGCATTCCCCAAAGCAGCCTCAGTGAAGAAGAGTAGCATGGCCCAAACCTGCGAAACCAGCATCTGAAATAAACCTATTTTGAGTGGGTGGGGTGGGATATACAACATTATGATAATTTATTTACTGAGTGAAGAAATAAATTATGATCTGTGTAAGAATCGAGATGGTGAGCCGGGGAGATGGTCTAGTAAAAGCACTTGCTGTGTAAACGTGAGGACCTGAGTTCAAATCCCCGACACCTTCTTAAGAAGCCAGACACGGTTGCACACACACCTGGAACTCTAGGGAGCTGTGGTGGACAGAAACAGGAGGGTTTCTGTGGCCTTGCTGGATGTGAGCCAGTAACAGGGTCAATGAGAGGCCCTGTCTCAAGGGACTAAGAAGAGAGTGACAGAACGGGACTCCCAGTGTCCTCCTCCAGCAAAGGGGAGAGATCGGTTCTTTCTCAAACAGACATCTATTCATCTGCCATCCACAGAAGGTGAGCAGCCCTGAGTCCATGTCCCTCTGTGGTAGCTATGGGCTGATGTCTGAGCATCCCAGCTAGACAGGGAAAGTCTTTGTGTCATGACGGGCCACCATGGCGCATGTTGTGGTTGGTCTTCTGTCTTCCTGACATCAGCTTACCTACAGCAAGCATAGGGGTGTCTGATCCTGACAAAGAGGCCTCCTCCTCCTCCATCAGACTCTCAGGCATCAAATCTATGGCTGAGTTTGGATGACACAGCCCATCTGCAGGAGGCTGGAGAGCCTCCTGGCTTTCACCGTCATAGATGTGGTTGGCACTGCCCCAGTTGAGGACTCTGGTCCAACCCTGTCATTATCCCTCAACAAGATCACCTCCCTGGACCTTTATTATTCAAATGTGTCAGGAAGCCCTTTGCCATAGCGGTCTCGTAACTGATTATCCCACTGGGGGCGGGGAGACACACCCCTTTTTGCTTTGTTAATGAAAAATGCAGGAGAGAGCTAAAAATAACTCTCTGAGGGGAACAGAATGTTAAGGAGTTTCAGGAACTTTCAGAATGAAAATGACAAGCGGCAGGCTTCCTTGTCTTCCGAGGGAGGAATTAAAAGAGTGGAGAGAACAGCCACAATCAGACCTGAGACTTTCGCAGCACCACTGTGTAGGTGACTAGCCTGATAGCAGCCCTCAGCAGAAATGCTTCCTCTCCCACCCAGAGCCAGCCTTGCAGATGGATGCGGATGAGGGGCTTGCTCTCCAGGTGGCTCAGCTGTATCCTTCCCTTAAGAGTTCCAACTACTAGCCAAGAGCTCCAGGCAAGTCAGGGATATTCAAATGGTTGAGCAATGCCATTCAGGGCGAAGCAGATGATGAATCTGATTTAATGATGAAAACGAAGGCATGGTCTCAGGAAGCCCTGGAAAAACAGGTGTTAGGGGTGGAACCGAAGAGGTGGCTGTAGTGGGGTCAGGGTGCCCGGTGTGCACGCATGAGGAACTGAGTTTGGATCTGAGCACCCACATAAAATGTTGGGTGTGGCTGTGGCTATGCATGTATAATCACAAGGCTCTGGGGCTTGGAATCAGGGGGATCACTGGGATGAGCTTGCTGGCTACCAGCCTTGCTCCAGGTTCAGTAACAGACTGTTTCAAAGGGACTAAGAAAGTGACAGAGCCTTGTCTTCCTGTGGTCAATGTACACACACACACACACACACACACACACACACACAAAAGACCCAGGGATGAGAAGATAGGGCAACAGTGGAGGCCACATTGTCTCAGTGCCACCATTCGAGGACAATCTGAGTACCTCCATCTCTCCACTGTCATTTCCCACTCCGCATTGCCCCCCACAAAGACTTTAACTGAGTTCTAATGGTTTCAGCCATGCCTGTCCCTTGACTCAGCCCTCCTTACTCCACTGGTCTGATCTCACTGAAGCTGCCTCATGCAGTAGGCCTCTGCCTCTAGGTCGTCTCATGTCACCAAGGACCTTTGTGACACGCTCTGTGGAGCCCCAGCTCTGCTCAGCCCCAGCCCCTGGGCAGAGCACCTTGGCCTCCTTGTCACGCCTGCTGACCATACCCAGCTCCTGATGCTGTCCGTACCCAGCTCCTGATGCTGTCCTCAGATCTTCCTGGACATGTGAGCCTCTTGGCCCCCAGAAGCTTTCTTCTCCCAGCTTCCCATTAGAGATCACGGCCAAGTTCTTCCTTTCCCGGCCTCTGGAGGGCATGGGAGCAGACCTGAGTATCTGCCTTTGCTCTCTCAGCTGTATGTACTCAGAGCATAATAACTGTATGTGTTACCCTCCCGAGGTCCTACAGTGATCCCTAGCTGCTCACACTCTGGCTGAGCAAAATGGTGTCCAGATACAGGAGATGCTGGGACCAGCATAGGCGGTGAGGACCAGCCTGGAAAGCCACACCCACCAGAATCTCAGGGTCAGAGAGATTAGCAGTGAGGGTGGGGAAGAAAACCTGAGCCAGGAACAATGGAGAAGAGCAATGCTGATGGGGACCTAGAGTCCCTGGGAACAGGAGGAGCGAGATGACAGAGGCAGTTCCTCAACCACCCTCACCCCCTCCCCATCCATGTTTTGAAATCAGAAGGAGTGGATTACAAATCCTGTGACCTCAGAATAGCTTGCTGCTCAGAAGGCCAAGCTGCCCCAGGGCGGATCAGGGCTGGGCCTGGCAACCAATACCTGATGCAGGCTGAGGTTGCAGCCCTGCTCCCAATTCAGGAGGTCTGGGTGTCTGCAGGGTGGGAAAAAGACAGACACAAAGGAGATGGAATAGTGACTTCAGACAGGAGCTGCCTTCTGGAAGAGACTGGAATTTTTAAATAAAAGCCAGAAAACAGGTAACCGCTACCGAAACTGTGTATGAAATCCACAAAATTCAAAGGTGAAGTTGAAGGGTCACAAGCTCATCTTTTTATTTTTGAAGTGGGAGGGGCGGGTACCTTCAGAGGCCAGAAGAGGGCATCAGACCCGCTGAAGCAGGGGTTAGAGGTGGTCAGGAGTAGCTATGGGTGCACTGGGAACTAAATCTAGGTCCTCTGCAGGAGCAGGGCAGTTTCTAAAGCCCCCACTATGTGTCAGCCTTGGTGGACACAAAAACAAATTTCCACCTTCCACCTTAAGGGAGCACAGAGTGAATGCAGGGCAGACTGGAAATAAACAGGATTCTTAGGACCCATGGCAGGGTGCGCATGAGGCAGGGTGCAATGACTAGTGGGTAGGATGTGAACAGAGAGGTTCAAAACCAAAAGCCTTTCCCTCCATCTTCCCTGCAGGACTAAAGTCCCTTCATACCATAGCAAAGCCCCATGTACGGAAGAAAGCAGGGTCAGTCCTTCAGACAGTCGCCCCAGAAATGAGGTCCCTGATACCAGCATCCCCAGGAGCTCACGCCTCTGGCTTCCAAGTCCATTGGGAAGGGAGACATATTTGCAATGCTCCCTAGGACCAGTTTAAGGATGGTTAGAAATGTGTACAGTTAGAGAAGCGTGCAGTTATAAAAGTGTATAATTAGAGAAGTGTGCAGTTAGGAGCTCATAGCTGGGGACGTCAACAGATGCAGGTTTAACTGAACGGATCTGGAGAGTCACCCTGGCCATCTTTCCAGAGACTGAGACCTCCTTTAAAACCCAGAAGCACACTTGGCTCCCACACACCTTGCAGAGGTCAAACGGGCACAGGTCGGCTGAAGTAATGGCCACCCCCAATGCTCAGAGTTGCCTTACAAGTAAAAGCTGACTCATCTAGATGGCTCAGAGCGCAAGGAAATCGGCAGTCAAGCCTAATGACCTGAGTTCAATCCCAACCCCCATGAGGTGGAAAAGGGTCAGCTGACTCCCCAAGTTGACATCTTACTCCCACATGTGCTCCAGCACTCATGCACACTCATACACACACATGCACATACATGCATACACACGTGCGCGCACGCACACACACATACACACACACCTTACACAGAGGAGAGTTTCAATTAGCTAATTAATTAAAATAAAGTGGGAGATGTATGTGAGCTCTCATCCCTAGCTGAGGAGTTGTTGACAGTCGCTGGCTGCCAGGGGAAGGAGAACTAGTGGCGTTCTTCCAGGATGTGGTCCCTGGTGGGTTGACCATGGTTCCACACTCATGCCTATATGGGAAGCACTAACTGGATGGATATAGTATGCTATTTTAAAAAGAAAATTTTAAAAAAGGAAAGAAAGAAGGAAGAAAGGAAGGAAGGAGAGAGGGGGGAGAGGGAGAGAAAGAGGACATGACATTGGGAGAGAGATCCGGGATATGGGATGCGGGCCCAGGATAAATTGAAGGTGGGAAAGAGGGGGTGAATATGATTGAAATACATTATATGCATGCAAGCAACCATCAAAGAATAAATACTGTATAAAAGGTAAAATAAAGTTAAAATGAAAATTTATTCCTTATGTGTACATTACTGGTTCCAATGTAGTTTAAGCCACAAACTGTATCCTATGGTGCAGAGGCTCTCTCCTCCTTCTCTCTTCCTCCTCTCTCTCTCTGTGTCTCTCTGTGTCTCTCTATCTCTTTCTCTCTCTATCTCTGTCTGTCTCTCTCTGTCTCTGTCTCTCTGTCTCTCTCTCTCTCTCTGTCTCTCTCTCTCTCTCTCTCTCTCTCTCTCTCTCTCTCTCTCTCTCTCTCTCTCTCTCTCTCTCTCTCTCTCTCTCTCTCCCATGTCCCTCCCCAGTCCCATGAAACACAGGCTGGCCTAGAACTTGAGATGTAGCTGAGGATAACCTTGAACTGCTGACCCGTCTGCCTCCACCTCCTGAGTGCTGGGATCACAGGTGTGCACCACCATGCCTGTTTTGTGTGGTGCTGCAGATGGAGTCCAGGGCTTCATACATATCAGGCAAGCGCTCTTCCAGCTAAGTCGCATCCACGGCCTGAGACTGAAGCCCCCCACACCGACTTATTCCCATACACACTACACACAAATGTGTTCCACGCAGCTGAAGCTCTGTGTGTAGTGAGGGATGGCGCCAAAGCCAAAGCATTCACCACCTGGCCTTTCTCAGGAACCCTGGTGACCTCTGCTTCACTCAGGGTCTCATCTCTCCAATACCGTCACCCTGGGGAAGAGTTCTAGAAAGTTCCAAAATGCTGATAAACACTAATATGGAAGAAACACAAACAGCAGTCACTTGGAACACACTGGCCAGAAACCCAGGAGCTAGAGCTCAGTGGCTCAAAAGGGAATTCACCAGAGCGACAATGCACTTCCAGATCTCTCATGTTTTTTATGTTAAGCACAGGTGCACGTGTGGAAGTGTGCATGAGTGTGTGTGCATGCATGCAATGTGTATGTGGTGTGTGTTAAATGCTGTGTGTGGAGTGGGTGTGTGGTGTGTGTATTGTGTGGTGTATGCACAGTGTGTATACATTATGTATGGTGTGTGTGTGGTGTGTATGTGTATGGTGTGTACGCATGTGTGCGGTGTGTGTGGTGTGTGTGGTAGGTATGTGCGTGTGGTATGTGTATGTATTGTACAGTATGTGGTGTGTGCAGTGTGTGTGTAGGTATGTGCATGTGGCATGTGTATGTATTGGACAGTATGTGGTGTGTGCAGTATGTGTGTGTGTAGGTATGTGAGTGTGGCATGTGTATGTATTGTACAGTATGTGGTGTATGCAGTGTGTGTGTAGGTATGTGCGTGTGGCATGTGTATGTATTATACAGTATGTGGTGTGTGGTGTATATGTGTATGGTGTGTATGCATGTGTATTGTACAGTATATGGTGTATGTTATGTGTGTATATGTATGTTGTGTTTGTGATGTGTGTTGTGTGTATATTTGTGTGTAGTGTGTGTATGCATGTGTGTATCATGTGTGTGGTGTGGAGTGTGCAATGTCATGGTGTGTATGTATATGTGGCATGTGACTATGTATTGTAGTGTATGATGTATGTGTGGTGTGTGTATATGTATGTGAATATGTACAGTGTGTATGTGTGTAGTGTGTGTTTGTAGTGTATGTATTATACAATGTATGGTTATGTATGTGTGGTGTATGTGCATATGTACACGTGAATATGTGTGTACGCGTGTGTATGGTGTGTAGTGTGTATGCATTGTATATGTGCACATTCATGTGGAAGTCACAAGTGTCCTTCAGATGTTCATGTGCTTCTGAGACAAGGTCTGTCACTGTCCTGAATGTCACCAAGTAGGGTAGACTGCCCAGAAAGCTGCAGGGGTCTGTCTGTCTGTCTGTCTTATCACTGGGAGTATAAGCAAGCACCACCACATCCAAGTTGCTTTGTTTTTGTTTTTATTTTTTAGATTTTTTTGGCATTGAACTCAGGTCCTCATTCTTGGACTGAGACATCTCCCCAGCACCACACCCTTAGCTTTGAAACATTCCAGGACCCTAGAAAATCTTCTATTCCAGAAGATTCGTGTGTGAAAGACATGATCTGGTCCAGTCACCTACTCGGGAAACTGGAAAAGTAGATAAAGAATGAGCATGCTTAGTAAGTGCACGAACACACACACACACACACACTTACACACACAGGGGGGGCGGGAAGAGATCACCCTGCACTCCCCTGCTTTGATGAAATTATTTTTTTATGCAAACCCTAGTCTTAGCCTAACCAGCAAATCTCTCTGCGCTTCAGGAAAGCCTCCCCTCCTACCCAATCCACCCCACCTCCTGTGCCTTCCTGGACTGATCAGAATTACAAACCTGATTTCCTTTAGTCACTGAGCCCAAGCTGTGGTTCCCACAAATGTCCCCAAGTATCGGGCTTTACTGTCAGCCTACAGTTCCCAAGGTGGCGGTTACCCCTGTATTCTATTGGATCTCAGCTCCCAAACCCTCTCCTTTCTCTCTGATCCCTGCTTTATTCTCCCTTCTCCACCTCCTGGGTTGACATCCTCCTACCTCATTGTCCCTGCTGTTCAAATACACAGAGGCTGCCCCCACTCAGACCCCCCACCTCCCAATTAGGAATCACTCCAGAATTCCCTAGAACCATCAATGGTAGGCTGTTGCCTTTCTATTAAACTCAAAGTACTTATTTCTTTGAACACGTAAGGAGCCTTCTGTTCGGACTGCTTGGGGGCTTGGATGGTGAGGTGTAGTCTCAGTTTTTAATGAGTGCAATTCGGCAGCGAATCATTCCAACCTCTGCACTGAAAGGTCTCTTGTTAGCTGCACAGAGGGGAAGAAAAGTGTCAGCGCATGGCATTTAAGCCTCGCTTCTTAACCCAGAGCTGTCTCACGGGTTTGACCCTGATTGGAAACAGGCACCCAGCGAGGCGTCTTATAGACTCCTTAAGAAAGACGGAAATAAAGGACCCAGATGGTCCATACAGGGCAGGGGTGGTCTTCTTTTCTTTCTCTGTGCCATGTTAATAGACAGAAATGTTTTCTCTTTTAAGCTTTAAGAAAAAAACAAAACACAAAAACAAAAAACAAAACATGTTGTCACAAACTGCCTACATAAAAGACCTTCAAATAGTCCTCAAGCCTCAGTTTCCTGCTAGCAATTCATTGCAATATTGAGGGGCTGCTCATCCTTGGAACCCTGGCTGGCAGTGGAATGACAGGAATAATCAGAAACATCCCACATGCACACATGTACATGCACATGCACACATGCATTCACACGCATGTGCACACACATCTGGATTAGGTAGGCACCCCCTTCATCTCTGGGCAACTGCTGGCACATATAGCCTCGCAGTGCAAAGCTGAGCTGACAAGAACTCAGTGTCTGTCAGTGTTCATATTTTACACTTGCCATTCTATTCCCCATGCCAGATTTTAAAAAAAAAAAAAAAAAAAAAAAAAAAAAAAGATAGGCTGCCATGGTTTTTAATGGCAACTTGGCATTCACAACAGGGCACTGGTCTACATAGGTGGGTCTGAGCCAGAGCCCCCCATCTCTGTTCAAACAAGCCCTACTTGAAAGCTCCATTCAGCTCTCCAGGGCCATGTGCACGAGCAAAACAATAATACATTGAGCGCAGACAAGGGCCGGCTTCTGTTGGAGCTGGCCCTGCTCCTGGGGAAGAACATGAGCACAACCTGCCCAAACAGTGACTAACAAGGCAGGGACAACCCAAAGGGCACTGTGATTGGCCATGGCAGAGGGACAAGCAGAGTCAGCACACATCATCCTAAGACTCCCTGGAACCTCTGGGCTTCAGTGACAGTCATCTGCCCCCACAAAAGGGCAGTGTTCAATAAACGCATGTGCAGTGAGAAACCTCCAAGGGTAGAAAGTGAATGAAGAATATAAAACATGAGGTCTTGGGGCAGGGGAGATGGCTCGGTGGCTAAGGGTGCTTCTTCACCAAGCAGGAGAACTTGAGTTTAAAACTCTAGCACCCATAAAAAGCCAGACATGGAGCGGGTGGACCCTAAGAGCTCACTCGTTATTGAGCCAGGTCTGAACACTGAGGTTTTTGGTTGAGTGGATGATTCAAAGTGAAGAGGCAGAGTGACGGAGAAAGACACTCCCTATGTCTTTCTGCTACCCAAGGGTGAAGTCAGATTCCCCACTGTATGCTGGGAATATGTTTTATTACCATTGGTTAATGAATAAAGCTGTTTCAGCCAATGGCTTAGCAGAACAAAGCCAGGCAGGAAATCCAAACAGAGATATAGAGAGAAAGTAGGCAGAGTCAGAGAGACGCCATGTAATTGCCAAAGGAGAAGGACCTGGAACCTTTCCGGTAAGCCATAACCTCGTGGCAATACACAGATTAATAGAAATGGGTTAATTCAAGATGTACGGGCTAGCTAGAAATATGCCTGAGTCATTGGCCAAACAGTGTTGTAATTAATAAAGTTTCTGTGTGGTTATTCTGATCTGGGCAACCAGGAAACAAACAAGCAGTCTCGCCTACAAATGGCACACCAGCGTAGGGCAACTACATCCACATAAAACCTAAAAGAATTCTAAACAGAAAACAACAGAGCTAAACATGTCTTCTTGTTAGCAGCATTTTCTCAGGTGGGTTCTGTTTGCTAGAGGCAAGCAGAGGCATGACTCCTTTAAGATAAGGCTTTCTGACAGCATTAGGAGCAAAAATTGTGAGGCTTCATTAAGAAATGGTGGCTTCTTGGTTTGTGCCAGCAGCATGAACTCTGGCAAGGTCCTGAACTTAAATGGGGTTTGTGAGCAGCGTGCTACTAGTTGCTTAATGGCGATATAGACCTGCTGCATTCCTGGAGCTGGGGCGGTGAGCATGCCTCTACCATGTTGGACTGGGCAGAGCAAACAGGGATGCAGAGAGAGTTGGTACTAGGCACGCTCACTTAAAAAAAAAAAGGTGTTCCTGGTCAGAAAAAGATTTCAGATACAGAAATAAAACACCTCTAAACAAGACACAGAGTGTTAAAAAATATACATAGGCTTGGAAAAGAGAGGAAAAAGAGTATAGACAGCTATAAAAAGAAGTAAATAGTTTTAAAAATCAAAGTCTTTAAAGAGACAGTATAAAGTAACATAAAAGAGTACAGACAGTCATAGATTAAAGGAGTAAAAATAATAAATATTAAGAAGTAATAGAAAAAGCCACATAAAGATGGAAAATACGCAAAGAATCTGGATTATGTATATTGTTGTGTTTTCTTTGAATTTTTTGACTGCAGAGAGACATTTGATCCTGGGGGCTGCTAAGCTAACATAAATATTTTAAAGGTATCTTGACTTGAAAATTTGAGTCTAAGGATATGTTACTTTGGAAAAGAGGTTCTGCTTTTGTTTCCACAGAAGATAAGAACCTATGGATTCCTTCCACACTAATGTGGTTTGATGGAACAAGCCCCTCTTCCCCCACCCCAAAAAAAAGGTCTCCATGAACCCTTAAAATATCTTGCCCAACAAACAGCAGGAAGCAGTTTGGAGAAAAAATTCCCAAAATAATTGTTTATAAATGTTTATTTTCACTTAAAGGGGGTTGATTATAAATGACTAAATGATCACAGTAGATCTGTTTCTAAAAAGGAGGGAGATGTGATATAGAGATGAATACTTTGCATTGGTATGGATCTAGGTCTATTGATACATATAAGGTTGTTTGTTATACTGTATATATGTATTTCGTCTTTTGTTTAAGGTATTATGTTTGTGCATCTCATTTAAAAATATAATGTATAATTAAGAAATACAGATTAACAAATAGTTATCTATAATAGTCAAAACTGTAGTCATGTTAGTTAGGTTTTCTAGATATACAGAGATGTATTTCAGTTAGATAGATTATCTTCAATACTTTAAAGACTTACAGAATATGGCATTTAAAATGTTTTAAGAACTTAGACTTTTCTCAACAGTGAAACATGTCTGCTTCTGGCACCACCAGTTACTTCAGAGAGGTTGATGGACATTGAAGAAACTCATTATCGAATTTTCCTTCAGTGTAACAAGGATAGCCATTTGGGCAAGAAACTGCTCTTGCCTGAACTGCTTGATGTTATGCTGTATGACCTGGACATGCAGACCCACAGAAAAATTACTGTTGAACTTGCCTAAAGAATGTGAGACAGTACTTCAGGATTCCTGCTTCATGAACGAGTCTGCCAAACATTCTGCAGGACACAGAAGAAAGTGACTGACAAACTGCCAATATAGGCAAAACAGCCTTTCAAAATTCCTGCTTTATGGGAAAGTCTGCAGGATACTAAGAGCCCATAGGCTGAAGATGGATGCCCCAATGGTACAGAAGAACTTTGGGTGACTTTCCAGGCAGCAAGATGTCTCTGTCAATTCTAGAACTTTGGAAGTTGTTTACAATGTACTTCCTGTTAATTTAGCTAATATTATATCCTTCTGGGGTCTTTGATGGAGTTGAAGACTGCATAGTTATATAGTTTTCCTTAGTTATGATAAAGGATAAGATAGATGATAGAGTATTTTCCTTAATTTGCCAAATGTAAATAGATTAAATATATGCAATTTCACTGTGTTAAAAAGTGAAAACCTTCCTTTTTAGACAGAAAAGGAAAATGATGTGAGATTCCCCTCTGTATGCTATGAATATGTTTTATTACCATTGGTTAAAGAATAAAGCCGTTTTGGCCAATGGCTTAGCAGAACAAAGCCAGGCAGAAAATCTGCAGAGATATAGAGAGAGTTATAGTCAAAGAAACACCATGTAACTGCCTAAAGAGAAGGACCTGAAACCTTTCAAGAAGATAAGCTACAGCCTGTGGCAATGCACAGATTAATAGAAATGGGTAATTCAAGATGCAAGAGCTAGCTAGAAATATGCCTGAGTCATTGGCCAAACAGTGTTGTAATTAATATAGTTTCTGTGTGAATTATTTGGGTCTGGGTGGCCGGGAAATAAACAAGCAGTCTCTGCCTACACAAGTGCATGTGCATGAGCGAAGGAGCCCTCACAGTCATGTGCGTGCACCATACACACACACACACACACACACACACACACACACACACACGGAAAAGAACACGAAGTCCTCTTCAAACACACACGGTCACAGAGCTCCAAAGCTTCACAAAGCATCTCTGACTTGCCATCTGGCAAACAGTAATGACACTCTGTTCTGCCCTGTGATTTTCAATGCTTGATTTAATTTCAGGTTGAGGGTCTTGAGTGACACTGGAAATGGTCCTGAAGATCAGGCAGACCTCTCATGAAACAATCAGGAAAGTATGCATGTTGCACACAGCCTTAAAAGACAGCAGAGGAGTGTCCTCGCCTTGAGAAGCACATGGTAGGCTATTGGCAGTCGTGAGCCCAGGCTATCTCCCCAGAGCAGCGCCTGTGATAACTGATGCTAGGGAAGAAGAAAGAAAAGAACCAAAGAGAGAAATAAAGGCGCAGAAGACAGCATCCCTTCCAGAAACCTACAAAACAATTCACCAAATGCTCTTGCTTAAAATTCATACCATCGTGTTAATCCATTGAACATTCACACACTACTGACACCTTATTAACTGCTCATAGTCCATCCATACTAATAACACCTTTCAAAGAATCAGCGGACCCAGTGCTGTGTTCCCTCAGCTGTGAGCCAAAATGAATCCTCTCTCAAGTCATTTCAGTCATTTATTCAGCAGAGTCAAAAAAAGTAACTAGTCCACATAAACTCCATAAACATGACCACACATGCATGCATACTCACACCCAAATATGCATGAATACATACATGCACACCCACACACATGTGCATACACACAGGCACATCCATAGGTGCATGCATACACACATACACACCCATATATGCAGGCTCACCCACACAAATGTACACACACACACACACATACATGCACACTTAAATACCTAGATGATCCTGTGTTGTTCCAAGTTAACAGTTAAAACTAAATATCATAGTGCCGGGTATGTCTTTGCATTTCTGTTAAACTCTAGAAAAGGGGGCCCAGGGAGAAGGCTCTGTTAGTAAAGTACTGCCACTCAACCACAGAAAAACTTGAGTTTGATCCCCAGCACTGGAACAAAAATGTCAGGCACAGCAGTGCACACCTGGAACCCCAGCACCATGGGAAAGGGAGGCAGGCAGATGGTGAGACACTCTGGCCAGCCGGCCTTGTGCGACCAGTGATATCCAGTAAGAGACCCTATCTCAACAAATAAGTGGATATCAACTGAGAAAATCACACCCAACACTGACCTCAGGCTCCACAAGCCCCTAAACATATGCATACACACACACACACAAGAAAACATACACACATGCAAACGCACACACACACAAAACAACGATTCAGTGTACAGAGATAAATAATGAGTCTGTGGTACCCGAGATCAAGCACGAGTAAGAGTTCCTGAGACAAAGGTGAGAAAGTCATCAGGGTGTCACAACGTTCTTCCCCGGGCTAGTCAGGTGACTTGATCTATCAAAATTCGCCAACATGCACATTCACAGTGCATGTGTCTTATTGTATCAAAATTACACCTCAAAATTTTTCATTTTTCAAAAAAAGCAATCATAGAAGAAAAATTATCTCAAGAGGGAAAAAAAAGTTGGATTGACAGTAACTCCTCGACAGAAACGGCATAAGCCAGAGACAGCATAATGATATATTCAAAGTGTTGAAAGAAAATAACTGCCAGCTTAGATTTCTATTAAGCAGGAGAGATACCCTTCCAGGATAAAAATGAAATAACGGCATTTTCAGACAAACAAAAACTGATTCAATTTACCCATGGCAAACACTGTTAAACAGAACAGGGGAGGTGCAAGAGGAAGAAGCCAGAAGGAAGAGAGTGAGGAGGCAGGAGGAGTGTATATGTGTACCTGTGTATGTATGTGCACCATGCGAGTGCAACACCTACTGAGGCCAACAGAGGGCACCAGAGCCCTGGAAATAGAGTTACAGGCAGTTGTGCATCACCATGTGGGTGCTGGGAACTGAACCCAGTCTTCTGAAGAGCAGCCTGTGCCCTAACGGCTGAGCCACCTCTCCAATCCTGACACTGATGATTTCCACCAGCTTCTTTTTGGCTACTATTGACATGGCAGACAAACACACACAAACATATATATATATATATATATATATATATATATATATATATATATATATATATATATACATTGGAATACATTGCTGGCTGGTTAGAGGTCAAGGTCTACCATAGCCTGGCAGCTTTCTCCAAAGCTCAACAATATGGGAACTCACCCCTTTCCCCAGGAAGGTCCCTGCTCTCTACCTGCCCTTATCTGGAGAATGTTCCCAGGCCTGGGGAACTGACCTTATCTGAAAACTGTTAGACGTCTGTCTGTAAAACCAGATGCCTGATTCATCTTTAGCTTGACCCTTGATGCAGATCCCTGCTAAGAAGGCTTGTGCTAGGGGCTCTGCTATAGGATCCTACAACCACATACCAAACCTTGTAATAGAAGTGTGCCACTTAATGCAAATTAGGGCTTGTCCCCAGGTTCCCCAATCCTATATATTACTTACACTCTTGAATAAATTGAGTTGATTCTCGGAAATCTGTCTTCCAGAGGGCTGTCTCCATTCATGCTCATGGAACACATACAAAGCTTTCTGTCACCCCGTTTGCCTCTTTCCCCTGTCAGACTGATGGCCCACAGGCAAAGAGGGAAAGAGGACCCCCACTCATACACACATACACATGTATAGGCACATACATGCTTGCGCACACACAAAAGCTTTACAAAGGTTGTGATCCCATTTGTAAATACCTGTGATTTTTTTAAAAAAAAAAAAAAAGCACCCACACATACACACAAAGAGGAGAAAAAAAAACTGCCCCCAACAGAATATAAGAAATTGGGAAGAAGAGGACCAAGGTACCAGAAAAACAGCAGCTAAGTGTTTTTCCACATCTGTTCCATCCCCAGCACCAATGTGACCCTCAAGGCTTTGAGGCCATAGGGAATGAAGTAACTAAGATTGCACAGCAAGGCATGGATTTAAAAAGTACAGTGTCGCTAGGATCTGGTGGCACACACCTTTAATTCCCACACTCAGGACGCAGAGGCAGAGAGGCAGGTGGATCTCTGACCCACAGACCAGCATGGTCTACAGAGTGAGTTCCAGGACAGCCACGTGTGATTACATAGAGAAACCCCATCTCAGGTAAGGAGGTTTTCTCAGGGCACATTCCACAGCACGTACAAGATGAGGCCCAATTCCATCTTCCACAGCAAGGGGAAAATTGAGAATTAATAAAGAATACTCCTTCTTTAATCCATGAACACCCCAGTACTCCCCAGCCCCAGTGAAGGCAAGCTGAACCGATCACCACAGAGACTGGGAAATCCACCTTCACCCTGCCTGCCCTTCCCAATCCAGCTCAGTTTCACGGCACACACTGCTTCCTACTTTGTTATCACTAAAGCCACCAGAGAAAACAAATGGAATGAAGTCTGGCATTGTTAACAGATTTTTAGGGGGGGGGCACAATACATTTTTCTTGTGGTTATTTAGCTCTAGTAGCAGCTGTTGACAAATTTTTTTTAATGTAAGCACCACCAGCTGTAAGTTCCCTTTGGTTATAAATATTTAATTATAAAGCTTCCATTTAAGCTGAAGGTAAACCCACTTCTGTCCAAAAGGTGTTAGCAAGAACACAGACAGACCAAAAGCCACCCCCATCGCGATGAGCAACCACCCTATGCTCCCTGATAGGATCTGAAGACGTTTCCCCCAGATCCAAGAGTCCTTCAGGGCATGGACAGGTGTAGTGGCTCCTGTTACATCTTCTCGACACAAAGGAGCGAAACTCAAATTGAGAAAGGGCCTGCCTCTGTTTAGCTGGGAACCCCCCTTGGGCCTCATTCCAAACCCCGCCCCTTCTTAGAAAGCCCACTAAGAGGCAGCTCCGCCCCCAAAGCTCAAGACCACACTTACAGTCCCTAGACCTGCCACGTGATTTCTCTCCTGCTTTCTCAGAGATCTTCCCAGGGTGCTTTGCTCAGATTAAATCTGGTTTTATTAATTTGACTTATTGCATCAGTGGAGAAACACACAACCGGAGATTTTCAAAATACATACCAGCCTCCATGGCATCTGACTAAAGACAAGCCTATGGGGCATTTTCTTAATTAGCGATTGATTGGGGAGGGTCCAGCACACTGTGGATTGTGCCACCTCTGGGCTGGTTGTCAAGCAGGCTGAGCGAGCTGCCTGAGCAAGACTATAAGCAGCACCCCTCCATGGCCACTGCATCAGCTTCTGCCTCCACGCTCCCACCTACTCTAAGTTCCTGCCTTAGCTTACTTCCGCGGACAGTGATTGGAGCTGTGTAAGCCAAACAAACCCTCGCCCCTCCAAGTCGCTTCAGCCATGGTGTTTCATTGAAGCAAAAGAAATTCTAAGACACCAGGCAACTGTGGAGAGGGCAGGCCAGAAGCAAGTCCCTAAGAGGACCGCTGGCCCAGGAGCACTAAGAAGAGACTGAGACACTGCCTACCACCCAACCCTATCCGGTACCCCACACCCTCCTTTTCAAGTTCCTCATTCCCCTGCAAAACAGAATCTCAGGACCAATCAGAAGGAAGAACTGGAACTTATAAAGACAAGATTTTTGATGTACAATTAAATACAGGGGGGAGAGGAGACCCAGCAAAAGCACAGTGCACACCCAAGGCACCAGCAGTGTTCTCAATGGGGAGATTCCTAGGCTCGGTTTGGTTTTTGAGACAGGTCTTAGTTGGTTCAGCTACCGTCAAAGTCACTATGCAGCTAAGGATGACCTTGAACTTCTGATCCTCCTGTTTCTACCTCCTGAATGCTCTAATTACAGAGATGTACTGCCTTAGTGTTGGGGCTCACACTGAGTGCTTTGTGCATGCTGAGCAAGCACCCTAACAACTGATCCATAGCCCCACCCCTGTAACTAGCTTAACAATAGCTTTGTATATCTGTTTGGTGGCTTCTAAAGTTCAAGTATGGGCAGCAACCCCAGTCCCAGCCTGGCAGAGTCAGAGAGAGTGGGAGCACGGTGGAGGCCCCAGCCGCAGCTCGGAAGAGTCAGAGAGAGAGAGAGAGTGCAAAGAGAGAGAGAGTGCAAAGAGAGAGAGAGTGCGTGTGTGTGGCCTCAGCCCTAGCACAGAAGAGCTGGAGAAGGAGCACGGTGGTGGCCATGGCATAACAGAAGCATCAACAACAGCAGCTTCCAGAAATTATATTAAGAAGTCCCTATGGGAAAGAGCACCTGTGTCCCAGGCAGCAACCAGTGCCATCCTCTGTACGAGATACCCCACTGCATCAGCAACCACCAAAGCCACAGACCCACGTGCGCCAGGAGGAACAATCACCAGAGCCTTGGCCCCACCAGCACCTGGAAGATCTATCACCTGAGTCTCTGCCCTACCTGCTCCTAAAGGAGTGATCAACAGAGCCACAGCCACCAATTACACCAACTGGGGGAAGAGGGACCCCTGAAGCACAGGCTCCACCTTTACCAATTGGAGAAAGAGATGGGTAGACAACAGGGTAAGAATACACTCAACAACATAAGGCCGGGCGGTGGTGGCGCACACCTTTAATCCCAGCACTTGGGAGGCAGAGGCAGGCGGATCTCTGAGTTCAAGGCCAGCCTGGTCTACAACAGCTAGTTCCAGGACAGGCTCTAGAAACTACAGGGAAACCCTGTCTCAAAAAAAACAAAAAAAAAAAAGAATACACTCAACAACATAAAGAGTAACATGGCACCACCAGAAACTAGTGCTTCTACAACAGCAAGACCTGAACATCCCAACACAGATGAAACAGAAGAAAATGACATTAAAAATAACTTTAAGAAGATAATTGAGACCCTGAAAGAGGAAATGAAAATTTTCCTTAAAAAATGGAGAAAAACACAAACAAAAAATGGAAGAAATCAACAAATGCCTTAAAGAAAACCAAGAAAAAGCAATCAAACTGGTGAAGGAAATGATTCAAAACTTAAAAACCGAAATAGAGGCAATTAAAAAAAATAAACACAAACCAAGGGAATTGTGGGAATGAAAAATCTGGGTAAAAATTCAGGAACTGCAGATGCAAGCATAAACAACAGTATACAAGAGATGGAAGAAAGAATTTCAGGCATTGAAGATACAATAGAGGAAACAGACTCATTAGCCAAAAAAAATGTTAAATCCAATAAATGCTTAACACAAAACATCCAGGAAAACTCAGACACCATGAAAAGACTGAACCTAAGAATAAAAGGACTAGAAGGAGAAGTCCAGCTCAAAGGCACAGAAAATATATCCAACAAAAATCATAGAAAACTTTCCCAACCTAAAGAAGTACATGAAAGTATATGAAGCTTACAGAACATCAAATAGACTAGATCAAAAAAGAAAAGTCTCATAATAATCAAAACAGTAAACATGCAGAATAAAGAAAGAATATTAAGAGCTGCAAAGGAAAAAAAGCCCAAGCAACATATAAAAGCAAACTCATCAGAATAACACCGACTTCTCAATGGAAACAGTAAAAGCCAGAGGGTCCTGGACAGGTGTTATGCAGACACTAAGGAACTATGGATGCCAGCACAGTTTCTATACCCAGCAAAGCTTTCTATCACCATAGATAGAGATAACAAGATATTCCAAGATAAAATGAGATTTAAACAATGCCTATTCACAAATCCAGCCTTACAGAAGAAACTAGAAGGAAAACACCAACCCAAGGAAGTTAGTTATATCCACAAAAACACAGACAATAGATAATCCCACACCAGAAAATCCCATAGAAGGGAAACAAACATACACACAATACCACCAACTGGTATAGGAGGTCCTTCTGTCTATATGTTGCTTTCACTGGTTAATGAATAAAGAAACTACCTTGGCCTAGTTGATATGGCAGAACTGAGGTAGGTGGAGAAGACAGAACTGAATTCTGGGAGGAAGAAAGCAGAGTCATGGAGCCACCGGAGACGAATGCTAGGAATCTTTCCCGGTAAGCCACTGCCACTTGGCGATTTACAGATTAATAGAAATGGGTTAAATCAAGATGTGAGTTAGCCAATAAAAGGCTAGAGATAATGGGCCAGGCAGTGATTTAATTAATACAATTTCTGTGTGGTTATTTTGGGGCTAAGCTAGCCAGGTGGCCTGAACAAACAAGCAGCCCCTCCTTGCAACAACCAACAACAACAAAAACAAAAATAGCAGGAACTAGCAATCACTAATCATTAATATCAATGGACTCAGTTCACCTATAAAAATACACAAGCTAACAGATTAGATACAAAAACAGAACCCATCCTTCTGTCGCACACAAGAAACACACCTCAACTTTAAAGACAGACCTCAGAGTAAAGGGTTGGGAAAAGATTTTCTAATCAAATGGACCTAAGAAACAAGCTGGTGTAGCTATCCTAATATCTAACAAAACAGACTTCAAGCTAAAGGTAACCAAAAGAGATAAAGAAGGCCATTTCATATACAGAGCAGGAAAATCCATCAAGATGAAGTCACAATTATGAACATCTATGCCCCAAATACAAGAGGGCCCAAACTTGTAAAAGAGACATTACTAAAGCTTAAATCACACATCAAGCCCCACACACTAATAGTGGGAGACTTCAACACCCCACTCTCACCACTGGACAAGTTTGCCAGACAGAAAATTAACAGAGAAATAAAGAACTAACAGATACTATGACTCAAATGGACTTAACAGACATCCACAGAACATTCCAGCCAAGCACTAAAGAACATACCTTCTTCTCAGCACCTCACAGAACCTTCTCTAAAATCAACCACATACTTGGGAACAAAGCAAATGTCGATACCAAAAACATGGAATAACCCTCTGTATCTTATTTGATAACCACGATTTAAAGTAAAACAACACAAATTCCAGAAAGCCTACAAACTCAGAAACTAAGTAATGCCCAACTGAATCACCCCTGGGTCAAGGAAGAAAGAAAAAATGAAATTAAAGAATTCCTAGAATTCAGTGGAAATGAAAGTACAACACACCCAAACCTATGGGACACTATGACAGCAGTAAGTACTAAGAGGAAAGTTCATAGCACTAAAATCCTACATAAAGAAATTGGAGAAACCCCATCCTAGCTAGTTAACAGAACACCTGAAAAACTAACCCATGAGGACTAAATGACAAGAAATTATCAAATTGAGTGCTGAAATTAATTAAATAGAAACAAAGAGAATAACACAAAGAATCAATGAAACGAAGAGTTGGTTCTTCAAGAAAAATCAAGAAGATAGACAAACCCTTATCTAAACTTACCAAAGACAGAGAGAAACTATCCAAATTAGCAAAATCAGAAACAAAAAAAGGACCTAACAACAGACTCTAAGAGAATTCAAAGAATCATCAGGTTATGATTCAAAAACCTGTATTCCACAAAATTGGAAAAATTAAAAGAAATGGGCAATTTTCTGGATAGGTATCATATACCAAAATTAAATCAAGAACAGATAAACAATTTAAATAGACCTATAACTCCTAAGGAAATAGAAGTAGTCAGTAAGTCTCCCAACCAAAAAGAGCCCAGGACCAGATGGCTTCAGCACAGAATTCTACCAGAACTTCAAAGAAGAACTAATACCAATACTTCTCAAATTGTTCCACACAATAGAAACAGAAGGAACATTGCCAAATTCTTTTTACGGGACTACAGTTACCCTGATATACCCAAACCACACAAAGATGCAACAAAGATAGAGAACCACAGACAAATATCCCTCATGAACATTAATGCAAAAATCTCAATAAAATACTGGCAAACTGAATCCAAGAGCACATCAAAAAAAACCATTCACCATGACCAAGTAGGCTTAATCCCAGAGATGCAGGTTTGGTTCAATATACAAATCTGTCAAATGTAATCCACCATATAAACAAACTGGAAAAAAATATTATTATCTCATTAGATGTTGAAAAATCCTTAGACAAAATCCAACACCCTTTCGTGATAAAGGTCTTAGAGAGATCAGGATACAAGGAACATATCTAAGCATAATAAAGGCAATATACAGCAAGCCAACAGCCAACATCAAACTAAATGGAAAGAAACTCAAAGCGACTGCACTAAAATCAGGAACAAGACAAGGCTGTCCATTCTCTCTCTATGTATCCAATATTGTACTCAAAGTTCTAGCAAGAAGAGTAAGACAACAAAAGGAGATGAAGGGGACATAAATCAGAAAGGAAGCAGACCAACTATCACTTTTCACAGATAATATGATAGTATACATAAATGACAAAAACTCTACCCCGGAACTTCTACAGCTGACAAACATATTCAGTAATGTGGCAGGATACAAGATTAACTCAAAATCAGTAGCCCTCCTGTACACAAATGATAAACATGCCGAGAAGAAAATCAGAGAAACATCACAAAACAATGAATATAAAAATAGCCTGGGGTAACTCTAACCAAACAAGTGAAAGACCTGTATGGCAAGAACTTTAAGTCTCTGTAGTGAGGAGCTGCAGGCAGGCCTGCTTTTTGTCCTGCCCAGCTCCCAGTTGCCTGGCTAGCTTATGCCCCGAAATAACAACACACAAACTGTATTCATTTAAACACTGCCTGGCCCATTAGTTTCAGCCTTTTACTCACATCTTGATTAACCCATATCTAATAATCTGTGCAGCACCACAGAGTGGTGCCTTACCGGGAAGATTCTAGCATACGTCCATCTTGGGCCGGAGCTTCATCGCGTCTGACTCAGAAAGAAGAGGCATGGCATCTGTCTCACTTAGGAGAGGTGTGGCATCTGACTGAGCCATCTACCTCACTTCCTTCTTCCTGTTCTGTCTACTCCACCCACCTAAGGGCTGGCCCATTAAATGAGCCAGGCAAGTTTCTTTATTAACGAATGAAATCAACTCAAACAGAAGACCCTCCCATATCAAGTCTCGACAGAAAGAAACTGGAGAAGGCATCAGAAAATGGAAAGATCTCCCATGCTCTTGGATAGGTAGGATCAACATTTAAAAATGGCAATTTTACCAAAAGCAATCTACAGATTCAATGCAATCTCTATCAAAATCCCAACACAATTCTTCACAGACCTTGAAAGAACAGTACTCAACTTCGTATGGGAAAAAAATCAGAATAGCTTTAAAAATCCTATACAATAAAGGAACTTCTAGAGGCATCACCATCCCTGACCTCAAGCTCTACTTTAGAGCTACAGTAATAAAAACAGCTTGGTGTTGCATAAAAACAGACACGTGGATCAATGGGATTGAATTGAAGACCCTGACATTAATCCATGCACATATAAACACCTGATTTTTGACAAAGAAGCCAAAAAGGTACAATGGAAAAAGGAAAACATCTGTAACAAATGGTGCCAGCATAACTTGTCAACATAAAATTGCATATAGATCTATATCTATCCCCTTGCACAAAGCTCAAGTTCAAGTGGATCAAGGACCTCAACATAAAGCCAGTTACAATGAACCTGACAGAAGAGAAAGTGGGAAATAGCCTTGAATGCATTAGCACAGGAGTCCGTTTTCTAAACAGAACACCACTAGCACAGTCACTGAGAGCAACAGTCAATAATGGGACCTCCTGAAACTGAAAAGCTTCTGTAAGGCAAAGGACAAAGTAAGTAAGACAAAAGTACAGCCTACAGAATGGGAAAATATCTTCACCAACCCCACATCTGATAGAGGGCTGATCTCCAAAATATATAAAGAACTCAAGAAACTAAACAACAAAATACCAAATAACCCAATTAAAACTGAGATGGAGAGCCAAACATAGAATTCTCAACAGAAGAGACTCAAATGGCCAAAAGACATTTAAGGAACTGCTCAACATCCTTAATCATCAGAGAAATGCAAATCAGAACGACTCTGAGATACCATCTTATACCTGTCAGGATGGCTAAGATCAAAAATACTGAGGACAGCTTATGCTAGAGAGGATGTAGAGTCAGGGGAACACTCCTCCACTGCTGGTGGGAGTGCAAACTTGTACAGATATTCTGAAAATCAGTATGACATTTTTTTCAGAAAATTAGGAATCAATCTACCTCAAGACCCAGCGATATTATTCTTGAGCATATACCCAAAGGATACTCAATAATACCACAAGGATTTACTCAACAATATTTATAGGAGCATTATTCATAATAGCCAGAACCTGGAAACAACCTAGATGCCCCTCAACTAAAGAATGGATAAAGAAAATGTGGCACATTTATACAATAGAGTATCACTCAGCTGTAAGAAACAATGACATCATGAAATTTGTAGGCAAATGGGTGCAGCTAGATGAAAAACATCCTGAGTGAAGTAACCCAGATTCAGAAAGACAAATGTGGTATGTACTTACTCATAAGTTTATGTTAAATATAAAGCAAAGGATAACCAGACTACAATCTTCCAATAATTGATGGAACCAGATGCGGAGATCCATAACCATGCACCAGACTGAAGTCCAGGAATCCAGTCAAAGAAAGGGAGGAAGGAATACAGGAACAAGGTAGATCAAGATCATGATGGAGAAATCTAGAGGTAGCTGAACCAAGCTCATGGAAGCTCATGAACTCTGGGCGGACAGCTGTAGAGCCTCCATGGGACCGAACTAGATACTCAGTATGCAGGAGGCAGTTGTGAAGCTTGGGTTATCTTAGGGGCTGTGGGTAGTAGGACCAGGATCTATCCCTGATCCATGAGCTAGCTTTTTGGAGCCCATTCCCTATGATGGGATGCCATTCTCAGCCTTGAGGCAGGGGTGAGGGGTTTGGTCTGACCCCAACTTAATGTGCCAGATTTTGTTGACTCCCCATGGGAACCCTTACCTATTAGGAGGACTGGGTGAGGGCTGGGCAGGGAGGAGGAGGAGGGGAGGCGGGAGGAGGTATGGGAGAACTTTGGTTGGAATGTAAAATGAAATGTAAAGAATAAGTAAAGTAATTTAGAAAACAAAACTCAAGTTCTATTGCTCAAAGGGGTTCCTAGAGGATGCCTTATTTTGTTTCAGTTCAATTCACTTTGGAAATGAGATCCTAGGCTGCTTCCTGAGATGCCCTGGCCATGCTCGTGGGCTGCTGGGATCTCCAGGACCCCTGCAGGAGGGAATCAGAGCATTCTGTTCATGTCTGAGCAAAGTTAGCCAGGTTGCCGGTGGGATTCTCGGAAGGGTATAGGCTCACAGCCAGGAAGGGAGGAATGTTCACTCACAGGTCATACACATGGGCCTTAAGTCATAAGCTCCTCACCATGCTAACACTTCCATTTCAAACAGCTCCATGAAAAAGGAATATTGTCCCCTCCAGGCAAATATTATCCTGTCTCCTCTCATAGCACATTTTATTAGCAGGACTAAAAAGTTTCAGCACCCAGCCAACGACAGGCTTCCACCAGATTCCAGGGTGGGTGGCTCCCTTCTCTTTCCATGTTCCCCCTGATTCTTTATCTTTCTAGCCTACCTCAGCCCCACTGAGGTTTCCAGAAGAGTATTCCTTAATTACCCCCTCTCCTATGCCATATAGCATTGACAGCCAGAGGAAGCCCCAGAAATGTTTCACTTACAGACCTGGGCATTGCCATCCCAGCCTACTCCTCAGGATATTAGTGATGGTGTCTCTCCGTGAACTAGGAGGGACCCCTGTGGACCACACACCTGGGTCTCCTACTACATGGAATTAAAAGGACCATTTATGCTCTCACTGGCTGTGATCCTCCTGCCTGTTGTTCAGCATCTCAAGGCCTGGGGGACCTTGCTTACTGAACATGTGTAGCTCAACTCACTCCCTGTCTCGAGTGAGGCTAACCGAGCTCTTTCCATTCTTCTTATCCTCAGGGGCAGGATGGGGCTCCGCTAGCTGTTCCTTTTAATTCCACAAAGTAGGAGATAGGAGAAAGGAAAAATGAGAAACCACATCCTCTATTGGACCAATTTTGTCACAACTAAGAGTTGACTAAAAACAAGGGGTTCACTCTGGCACCCAGATCTGCTTCATTTGGCCTATTCAGTATTTGACATGACTTAATACTCAAGCGGAAGATACTGCTAAATTCATAAAGTGCTTGCCTGGCTTGCCGAAGGCCTTGGGTTCCTTCCTCAGCACCCCATAAATTGGGTGTGGTAGCATACACATACAATCCCTGTACTTGGGAAGTAGAAGCCCTAGAATCAGAAGTTCAGAGTTACCCTTGTTGATATTCTAAATCACATCCAGAGCTCCCACCGGCTGTCAGCATTCAGGCAAAATGCTCCGCCACCCCAGGCATTAGCACTTCCAGATCCTACGGCCACGCATGTGCCATCAGTGTTCAGGCTAACTGCCTGACCACCCTGGGGCTTTAAGCCCTACATAATCTACGTGGGATGTGGTCTTGTAATCTATGCATAATGCAGCTACGGAAGCCCCTGTGCACAAGCGCTAGACAGCCTTTAAAATTCCTGCTCCATCTCTCTTTCACCACACTTTTCCAGAGAGTCCTGTGTACCCCTCTTTCCCCTCCCTCTCCTTCTGTTAATAAAACTCTTAAAGTGGATTTTGTTGTGTATCTTGTGATCCATTCTCATGTCTGGAATTATCAATGGTACCATGATTTCACCGTTTTAATTTTTATAAAAAATTGGAGGGGGGTTAAGGGTAGTATGTGTGAGAATGGGGGTGTCAGGTCTCTCGAAACTGCTTCAAGCTGACTTGGTGGGTACCGGTCATGTCTGGGGGGCCAGAGGCAAAAGATTTACCCAGTTAAGGTGACATTTTAACAATAATTTTTTTTATTCAGTTAGTTAGGAGCAGTTAGTTCATTCTACCCTCCCTGAGGACTGAAGGCGATATGGGATATGAAAATGCCAAGGGATGTTGAGAGCCTTAAATAGAGTTTGAGAGATCTGAGAGGTAAATTCAGGGCCATCACGGCACCAGTGTAAGATATGGCGTGAGAGAGACCTTGGTGGGTCCCGTGGCAGGTGAGGAACGCGGGCGGGAAATAGAATGTGCCATGCAAAGAGAGCTTGACTGTGAGTTTATTTAAGAAGAGGGGAAGGGAGAGATACAGAGACAGACAGACGGAGAAGAGGAGGGAAGAGAAGAGGAGAGAAGAGACCAAGAGAGTTGCCTTGGCAGGAAGGGGGGGGGGAGATTTAGAAGTGGGCGGAGCTTCTCTTAAAGGGACCTTTGTACAGTGCCATAACAGAGGGATGCCTGTGCCCAAGGGGCAGGGCCAAAGTATGTCTAGATACTAACAGCCCTCAGCTGCACAGAGAATTCAAAGCCAACCTGGGGCGCACGAAACCCTATCTAAGCCAAAATATAAATACATATAAATACATATATATTAAAAGACTAAAGTAAGAGAGTCATACAAAAGCAAGCATTTCTACACATAAAGCTCAACTCTCAGACTATGATTAAGACATGGCTCAGAAAAAATACCTCCATGGGCTTAGGTTGAATTTCCTACCTCATTCTGTCCCTTCCCTGTGACAGATGAGGAACTGAGGCACAGAGGCAAAGTCAAAGGCCTGGGATCACGTGGTTAAATAAATGACAGGGTGGAGGGTAAGCCTATTTCTGACTACAAAGACTATAATTTTAGACTATGGAATTCTCTAAAAAATACCAGGAAAGTTATAAAACTTCATCAGTTTGTGGGTAATCTTTTGTTTGTTTGTTTGTTTGTTTGTTTGTTTGTTTTTCGAGACAGGGTTTCTCTGTAGCTTTGAAGCCTGTCCTGGAATTAGCTCTTGTAGACAAGGCTGGTCTCGAACTCACAGAGATCCACCTGCCTCTGCCTCCCGAGTGCTGGGATTAAAGGTGTGTGCCACCACTGGCCGGTGTGAGTAATCTTTAGACCCATGGTATTGTGGGCACTGGCTGGCTCAAAACCCAATCTCTCCACTGGCTCAATTTCCAAGGCCACCTCCCTCCATCTTCCAGAGGTAGGGGACAGCAGACAGGCATGTGACAGTTTCACTCCTGACACCTTCTGAGCCTCCTGTCTCCTCTTCAGTAAGTCTCAGCCAGGCTTCCCCACGAAGCAGGAGCTTTATTTACTGTCGTGGAGAAACACAGACTAGATCTGGAGTCCTACTGAAGAGTCTAATTCCATTTGCCTAATGACATGGTGGAGGTTAGGGGGAGAAAACACGCTTTGAGAGAAAATTGTTTTTTAAAACTCCTGCATTTGGATTAAATCCTTGGGGGTACGAATCTTCCAAGAAATGAAATTCCCTGGAGCCTGCTATGTAGACCAGACTGGCCTTGAACTCACAGAGATCCACTTGCCTCTGCCTCCCGAGTACTGGCACCACCATGCCCCACCTGCCTGATTTGACTTCCACCACCAGATACCAGATACAGAATTCCCATTTAAGCCCCATTTGACCTAGACAGTGCCAGTTCCTTCCACATCACCCTGAGAAGCTTCAGTGGTCCCAGCCTGGTGCCTGAGGGACCAGCCTTTCCAGCTGCTCACAAAGGGGCCCGGTGCTTAGCTTCTAAGGCAGTTCTCCATTGTTTCTTTCTAAATGGAAACCTTTTATTTGCTTATCAATCATGGGGACAGGCTTCATTGTTGCAAAGAGAAGCGCTTTCCCATCTCTCTGGAAACAATCACTCTCCCTGCCCACCTTCCCGCCCCCTTTGGATACAGACCTGGATACTAATAATGTTAATTTCAGAGAGGCTCACAGGACATTTGTTTTACGACAGACAATGTTGCAAATGCTTTTCATGGGGAGGGGGGACGGTCATTTATTGAATCTCACAAAATATTCCCTGCCTTGAAGCTGAAGAAACTTATGCAAAAGGTAAATAACCTCTCCCCGTGCTGTAACTAGAAAACACAGTGCTCCTGGGCAAAAAAAAGGGGCTGACTAACATCAGGTCCAGGTTCTTTTGTTTGTTTGGGTTTGTTTACTTGTTTGTTTTTTATTTGTTTTGGAGGGCGAGGACAGTAGGGAGCAGAGGGGACAGTGGCAAACCCAAGCCTGGGCTTCATTTGAAACACACGCTCAGAGTGGGCTACCTCAGCAAATTCAAGCCTCACCTGATCCAGCATTGTCAGCTTCAATATTTTCCAGAAACTCCTGAGATTATACTTCCAGTCAAGTCCATTTTTAAAACATTGTGTGTGAGTTCAGGTGGGCACGAATGTGCCACGGCCCTCGTGTGGATGGAGGTCAAAGAACAAGCTTGGAGTTAGTCCCTGTCTCCCACCTTGCTTGTGGCAGGACCTCTCTTGTTGGCTGCTGTGAATGGCAGGGTACTATGGGCTCATCTCCATAGAAGCCATGAGATTGTGGACAGGGGTTCTGTGTCCAAGGTTAGATGGGTTCTGGGGATCCAAACACAGGTCCTCGTGTCCCTGTGACAAACACTTTACCACTAAGGCATCTCCCTGTCCCAAGTCTGAACTTGAAGGGGAAAGAAAATAAAACTCAGAGACAAGCCAAGTAAGGGATGGACTATGGACTGATTACTCAGACACAGGCATTGACCACCAAACCCACTGTCACCATTTAATCACGTGTATCCCTCCAAACAGGACCAACAGTGGGAACACACGTGACAACATCCACTCCAGCAGCCATGGAGGCTCAGACCTGTAATCCCAGCATTCACGATAGCCATGAGTTCAAGGCCAATCTGGGATACAAGGTGAGTCCTACGCCACCATGGTTACACAAGACCCTGTCTCAAAAAAAAAAAAAAAAATAACAATCATGTCTTTTCTTTGTAGGTCTTCAATCAAAAGTGAGACACGGGGCCCTGGCTCCTTCATTAAGGGAAAACAACAGTGGCCCTAATTAGTCACTCCACACCAAAAGCTGTCAAATCCATCATCCCTGCTTTATTTTCTGAAAGTGATTAAATACCACTTTTTCCCCTTTTGTAGCAAGATGCCAGCGACAGCCGATCTATCACTACGTCTGATCTATGCCAGCATCTGCCGATGTTTACCCACAGAGTTTCGCATCCATCATTTCCTACCTGAATCACTCTTCGAGAAAAGAGAAATTTTAATTCCGCCTCCCAACAACAGGGGAATTAAAAAGTGTGAGCTTTTCTCCCACAAAACACCGGCGATGGAGTCGTAAACCCAACCGGAAGAATGCACGCTCAAAAGAAGGTGACAGGAATGGTCTGGAAAGCACAGTGCCCACGGATGCCAAAGGAGGACACTGGATCTCCATCCAAGAGCTGGAGTTACAGACAGCTGTGAACCACCATGTGGGTGCTGGGGATCGAACCCAGGTCCTCTGGAAGATCAATCAGTGCTCTTAACCACTGAGCCATCTCTCCAGCCCTGTTGTCATTTCCCATCTTGGTAATATGTTCACCATCTTAGCCACAGCAATGTATGTGTGTCACTGGCTTTAAATAGCTTCCAGGATGTGTAACTTTGGGGATATGTCTTTCCCCTCTATTTCTAGAATTTTCTCACCACCCCAAAAGGAAAATCTGTTTCCATTAACAGTCCTGCCCATCATCTTATCCCTCATACCAACCTGGGTAGGTACAACCATGAAACAGCTTCCTGTCCCTGTGTGTTTGCTTATTATGTATATTTCTGTGATTCCTTTAAACAAAATACAAAGACTTCTGCCTCACTTTGTTCCTCGTTCTATAGCAGCTCCTCTCCTCCCCCCCATGTGTGTGGGGGGGGGTGTCCCCATTAGTCCTAGGAATAAAAACCAGGGCCTTTCACATGCTAGGCAGGTGCCCTACCACTGAGCTGCACCCCCATCCTCTCACTGGGGGGATTCTAGGCAGGGGCTCTACCACTGAGCCACACCCCTGCCCCTCACTGGGGGATTCTAGGCAGGGGCTCTACCACTGAGCCACACCCCAGCCCCTCACTGGGGGATTCTAGGCAGGGTCTCTACCACTGAGCCACACCCCAGCCCCTCACTGGGGAATTCTAGGCAGGGGCTCTACCACTGAGCCACACCCCAGCCCCTCACTGGGGAATTCTAGGCAGGGTCTCTACCACTGAGCCACACCCCAGCCCCTCACTGGGGGATTCTAGGCAGGGGTCTCTACTAATACTAAGCTATGTCATAGCTCTTCCTCTATCATTTTCCAGCTACTTCCATGCTACTGCTTTGGTCACCATCTCATTCTTTTTCACATAGGGGCTACTATTTTCTTATCTGCCCAGAATGAGGAGGATGTGGATCCCTCTTCCGTGGCTGATGGAAATGTAAATTGGGGCAGGTGCCATGAGACGCGGTCTAATGTGTCAAGCTGAGCAAACCATCTCCACCTCTAGAGTGGAGTACAAGTGTTCAGACAGAACACACATGAGTCGTTTACGACAAGAGTTCATAATAACCACAGTGGGAACCACCAATGCCCACCCTCGTATCTGAAGCAAGCATCCTCCTGGTACTGAGGTCACAGTATGGCAGAACTTCAGACCCACAGCTCTCTGGACACCCCCATCATGGGCAGCCCAAAGAACAGAGTTTGAACAAAGAAGTAGGGTCATCTGCCCTCCCATTCCGTGATCTCCCAGAGCAACCATTCCCGAGGGAAGGGTAAACAAAACCATGGGTAAACCAAACTACATTAAGGTATTTGTTGAGTCTTTCTTAGATGCTTTTGTTTAAATTCTGCCAACTACCAGATAGAGCTTGGTGACTCTCAAACCCCATGTCTATCAAAATTACAGGGCCAAGCGTAGCTGTGCTCTAGAGATGGACCCAGCTGGAGGGCCAAAAGTGACCTGGTACCCAGAGAGATGAAGAGACTAACCTGGACACTGAGAAGAGACACGCAGAACATGGACTTAGAGCCCATAGCTGAGCAGAAGAAAGAGCCATGAGTACAGGCCTGAGTCAGGGGTACGGCCATCGTGGCAGGGAAGCCAAGTACAAGAAAGAGTGTGAGACAGCTGGGCCATAAGAGTCCGACTATGGGGATCCATTCTTGTGTATCCTGAAAAATTGACTTATGCATTCAACTTTGTGATACTCTATAAAAAGGCACCTTATACCCCCATGTCTGCAGGTTGTGTTTTATCTCCCTCTGTAAAACACGTTTGTAATGCTTAAAAGGACCTGGAAAGATGGCTCAGCAGTCAAGAGAACTTGCTACTCTTTCAGAGGATCCAAGTTTGGTTCCCACATCGTGTGTTTCACAGTGACCTGTAACTCCAGTTCCAGGGACTCTGACACCCTCTTCTAGCCCCTTCAGGAACCTACACCCGTGTGTTCAACACAATGCAGGTTATGGGGGCTCATTCTGAAATGTCCTGGTAGACCTTCCTGGGAGATCCTACAATATTCTTAGATGTGTCATCTCCAGCATTCACTTAAGACATGACAAAGGCCCTCCATCAGATGCCTCCATCCAGCCTTGGATCCTAGACTGTGAGAAAGTGAGCTAAGCACCAGCATGGCTCTCTCTCTTCTTCCTGATTGTGGATACAACATGACCAGCTGCCTCATGCTCCTGCATTTGACTTCCCCATCATGAACTACCCGGAAGTCACGTTACCCTTGAACTGTGAGCCAGCACCGACCCTTTCTCCCTTAAGTAGCTTTTGTTAGGGTGTTGGATCACAGCCACGGGAAAACAAAACTGAGACATAGAGGAAAAACAATTCTCATGGATGTGGAGATGAAGCTGGGCTAAGTTGGGCACCAGAGCCACGAATGAACATGACAGAATACGAGTCGGTGGATCATACCCCAGAGTGCCCATGAAAAAGGTTTGCCGCTGTTGGTTTTAGGCCAATATCTATCTGTGAACCTTTAAAATACATTAGAAATGGAAGTGAGCGCCTCCTCTGTGCTCCTACGATGCAAAGGTGAGGAGCTCACATCCTATGCCCCTTCTGCCAGCAGGCTGCCTTGTCACCTGTCACATTCTAACACCAGTCTCTCTTAATTCCATCCATTTCCTTGGCTCTTCAACCCTTTGTTGCCCTCTAACAAAATAAAGCTTTTTCCTGGCTCCACTCTCCCCACCCATGTAGTTACAGTGGCTATCTTCCAATTAAAACATGGGCTATACACGTGCCCCAATCACAGGCTGGGACTGGAGCCAGCCTGGCTGAGCATGGAGATCACACCTCGCTCTGGCTCACAGGATTAACCAAAGTAATTCCCCAAATAGTCTGTGCCCAGCCCATTCACATCACAGCTACCCACACTCAGGGTTCTGAAGAACAGAGCACTGTGACCCGTGTTGCAGAGCCAAAGAGGCACCCCACCAGCCTTGCTACACCCCAGTTCTCCATAGAGAACTGGAAGGAACCACAGTGAGGCTGTAGAGTTATCTAAAATGAGACCTGAGTCCTAAGAATTCCATGACGTGGACCACAGTTTCTGTCTCAAGCCACTATCCATACTAGCCACTTATTGACTCTCCCACTATGGTCCTCTCTGCAGCTAGTCACAAGATGCCTCACTGAGGCAGCCGGCTGCTGATGTTGCTGGTACCCTAAAGCCACCATCCTGGAAGCAGCAGTCTGTAATAGCATCAGGTAAGAGGAAGCAGATGGACCATGTGACCACCAGGCTCCTTATAGCAAGGACACTCACTGGAAATGCTCATTCCAGGCCTTCCTCTCCATTCCAGACTCTTTCCCATCCTCAGCCTCAGTTTCCATCCACGGACACACTCCCCAGAATTCCTGCCCAGAGGACAGACGGCTCTCTGCCCAGGAACCCAGAGCTGGCCCATTCATCCCTCTTTATTTTAGCCATCTGGGGTGGTTTAAAAATGACCCCCAGAGGCTCAAGTTTGAATGCTTGATCCCCAGTTAATGGATCTGCTTGGGAAGGATTAGGAGGTGTGGTTTTGTTGGAAAAGGTGTGGCCTTGTTGAGGAGCTGTGTCGCTGGGACTGGGCTTTGAGGTTTCAAAAGCCTATGCCAGCCTCCACCTACCCACCCACTCACCCACCCACTCTTTCTCTTCCTCCTCTCTGCCTGCCCCCTATAGATCAGAATATAAAGCTTTCAGCTACTGTTCCAGCCCTGTGTCTGCCTGCTTCTCACCATGATGATCATGGACTAACCCTCTAAAACTATAAGCAAACCCCCCGTTAAATGCTTTCTTTTATGACAGTTGCCCTGTGTCTCTTCACAGCAATAGAACTGACTAAAACAGTCATATATTTCATTTACATATGGCTTGGTGATGGCTTTTTACCCCTGTGTCACCATCAGTATGAAGGGGACTCTCATTACCAAAGCAATGAGCACCTTTTTGATTAAGTTTCAGGGATGACAGCAGGTCCCCTGCTTGGTCCCCTGGGCCCTGTTCCTTGTGGTGGCCAGTGGTCCTTCATAATGAGGGGTAGGTCATACCACCCTGGGCCTCAAAATCCTGCAGTGGTGCCCAGCCTAACCTGAGTAAAATCTAAGGTCTTTTCAAAAGGCACAAAGCTCTGGGAAAATGCCACTCTTGGCACCTTGCTGACTAAGTGTCCCCACCCTTGCCCCCTTGCACAATGGTGTCCCTGACCTCTACAGTGACCCTTGAACATGTCACAGTTTACTACCTAGAGGCCAGGGCCAAGCCTTCCCTTCATCCCTCTGTGACTCACTCCACACCTCCTCTAGGTTCTGTTCCCCCAGAGAAGCCCTCCTCCACCAATCTATCTAAAGGAACCTTCCAGGTCCTGGACTGCTCCCTGCCTTGTTCTCCTGTTGGTGTTTATCGTCTCCTGATGCAAAAGAGCATGTTGCCTTCCATAGAAGTCCATCTCTGTAAACAATAGAAAGCTTCAGAGAGCTGAGACTCACTGTCCCTGTGACAGCCTGTCCTCAGACCCCGAACCTGCTCTCAGCAGGTGGCCAGGGCTTCCGGACCTGATGGTGGAACACAGGAAGCAGAGGGGACTTTGGGAACTGGTTGTAGTCCAGCCTACACAGACTACCACCCCAGCCCTTCACACCTGCTTTTGGCTGCCTGGAAAGTTCTTCCCAAGACCCCTGCTCAGCTGTCCCCATCTCAGGCCAACAGCGCATCCCCAGGTGCCCAGTCCCTCTCCCTTATCCTATCCCACAGTCCCACTTCAACCGGCCCCTCACATCATGACCACAGAAGCCAGGACGAATATCTGATCAGCAGTGTGACATCAGAGTCCCGGGTGCAAAAGACCCTGGTCAATGCTCACTCAACTCCAACCCTGCAACTCGGCCCAGTCACTAGAAGACAAAAGGACCTCTGTGGAGGTTGCAGGGCTCCTAACCCAGCATTCTTGGACATTTGTTTGCTCAATTCTGCACGTGCATGCGTACATGTATGTGTGTGCAAGTGCATGCATGCGAATGTGTGCCCGTGAGGGCATGTGCTGGAATCGAACTCAGGACACTTGCTTACTGGTAAGCACTCTACCACTGAGATCCATCCCCAACCCTGGTTCCGGACTTTCAAATAGATGCGTCTCTAGCCTTGGCATTTCTCTAGCCTTTGGGTAAGGTTGCAAGAAACCCAATGTAGTGTTTTGTTCACACCATCCTCTCTCCTGTGGGCCTAGGGCTTTGCTCTGCTGGGTGGCAAGGCTTATATCATAATGGGCCCTGAATGTGTTTTCTGACCACAGAAAACCATCAGGGCTGGGGAGGTGGCTCAGTCAGTAAAGCATTTGCCATGCAGTCATGAGGACTGGAATTTGATACCCAGAACCCAAATGAAAAAGTCAGGCATGGCAACCCACTCAGTCCTGTTCTCAGGAGGCAGAGATGGGGTGGGGGCACCTGGGACTTGCTGGCTGACCAGCCAAGCCTACCTAGCCCACTCTGTGCACTCCTCTCAGTGAGAGGCCCTGTCTTGAAAAAGCAGGGTGGCATACACCTTTAATCCAAGCACTCAAGAAGCAGAGGGAGGTGGATCTCTGAGTTCAAAGCTATCCTGGTCTACAAAACAAGTTCCAGGACAATCGGGTCTACACAGAGAAACCCTGTCTTGAAAACGCTCTACCCCCACAAACTGCAGAGTGGGGCCTGCAGAGATGGCTCAGTGGTTAAGAACACTGACTCCAGAGGACCCAGGTTCGATTCCCAGAACCCATATCATTATATTACAACCCTCTGTAACCTCAGTCCCAGGGGCTCTGATACCGTTTTCTGGCTTCTAAGGGCACCAGGCATGCCCACTGTGTACAGACATGCATGTAAAACACCCATATACATAAAATTAAAAAAAAAATCAAAAAAAAACTTAAAGCAAGGTGAATATCAATTGAGAAAAACATTTAACATAGACTATGACCTCTACATACACACACACACACATGTGCACGTTCAAACACCACACACACACATACATACACACACACACACAGAGAGACACATACAACACACAGAGACACACACATACAACACACAGAGACACACACATACAAACACACACACAGACACACACATACAAACACACACAGACACACACACAGAGACACACACAACACACACACAGAGAGACACACACATACAACACACACATACACACACACATACAACACACACACACACACACACACACACACACACACACACACACACACACACACACACACACACACACACGGCGCTATTTTCTGAGGCTTGAGAGCCTGCTGACCCCGGGAGCACACGGTCTCCATGCCCACAGTCCCTCATTTCCCTTTCATTTCCTCGGGATCCCTGTTGTCTGTTCTGAACACTTCCACATTTGCTTACTTTCCCAATCTCTCCTCCGCTGGCAACTCTGGTGTTTATCTTGCGGGCTGTGCCTCGGCAGCTCATGTCTCCTCCCCAGGAGCCTTCATTAAAATATTTCAAATGAAGACCTTTGCTGCCCCCTCAAGAGAGCATGCTGGGTCTTTCCCACACAACACCGTTTTCGTTCTTATCACAGGACTTCAGGCAGTTGGTACAGTATATCCTATTAAAAACCTCAGTTCCACTTGAGGTTGTCACAATTCGGAGATTACAGTGTTCTGTGTGGTGTTCTGCCAGGGATATAGTCATATATTCGCTTTGTTCACCGGCAGACTCGGTGCGTGAGCCCGTATTTCACACCTCATTTGGTACCACAATGAGACCGACACATAAAAAGAAGCAATTATTTATTTAGATTATGGAATGGTTTCAGAGGGATATTCAATTATGTAATGGTTTTAGCAGGATATTCATAGGTATAAACTGCCAGGCTAGAGTAGGGATCCCTGCTTTTCTTCAACCTGGAGTTCACGGGTGGAGGGGCAGGGGTGAGGCTCAAACATTGAGCATAAAAAGTCACTGGGATGGGAGCCCTTCTCAGTCACAAAACTGCCTCCTCTTTTCTATGTAGCATTTTTAAAATTTCTTCTGGGGATAAACAAAAATCACAAAACCGAAAAGTGACCACTACTTCTGAGGAGCAGCACACTTCTTTCCATGTGAAACACAGCCCTGGGCTGGGGGAGAAGGCTCAGGGGGCAAGAGGGAGCTTGCTGCAAAAGCCTAAAGACTGGACTTCGAATCCCCAGCCTCCATATAAAAAGCTGGGCACGGAACCCAAGCACTGTGGGAGTGTGGAGACAGGAGGATCATGGTGGCTTGCTGGCCACCAGTCAGGTTCAGTAAGAGATCCTGTCTCAAGGCAATGAGGCAGTGACCGACAGAGTATGACAGCCAGCACCCTCCTCTGGCCTCCGTGTGCGCATGCGTGCACATATACCACACACACAAACAAAACGTAGCCACTGCCAAGCAAGCATTTATTTCCTCAGTATATGCCACGGAGACCATTGCTATAAGCTCACTATACGTCCCAGGTGGGAACCAGGAACAGCCCTTGGGGGCACTGATCCAAACCCCGGTTTGAGCTAATCTGGGTAGATGTACCATCCAAGTTATTCCAAGAAGAGCCCAGGACAACCATCCTGGGACTGATAGCTAGGCTTAACCAGGAAAAACAACTGCTCCCTAAAGTGACTGGGTGGTCAGAGGGACACTGGGAGTTCCTGGCCACTACACTGCTCCCAAGAGGAAAGCACGGCCAGAGAGGAGCCAGGGAAGAGAGACGGACTGTTGGAGAAACTCGGGTACCAGAGCCCCCATTTCTGATGCAGGCCACAGGAAGGTGCGCCCTCCCACTGTGGATATAAGCACACCAGCCCCCTGTGCTAAACAAAATCAAGCTACAACCCTGGGCAGAGCCTCCCTCTAAAGAGTGTGACCACTGTGCCCACTGACCACCCGGCCCTCCCCTCATGCCCTGGCAGTGAAGCCCACCTCTACACAGCTGGCGAACAACACCAGAAGTTCAGCACCCAAGCCCAGCCTGGTTCTAGGCAGGGGGGCCTCTGTTACTCGGATCTTTTAAACCAAACTGACTTGGTTCAGGAGACACTCCACTCCTTTCCAGTATTTAGAGACTTCTGGGTGAATCTGTGATGCCTGGAAGCCCTGCAACCATCTTGTGACCGTGAAAAAACCAGCTGGAAGATGCCCCAGAGGCCACACGGAGTGCCGCTGTGTGAACAGCCACCTCTGTATTTGCTCTGGGAGACGGGCGAATCCCTTTACAGCAGCCACTTTGGGGGAATGACCCGTGGCTTTACAACCTGAAGCCCTTCAGCCAATATCAACAACTCAGGATCCAGGGTACCCAGCAGGTACTTTCAGACATACAGGGAAACCCTGGTCATGTGATGTCACAGCCCAAGCTCCATCCACGACCACTGTCTCCGGGGAGGCGGGGGTAACTGAAGAGTTTAGAATGGGAGACGTCAGAGCCAACATCAAACCACTTGGCCTGAGTCATTCCTCCTCCTGGGAGACCTTCAAAGGCAGCACAATAAGGCTCCGGGGTTGGCTGAGGTCACATGAGAAGCGACAGCATGTGCCATGCAAGTCCACAGGAAAAGCTCACCCTGCCACCAGCCTCCACCTCTCACATGACCCCACTCATGACCCACACTGACTCATCCCCCACGCCCGGGTGTCTCCTGGGCCTCAACGGACCCAAAGCTACAGAAGACAGAAGAGAGGTCAGGACGATTTACATTGATAAGTGACACTGGGTGGCATCTGAGCCAATGGCGAGTTCAGCAGCCACTCGTCCAGTGCTGCTCCTTGGTCCAACGTGGGAGACTGGCAGACAGACAGACGTACCCTCAGTAGGGCAAGAAGGTGGAGGCGGAGACTAGAGAGGGACTGTCTAGTCAGGAATCCTTCCACCTTCTGCCACCTAGGTGGTGTCTCCACAACCCCCCAGCCTAGATTCTGAGCCACAAAAGACTGTGAAAACCTGGACTTGGTCTCTGGAGCCCTACCCACAAGAGTGATCTCAACGCAACGGAAATGGCTCATTTAAACAGCCAGGGGCCTGAGATGCTCCAGTGGGTAAAGATGGTTGCCTCTTATGCCTGAGGATCTGGGTTGAAATCCCAGGGCTCATGGGAGAAGGAATGAACCAACCCCTGAAATCTGTCCTCTGACCTCTACATACACCATGACAGACAGACGGACAGAGAGATGCAATAATAAGAAGAATAATTTTTAAAGAAATAAGCAGCAAGAGACAATTAGCAGGTAGTTGTGTGCACCCTGCTTGCTTATTAAAAAGTAATTTCCCTCTGGCTCTTTAATTGATTCATTCTCCCTGTTTCAGCTTCGGTTCTTCACGGAAACAGCAGTAACAACGACACGGTGATCAGACTCAGAGCTGTGATAAATGAAGGAGGGTCGCTTTTGAGACAGGCAACCTTGCTATGTACTGCGCAGAAAGGATGGCTGGTCCAGGCTGCAGTGCAGCCCTGCGGTGGCTGCACCAGGCTGGTGAGGCCAAAGGAAGGTCCACACGCCATCCCACGCGTGTTACTCTGTCACCGGCTTAGGGTCCAGCACACCACAGTGCTCACCTGCTCTGTTTTTCCAGGTGGTGTCCCACGCAGGACAGGGCTGCCGTGGTCTGTGTACCGTCCTGCTCGATGTCCTCCTGCACCGCCCACTGGTTCTCGTTGCTCACCCGCACTGCTGTTATCTTCACGCCCGCAGCCGCCTTGATTCTATGACGTAAAAGGAAGTAGATATATAAGAAAACAGGCTTCGCCTGGGCCAGCTCCATGGGAGAAGGCATCTGTATCACATGGAGATCCCCTTCCCTGGAGGCTGGAGGGAAGGGAGGCTATAAATTGCTTTTCCCTAAGACTGATCTCAGGGACAGCAGGATGTCTCAGTGGGTGAAGACACTTGTGCCAAGCCTGACGACCCGAGTTCAGCACCTGGAATCCACACGGTGAAAGGGGAGAACCGACTCCCTCAAATTTTCCTGTGACCTCCACACACCATCATGGCATAGGCGCCCACCTCCACACATACAAAATAAATGTATAAAAAAATGTTTTTGGTTTTCCAAGACAAGGCTTCTCTGTGTAGCCCTGGCTATTTGGGAACTTACTCTGTAGACCAGGCTGACCTCGAACTCATAGAGATCTGCCTGCCTCTGCCTCCTGGGTGTTAGGATTAAAGGCGTGCGCCACCCCTGCCCCCCAGTTAAGAACAAATTTTAATGCTGATGTGCTCCAAAACATGTGCAGTGGGTTCTATGAGTATACTATGAATTTGGAAAGTTGAGGCAGAATTGCCACAAGTTCAAGGCCAAACTGGGCTGCATAGTGAGACCCTGTCTCAAGAATAAATTAGCAAATAAATAAATCCTGGCCTTTTAACAAATGCCACAGCTTGTTGTCACGCACCTCCACGTTCTGTCGCTGGCTTTGAAATTCATAATTGTATGCCCATTTTATCTTGATATTAAAAAGAGAGGCAAGGACCAGCAAGACGGTTCAGTGGGTAAAGACACTCACCGACAAGCCTGAAGACTTGAGTTTAAACCCTGGGGCCCACATGGTGGAGGGAGACAACCGACTCATGCAGTGTGTCCTCTGAGGTCCACGGGTGCACCATGGTCTGCACACCCCACACAGAGCTGCTAAGATATAAATAACCATAACGAAAAAATGATAGGAGAAGCGAGGAGATCAGTAAGGGATCCATCCTAGGAGTGACTGACAGGTGGGGGGGAGGGGTGATATCTGTCTGCACTGGGGCACCTGGGAGGCCCAGGAAGGAAGAGAAAAGACCCTTTCCCAGCAGGGTCTACAACATGGGTGGCATCTGGGCCAGAGATCTGTCCTGAAGCCTGGCTCTGTCTCCTGCCTTAAGGATTCTAGAGTGGAGTAAGGGATGCCCACCCCTATGTGTCTGTCACTCTGACTCTCTCTCCCTTCCTGTGCTCACCCGGCTCCAGCCTGAACAGCACACTCAAGAGGCTCCTATGTCGCCCATCTGCCACCCCCTCCCCCACCCCTGCATCTGAACACTCTTCCTGCTGGATTCTGGTCTTAACCTCATCTTCCACAAAGCTTTCTTTCTTGACACCATGACAGCCTAGGAGTTAATTTATGCACGCCATGAACAGAGGCGTCCTGTTCCAGCTCTGCTTCCAGCCAAAGGAGCAAGAGAAGAGAATGTTCCAGAACCTGTGTCTACGTTCAAAGCCCTTGTCACCGAAGTTTCACCCTCTGCCCTGTGGGTCCTCACTATTCTAACAACGCAAATGGATCTTCCCCATATACAGTGGCTCAGAGCCTTTCCATCAAGCCCCTGGGGGTCAGAGGGAAAGCAGCTGCAGGCTAGCCCACAGAGATCCCTGTGAGGCCTGAGCTGCCCCATGGAGCTTGGGAGACTCAGTTTCTCCTGGATGACAGTCCCTAATCCACAGTGGTCTCATGGAGATTAAGGATGCTCACAGGACACTGGGATGAAGGACCATCACTGATGGTCAAATTCAAATATGGAAACACCAACTACTCCCCAGAGACCTGCCTGGGCTTCTGGTCCCCCTCTGCTAAGCATCCTGAGGGCTACTCTGAGTCTCCAAGCAGAATCTAGCAACTCCCTTTAAATATTTTCTGGTCCTGATTCTGGGCAGAAATTCTTCCCACCTCCCAGGGAAAAGCCAATGTCTTCCTTTGCCACAGGGAATTTGTCTCACTAGGCTGCTCTCAGGAACAGTAGACAACCAACCAATGTCTCTCTCTCTCTCTCTCTCTCTCTCTCTCTCTCTCTCTCTCTCTCTCTCTCTCTCTCTCTCTCTCTCTCTCTCTCTCTCCCTCCCATACCCCTCCTCACACACTCCTGACTGCAACAGCTCTAGATTCCACATCATCATCTGCAAAGGGACTGGGAGGAGAGGAGGGAAAAGAAACTGAGGTCGGGATGTAAAAATATAAATAATTTTTAATCACTATCTAACTATACTAGCTACTTTGTTTTACATAAAATATAAATAAAATCCCATAAATGCTAAGAAGGAGGAGGAGGAAGAGGAGGAAAAGGAGAAGGAGGAGAACTAAGGAAGAAAGGAAGGAAGGAAGGGAGGGAGGGAGGGAGGGAGGGAGGGAGGGAGGGAGGGAGGGAGGGAGGGAGGGAGGGAGAAGATTCTCCTGAGAAAGATCTTAAAGCCAGATTGTACAGGCTGACTGTGACAGGTATGTTTGTAATGGGTGAGGTTAATCCCATTATTATTGAGAGGTCTAAAAAGAAGGGGATGCTGAAAAGAAATTCAAGTTATAGCAGAAGAAATGCATGCTGGGTATTAAAAACACTTGTAAAGCCAAACTGTTGACATGCCGCCCATCTCTTAAGCACAAGTTATGAAATTCTTCTTAAATTTCATCTTAGTCTCCCAACTAAATCCTCCTTAACTTCAGGCTATATTTGTTAAAGCGATTTAAGCTCAGAGAAATTCAGGTCTTAAATATTCACTAACCTTGTTTTAGACCAAAAAAAAAAAAATCTTCAGGCTTGGGGATATTCTTAGCACTTGGTATTTTAAAGCAACAATATCCGAAGCTACATGGAGAGATTAGTGGCCCTGCTGATGTGGTGAGCTGGAGGGTTCCAAGGCTAAGCAAAAAAAGTTACCACCACAAAGTGTCCAGGACACATAAGGAGGGTTAGCCAAGTGACTCAGTGATGTCTGCCAGGGAATGAAGCCATCAGAGGGCAGGGCTTGGGGGCTGGGGAGAGGGTTCAGTTTGTGCAGTGCTTGCTGCTCCTATAGAGTTCCCCAGTTGCGTTCCCAGCACAGAGACCAGTAGGTTCCACAACCACCTCTAACTCCAGCTCCAGGGTGATCTGACGCCTGCTTCTGGTCCCTGAAGTAACTGCATAGCCGTGCACATAGAGATGGGTGCCCAGATTCATCCACCAAGTATCTGGAGGCTAGCGGAGGCAAGCCATGCTGGGAGCCCATTTTGAATGACTATTTAAATTTGAAAGATAGCAGAGAAAAGAATCCAGATGAGGAGACCTCCAAGCACCCGCCACACGGGACCTGCCAGGACACCCGCGGAAAGAATGGGGGACTCCCTTCTGCTCTCTCCCGTGTGCGTGCTGACAACACGTGTATTTTTGGCCTTTGGGTCAGAGAGAGAATAGGAGCCCCTTAAGGGTCAAGCAGCTCTCTGAGAAGCATGGGGCTCAGATCTGAGAACGGGGATGAGTAGGGTCTTCTGCTCCTGGGTGTGAGCATCCCCAGGAGCACACGCCCACTTCAGGGAGGCCAAGCCAGGCGGGCACCACAGTGGGGACACTACCAAAGTGCTGGCCTTCCACTGCAGCTAAAACTTTGGGGTTTTTGTTGTTTGTTTGTTTGTTTGTTTGTTTGTTTTAATATGTGGTCTCACTATGTGGCAGCCGTGGCTGACCTGGAGCTCCCTATGTACCAGCCTGAGCTGGAACTCACAGAGATCTGCTTGCCTCTGCCTCCCAAGTTCTGGGACTAAAGATGTGTGTCACCACAGCTGGGTATATATAGAAAACAGTATGGCTAGTGACACTTCATCTGCCTTCTTTGTCATACAAGCTGATGGTATTTGTGACTTCTCCCATTACTGTGACAAAATATCTCATAAAGGCTATTCACAGAAAGGAGGCTTGTTTTGAGTCACAGGTTAAAGGGCACAGCCCGTCACAGTGGGGAAGACATGGCATCAGGACCATAAGGTGGCAGGACACATGGCATCCACAGTCAGGAAGCAGAGAGAGATGGATTCTGGTGCCCAGCTCATTTTCTCCTTTTTATTCAGTCCAGGCTCCCAGCTCACAGGATGGTGCTGCCCACATTCAAGGCAAATTTTCCCACCTCCATTAGCTCAATCTGAAACTCCCCTCATAGGCATGCCCAGAGCCTTGGTTCCTAAATGACAATAAATAATGTCAAGCTGGCAATATTAACTCTGAGCATGCCCAAAGGACGTCAGCTCCCGACTCTAACTCAACTCCTGCTCTATGACCCTGAGCTAAGCAGGCTAAAGAGTGCGTGCATCCTCCTTCCTTCTTGACTTCTGACCTTAAACTGAGCATGGCTGGGAATGTACTCCCCCCACCACCACCCGGAGGGGAGGGTTTTCCTACTTGAAAGCATGCCATACAGGCTCCCCAATAAAATCGCCACACTCCCTGTGCTAGGGAGAGCATTTCTCTAGAGATAACACTAGTGCCTTCCTTACCTCAAGTAGCATAGCCTTTCCCCCCAAGCTTTTGCTTCTAGGCGCTCCTTCTTCGGGCTTTAGGCTAAGATGTGAATCCTCTGACTTCCCTTGTCTCGTTGCTCACCCTCATCTTCCATCCTTGAAAGTCAGCTCGGATGTGCACAGCTCGGGACAAATCAGAGGCGCCACATTTTCTCAACCAAAAGGATGATTCTAAGTATTTCAGTTCCTCTCCCACACAGATGCCTGATGGGGTGGGTTGCCTGGTGGCAGGTAGCAGCCACTGGGAAGGGCAGTTTACAGAGCACCAGATCGCTGTGGTTGCATCCACCACAAGTACAGACACTGCTCTGCTCGGGGCAGAGTGTCTCTGAGTGCAGACCTGCGGTGAGTCTATACCTGCTGGAAGCTTCACGTGCCCCTGAGGCTAAACAATCCCTCTGGCTCCCGCCCCATGCCTCAGTGAGAACATCCTTATGGTGTTTCCCCCACCAAATACTAACTGTCTTCTCAGACATAGCACTCTCCACTCCCAGGCTTATGGGGGGGGGGGGGGACTGCCTTTAGACATATCAGCTTCCCAAGGCTGTTGGAACCAGTAGCCATAAGTTAAGCTCTCAGGGATGGAAGGTCATTGTCTTATGGTTCTGAGGGCTAGAACCCTGAATTTAGGTGTTAGCAAGTCTGAATTTAATGAAAGCTCTAGGAGATAGCACTTTTATTTTTAATTATGCATATATGTGTGTGTCTGAGCATGTGAGTGCAGTACCCACGGTGGCCAGAAGAGGGAGACAGATCCCTTGGAGCTACAGTTACAGGTGGTTGTGAGCAGCTGCCCAACTCCGGAGCTCAGGGCCAAACCCAGGCCCACTGCAAGAGCAATAAATGTCTTAACTGCTGAGCATTTTCTCCAGCACCATGGAAGGGAATCCTCCCTGTGCCTCTCTTGAAGCCCATTCCTTCCATACATACTCCCTTCTTCACAAAGACAAGCAAGCTTATCTTGATTTCAGTGCCCCAAAAGTAGGTAGCATCCAGTGAGGGAAGCTGGCCCACAGCTTGTCTTAGCCTCTCTTCAGTCCTGATCCACACCATAGGCACATATAAACTCTCTTGCTGGAAGCAACATTATCTTGAGTTCTTGCCGAGTAGGAGGAGAGTAGCTTGTCTAGCCTCTTTGCATGGAGACATATAGCAGAACGTGCGAAGCTGCAGAGAGAAGAAGAGTACGGGATAGATGCGAGATGATAGATAAGAGGGAGAGCGAGCCTAACAGTGTCTGGACGCGTATCTCGACCGAAGAGAGATAGATCCGAGTAGAAGATAGAGCTCCAGAAGCCAGGAAGCTCAACTAGTCTGACACTAGTAAGATCACAGCATCAAACACTCTGGGCCTAACCAAATTCTGTGTCCTCCTAGACAGTGATTGGTCCAAGGAGGAGTCATGTGGCCCAACCAGAATTTCCCATCACTGGGCCTCAGTTGATTGGCTCACAGACAGACTTGTGGGCGGGATTTGTCAGAGATCTTGGGTATGTGTGTGCGTGCATGCATGCATATGCATGTGTGTATATGTGGTGTGTGCCTGTCTATATCTCTGTATGTCTGTCCATTTGTACACACACCCACACAGAGACCAGACACCAGAGGTCTTCTTCTATTACTCTCAACTTTATTCCTTTAAGATGTTCTCTCTCTATGGGCCTGGAGAAATGTCTCAGTAGTTAGAGAACTGCCTGCTCTTCCAGGAGACCCAGGTTCAGTTCCCAGCACCCACCACACAGTGGCTCACAATGGCCTGTAACCTCCTTTCCTGGAAGTTTAAAGCCACTTTTTGCCTCCTCAGGCATCAGGCATGCAAGTGGTGAACAAACATACATGCAAACAAAACACATATACACACAAAATAAACATAAAATTTAAAAATTGAGACACAGCCTCTCGCTGAACTTGAAACACATCTTGGCTGGCAATCTCTCAGGATCTACCTGTCTCCTCCCCTCACAGGCACAGTCATGCCGGACTATTTACATGGGAGCTGTGGATTTGGATTCAGGTTCCCAGGCATGCACAGAGGGCACTCTGTTTGTTTGTTTGTTTGTTTTGTTTTTTGTTTTTGCAAGACAGTGTTTCTCTGTGCAGTCCTGGAACTCACTCTGTAGACCAGGCTGACCTCAAACTGCAGAGATCCACCTGCCTCTGTCTCCCAAGTGCTGGGATTAAAGGCGTGTGCTACAACAGCCCAGCAACAGGCAAGCACTCAACTCCACCCACTGAGTCATCTCCCTTCCCCCATCAGGCATCTCTGAGCCTCGCTTTCTTTCTACAAAATCGTAAGTACTCAATATGCCTGTGTTGGCTAATTTTTATGTCAACTCAAGACAAGTTAAAGTCATCTGAGAGGAGGGAAGCTCAATTAAGAAAATGCCTCCACAAGATCTGACTGTAAGGCATCATCTTAATCGGTGACTAACATGGGAGGATCCTGTCCATTGTAGATGGGGACATCCCGGGGCTGGTGGTCCTGGGTTCTATAAGAAAGCAGGCTGAGCAAGATATGGGGAGCAAGCCAGTAAAGAGTACCCCTCTATGGCTTCTGTGTCAGTTCCTGTGTCCAGGTTCCTGCCCTGGTTGAGTTCCTGTCCTGACTTCCTTTGATGATGAACTGTGATGTGGGCCTATAAGCCAAACAAACCCTTCCTTCCCTAAGTTGCTCTGATCATGGTGCTTCATCAGAGCAATAGTAGCCCTAAGACAGCGTCTAACATATTCCTGGGTGTGAAACTAGTGGCAGCGCAGAGGCCACAGGCTGGCAGAGACTGTTTTCTGGACATGTATTTGATTCAGCAAGAACTGGGCATGTCCCTGAGCTGTCCAGTTCCGTAAACCAGTGATTCCCCTTTAGCCACCGCAATCTAATATTCACCGACAAGATCCATCCAGTCTCTAACATTTCTACCATGCAGAGGGCCAGCTGAAGTCCACCCCGTGTTCACAGAAGTCACACAAAAAGTTAGCCCTGCAATTCAAGGGCAAGAGGAGGGGAGAGAGAAAAGGCTGTTTAATATTCTCTCCATCCTTGTGAGGAAAGAAAGCAAATATTAAATCAAGGAAATCTCCGGAAACAGTCAGGGAGCTTGCCTTTGTCACATCCATCACTTTGGTAATAAATATTAATAAACAAACGAAAGGCAGAAAAAAAATGCAATTCATAACTCAAAAGTAGCCTGACCTTTTATGGAATTAAACTCATTTTCTGTCAAGCCTGCTGTTTGTAGAATGTTTCTGGTGACATACATTTTCACAGACCTCCCAAAGACTCTTCCATCGGGGTCTTCACAGCCACTCATGAGCTTTCTTCTGTCTTAGACACACACAGGGGTTCATTTACTCTCATGTATGGGCTATGTCCTGGTTAAGGACCCCCTCTGCAACCAGAGTGTTCACAGTGACCAAGACACACACATGTGGGCAGGACACACAAGCAGATCCACTCTCAGAACCTTGTCTACACCACACTTATTCTTCTACCAGAGAACTTTCTTTCAAGTTCTAGACCCACAGATGAGCGAATACTATAGATCACCTCTTGGGGTCTCAAGGATGGAGCTGCAGAGGTGGCTCAGTGGTTAAAGAGCACTTGTTACTCTTACGGGGACCGAGATTTGATTCCTAGAACCCACAGGGGACTCAGAGTCATCTGTAACTCTAGTCCCAAGGGATCTAGCACCCTTTTCTGGCCCCTGCAGACACTTAATGTACATGGTACATATACATACATGCAGGCAAATAACCCATACATAAAAAATAATAAATAAATCTAAAAAAATAATAAAAGAATCCCAATGACAATCATCCTTAAAATGTTCCTGGTTGATTTTGGAAATCAGTATGGCGGTTTCTCAGAAAATTGAGAACCAATCTACCTCAAGACCCAGCGATACCACTCTTGGGCATATACCCAAAGTATACACACACGGCACAAGGACATTTGCTCAACTGTGTTCATAACAGCATTATTTGTAATAGCCGGAACCTGGAAACTACCTAGATACCCCTCAACTGAAAAATGGAAAATAAAATGTGGTACATTTACACAATGGAGTACTTACTCAGTGGGGAAAAAAATCCAATGACATCTTGAAATTTGTAGGCAAATGGATGGAACTAGAAAAAAAACATCCTGAGTGAGGTAACCGAGACACAGAAAGACAAACACGGCATGTGCTCACTCATAAATATCCATTAGATGTAAAACAGAGGAAAACCAGCCTATAGTTCACGACTCCAGAGAAGCTAGCTAACAAGGAGAACCCTACGAGAGACATACATGGATCCCCTTGGGTAGGGGAAATAGACAAGATCTCTTGAGAAAACTAAGAGCATTGGAAGGGGCATAGGGGAGGGGGAGGAGAACATGAGGGAAGAGGATGGTAGAGATGGGGGAAAGACAGAGAGAAAGAGCAAGGAAAGAGATATCTTGATTAAGAGAGCCATTATGGGGCTAGCGAGAAACCTTGCACTAGGGAAATTCCCAGGAATCCACAAGGTTGACCCCCCAGCTAAGATCCTAAGCAATAATGGAGAGGGTGCCTGAACTGGCCTTCCCCTGTAACCAAACTGATAACCAACTTAATTATCATCATAGAACCTTCATCCAGCAACTGATGGAAGCAGATGCAGAGACCCACAGCTAAGCACTAGGCCGAGTTCCTGGAGTCCAGCCAAAGAGAGGAAGGAGGGATCACATAAGCAAAGCGGTCCAGACCATGATGGGGATACCCACTGAAACAGCTGACCCGAGCTAGTGGGAGCTCACTGACTCCAGACTGACAGTGGGGGAACTGTCCAAACTAGGCCCTCTGAATGTGGATGACAGTTGTGTGGCTGGGGCAGTCTGAGGAGTCACTAGCAGTGGGACCAGGATTTATCTCTAGTATAGGAACTCTCTTTTTGGAGCCCATTCTCTATGAAGGGATACCTTGCTCAGCATAGATATAGCGGGGAGGACCTTGGGCCTTAAAGTGATGTGCCAGACTTTGTTGACTCCCCATGGGAAGCCTTATCCTGAGAAGTAGATGGGGGTAGGATGGGGGAAGGTGGAGGAAACAGGAGGGGGGTGGGAACTAGGATTGGTATGTAAAATGAGAAAAAATTGTTAAAAAAAATAAATTTAATTTAGTTAAATTTAAAAAAAAGAAAAAATGTTCCTGACTGGGAAGCAGAGGCAGACAGATCTCTGAGTTGGAGGCCAACCTGGCCTACATAGTGAGTTCCAGGAGAGCCAGGCCTACATAAAAAACCCGTCTCAAAAAAACCCAACCACTCCCTTAAAAGAAGAATAAATGTTCCTGGCTGAACTAAGCCTCAAAACACCCATCACCAAACAAAGGCACCCCATGTCTCTTGTCCCTTTTCAGAAAGAACTACCAGCCATGGAATGACCCAAGGCAGGAATCGGGCACACACCTCAACACTTGCAGGACGACTCTCAGGAGCCTGATCTTCCATGGCGGCTTCTGGGGATTAAATCAGGTCACCTGGCCTGTGCAGCTAGCACTTTAACAGACTGACCCATCTTGCCACCCCCTACTTCTTTACTTCCTAATATTCAAATCTATTTCCACCCTCATTTGACCAGACTAACATATTTCCAACAGTAGTCAGGGATCCCTCTCAAACCGCCGTCACCCCTCACCAAGGTATCCAGCCCTGGTCCAAGGACAGAGAGGTGGCTGTCATCCTGGGGTTCTCTAAGCAAGCAGAGGTGCAAAGAACAGGAAGCAAACAGACCTCTCTTCATCTGCCCTCCGTGGGTTGTTCCTGAGTGTCATCACGGTGGCTCCCAGAGTCCCTTGGGGCCAGTGGCAGACTGAGGTAGGACTCTGATGCTACTCCTGTCAGGCTTGAAGCCAAGAGAACTTTCAGAAGGCCACCCTGATCCCATCTTGTGAGACCCAAGGCAGTGAACTCAAGTGCCTCCAGGGTCCAGGCAGGGATACTCTGGGGGCTTAGTGGGTGGAGTCCCCCGTGATCTGAAAACAGGTGCAGCGGGCATTAGAAGTGTGGGACACCTTTGTATTTTCATTACCGAGAGTGACTGTGGATGGGAGGCGACCAGCTGCTTCCAGTTCTTGCCTTGACATCCCTGCAATAATGGACTGTAACCTGGAATTATGAAGAAAACAAACAAACCAACAAACCCTTTCTCCCCCGAGTTACTTTTCATCGGGGACCGGGGCACGCAATGAATGACCTGCCTCCTTCGTCCCGACCCCACCTCCCACTTTTCCACCATCTTTCCATGAAACCAGACTGCGCTGCGTAGACTCAAGCCAGGGATGCCCAGAACCACAAACATGTGACACTCGGTCCCCAGCTGGTGACGCTGCTGTGAGGCAGCATAGAATCTCTGGGAGGCGGGGCCTCACTGGAGGAAATGGACTGCTGGAGGCCTTACCCAAAGGTCTGCATGCCACCTGGCTTCCAGCCCAAGCTCCCTCTGCTCCCTCGTGGGCAGGAACTGTGTGATAAATGGTTGCCTCTCGTTCCTGCTGCCTTAGGCCAAGTGAGTCCTTCCTCCAGGCCTCACACTGTGATGGTTCAAGTCCAAATGCCTCGTTTCTCCTTCAACTCCCTCCCATGGTCACTCTGGATCTGCACGGACAGTCTAGCTAAACTGCCAATGTCACACTAACTTGTTTCTTCCTGTGGATTTCCCTGCAAGGTCCCTTCATCATCCTGACTTATGTAAGGGAAGACTGAGGCACAGAACACAAGGTGGAACACGGAACTAAGCCACCTGTCCTCGGTCTTGGTTCTCAAGGGTGCCTCACTCAGCATCCACAATGCTTTTCCCTCCCTCCTCCAGTTGAGTCCATAATCCATACCCTGGCCTTGATAAGGGCTTTCTCCCTAAAGTTCCCTCTGCCTCGGTTTCTCCTTGCCAAGCAAGGCAAACATCCCACTGCCTCTTCCTAGAGCAAGTCCACATTAGTGTGGAACAGAAACATCCTTTAGGACAGTGACTCCCAAAATTCCCATACTCTCCCATGAGCAGAGGTTCACAGGGTAGTTGTGTGCCAAGGCATTTAGAAGACACAGGCTACCGGCTCGTCTCTAGGGGAATCGTATACCATGAGTGTGGATGTGGCTGAGTCTACATTTCACCAACCTACCCATGCACAAGTGTGTTCTGCCACCATCATCCCTAGCTTGGGATTAGAGAAAGGGGGGTGGATAGCTGGGGAATCTGGGTATGAGGTCTAGTTTTGTAAAATCACCTGGAAAGGAAGTCTCAATGAGACGCTGTCTAGATTAGAATGGCCTATGGGCATTGTCTCCATTAGTGTGAAGACCCATACCCACTGTGGGTGGCACCATTCCCTAGGCAGGATGACTTCTCAACTATCTAGGAGTGGAGAAATTGAGTTGAAGGCTGGCATGCATGTGTTAATCTAAGACCTTCTGCTCTTGACTGTGGACATGATGTAAACGGCTGCTTCAAGTTCATGCTGGCTTGACTCCCCCACAATGATGGACTGTAACCTGAAACCATAAACCAAATAAATCCTTTCTCCCTTAGGTTGCTTTTAGCGGGGATGTTCTATCACAGCAACAGAAAATGAAGCTAAGACACTGGGTCCCTCGGGTTCCTTTCCCACCGCCTATGCCACAGATGCCAAGTGTTGCATAGATTTTGATTCAAATCATCCTTTGGGTGTGAGATAAGGATTCCCTATGTAGCTCAAGCCAGCCTCGAGCTCATGGTGATTCTCCTGCCCCAACCTCCCAAATGCTAGGATAATAAGAATTTACCAGAAATGCACCTACTTTAGATTACCTGGATGCCCGTGTGTGGGTTCACCTGCAGGCAAGCTCACTGGCTGGAGACTGGCCTGGGTGCATCTGTGAATGTGTGCTGGCCTCTGTAGATTGTGCTAATGTGACCTGTGATTCCCGCAGGGATCACTCAGTGTCCCCATTTAATGACAGACTTTCTCCGACCCATTAGAAGAGGAGAGGACCATGAACAATCTGGCTCCTGTGAACACCTCCTTAAACCTGAAGCTTGAGTCACCCTCTCCGGCAATTCCCTCTGGATTCATCGATATGCCTTCAGGAAGTGGGAGTAACCCCCATTTTAAAGGGGAGAAAATTGCAATAAGGGACATTGAATAGCCCCTGTTCCAGACAGCTGGCCCCAAGCAAAGGTGGCTGAGCGAGGGGCCACAGATGGCCATCTCAAACTCAGCCAGCCAGTGAGTGATATCTGAAGAAACAAGATCAAATGCAGCTTCATCTGAAGCTGATCCCACTCATCAGTTAGGGCGCTGCTTCTCAGCCTTCCTAACGCTGCAGCCCTTTAATACAGCTCCTCACGTTTTGATGACACCCCGCCCCAAAACAAAATTATCTTGTTGCTACTTCATAACTGCAATTTTGCTATTGTTACAAATCATGAAAAATGCCTGTTATTTCTGATGGTCTTAGATGACCCCTTGAAAGAGTAGTTGAACCCCCAAAGGGGTCAACGACCCACAGGTCAAGAACCACTGAGCGGGAGGGACACACACTGCCCCTCAGCCTCCATGATCCTGGAAACCCCTGGATCATCCTTTCTCCTTTTTGCGTGGTCCCAGGTACCATCTGCATAATTACTTCCTATTTGTCTTTAAAGCTGGCCGGCTTTACATTACTTTACATCACCCTCTCTAGGGAGAGAGCAACACATCCGCTCTTGCCGTGAAAACCAAAGCAGCCTCACTTTCCACAAAGAGCAGAAAACCCTAAAATAAGTACAATGAAGACAGAACAATGTAACTGAATTCCAGCCAGATGCTGCAGCCTGCCAAGGGCTCACAGCCTGGGCCGTGGGTTCTTGTTGTTCCCAATACAATAAAGCAACAGATGAGACTCACAGGTGGCTGTGGGGCACCATAGACCGTCTCCCTGGAGCACCTGGGATGGAAGGGACACAGAACCCAGGGACCAAAGACAAGCACTTGGCCTCAGTAACCCTCACCCCCATGTGCACTCTGGGTACCACCTAAACTCCACTTTCCGCAGCTATCGCTTCCCCAGGTGTAAGGGCATATCACAGCAAAATCTGGTGACTTTGAGGAGGAGGCTGACCTAACAAAACACAGCCCACGCTGGAACCTGGAGGTGATTGTGTGTTGGTGCTAGGTCTCACCCAACCAGGCTATGGCTTCCTCTGAATGCCTGTCCCGTCACCATGGCAACATGAAGCTACTGCAGGGCAGTCAGTCAAATTTCTTCCTATTGAGTGTCCCAGTGTGCAGCAGGCTCCTTCAAGACCACGGCAGCCACCGGTTACAGAACAAGCCTAATTACGTAACCTCTCTGGTGCCACACACACCTGCGGCCTGCTTCCTCTTCTCCCGTGGCAGTGCCGTTTCTTTCAGGCTCAAAAGCAGAGAAGGGTGATGCTCTGTCCCTGGCTGTAATTAAAAGTATGTGTTCTTTCACAGTAGAATGAACCTCTGTGCAGTCGTCTAGGGAGTCTCTGAGGTGGAGATTGACACAGGATAATAAGGCAGGGTATAGCTGATAATAAGATGGAGTATGGGCTCTTCTGACCCCTGGAAAACTCAGTTCCCCATCTCTGTGTGTCTGTGTGTGTGTGTACATGTGCATGTGCGTGTGCATGTGTGTCTACATGTCTGCGTGTGTGTACATACACACCTGTGCGCATGAGCATATGCACCTATGCACAGGTATGTGGAAGCCAGAGGTCACCCTTGCATGTTGCTTCTCAGGTGCCAATCACCTTGTTGTGAGACAGGGTCTCTGTGTGTCTGTCTGTCTGTGTCTCCATCTCTTTGTGAGTCTGTCTATCTGTGTGTCTCTCTCTCTCTCTCTCTCTCTCTCTCTCTCTCTCTCTCTCTCTCTCTCTCTCTCTCTCTCTCTCTCTCTCTCTCTCATTGGTCTAGAACTTGAAGAATAAGCATAACAGCTAATCCCGGTTGTCAGCCACATCTGGAATCAACTAAAACCCCAACCGCTGGGCATTCAAGAGGGCTCTTCTTGGTCAGATTTCTGGAAGCAGGAAGACTTGGGCTAGACCTCTGGTGGCAGCTCAGATGAAAGGCACGAAGGACACAGAGGAAGGCAACTTTGCTCTTAGCCTGCTTGCCCTCCCTCTCACTGGCAGACTCGTCTGTCCGCCCTGCTACTGTAACGGCTCTTAGATCCCAACATGGGTTGAGAACCAGAAGCTCTCCAGGAATTCTCCAGGACTCCGGCAGCAGACTGGGACCTCAGAGAAATGCAGCCTCAGCCTGAACGACGATGAGGAGGCAGCCATTGCTGGACAGCATCCTGTGAGTCAGCTCTAATAACCCTTTTAATATACAAGCTCATCCTGTCAGTTCTGCCCCTTCAGAGAACCCTCACTAATAGAGGAGACCCTGGCCGACCAGTGAGTCCCACGGAGCCCTCCAGCTCCACCTCCCCAGCGCTGGGATTATAATCTCACAGCACCATGCTCAGTTTGTGTTGGTGGTGTGGTGGTTTTTTGTTAGTTTTTTTTGTTTTGGGTTAGGTTTTTTTTTTTTTTAACATGGGTTCTGGGGATGGAACTCAGGTCCCCTTGTTTACAAGGCAAGAAATTACCCACTAACCCCTCTTCCAAGCCCACCTAGCACTTGAGTGAGTCCTCTGTGTTCAACTGCGCTACCCAGGACTGCATATTCAAAGGCACCATCCAGGGCTGTGCATTCAAATGAACGTCCTCTTACCGCAGCTTGGCCCCAAGCATGAGGCCGGTTCCCACACTAATTTCTCACCCACATTTATACACAGACATGGATTTTTTTTTTCTCAGCTCAACTATTTCAGTACATTGTGTCTTATCTAGATCCCACAAAATTTCCATAACAGCAGAATTTCCATACAGATGGCACATAAATAACCCTTGCCTGTGGTTTGGTCTGCGGTTCTTATGGTCAGCGGGTCCCATTAGGGCTTTATGAACTTACTCAGTGACTGAACGCTCTACCTGATCCTACAGATTGCTGCCGTGCCCAGCTCAGCCCAGCTCCCAAGTGAAATTAATTCTCAACAGTTCTTCTGCGATGTGAAGGCACCAAAATTGAGTTTCTTCTGCATGCAATGCTAGAAATATTTCTCATTTCTCATTCAAACCACAAATAGTGGGTTCCTCTCTTTCTCTCTCTCCAATCTATTTTCCTTAATACCATACCATTGCAATTATCATATGGGGCACAGACTGATCAGTACAGCAACTGCCACATGAAGTCAGTCCAGGCAAGAAGGGAAGAGGGGGGCAGTTTCTTGTAGCACGAACTCTAATTGGTATTAATAATAAAAACCCAGAGACAAATATAGAGGTTAATGCTGAAGATTCGAGAAGTGGCAGCCACTAGGGAGTTCTTTTACCTCTGCCAATGCTCAGACAGAAAGGGGCGATTCTGTCCTCAAACGGCATCTCCCAAGTGAATCTGTCTCCACCCGCCTTACATTCCTCTCTCCACCCAGCCATACCACTCCCGTCTCCACCTCCCTAGTGCTGGGATTAAAGGTGTGTGACCTCAAGCGCTGGGATCCCCTCTGCAAGACTTCTGTTTCCCTTTTAGACAGATTCAATCTTGTGTAGCCCAGGGTGGCCTTGAACGAACAGAGATCCCTCTGCCTCTGTCTCCGGAGTCCCGGGATTAAAGGTGTGCGCCTCCACCCCCTGGCATCTAGTGGCTTGGCTCTGCACTCTGATCTTCGGCCAAGCTTTATTTGTTAAAGCACAAACAAAACATCACTACATTTTCTACAATGCAAGATGAACTGGGAAGGCCAACTGTAGCCCAGAGCAGCCCCCAGAGGTCCCAGACCACCTCTGCAAGCTGAACCCTGGCCAGAAGCACTGAGGACTCCTTACCATCTGAAGCAGCTGCCTTCTGTGACTACAGAGCGAAAGCAGTGTTTGTGAGTGAGCCGGGTTCAGGTCGGCCCTGTCCGCGCTTGTGAGAATCTAGAGGGGGATCACAGGGTGACTCCACCCAGGAGAATCTTAACAGAAAGTCACAAGCCACAGGGTCAGGAGCAACAAGTCCCCGCTGAGAGAGTGCCAGGGTGCTGGGAGGTGTGGGCTCCCCTTTCCAGCAGATGCTCAAGCCCCCACATCTAAATGGACCCCCTAGGCGGGAAACCCAGAGCAAGACACCCGCACGCTGTCCACTGAGCATGGCTGTAACACATCCGGCCACGAACTAAGATGCAAACACTCATCTTAAAAAACCAGAGTAATGATGGAGAGGACAGAGGTGAGAGAGGTTAGTTTAAGACAAAGTGCTGGAGGACATGGGGGCAGCGAATGTTTTACTGATGGAGCCGGCTCCCTTAATATACCTGCGTGGGCCTCGCCTCTTGCTTAAGCTCTTACCCACCCTTCAGGGCCCAGCTAGTAGGCCTGTGGTGTACACACACACACACACACACACACACACACACACACGGCAGGGAGCTGACCTACTCTGGCTTCAATCTGTTCATTCTCTGAAGAGATCAGAAAAATACCTGCTTTTTGTAAATATGTTTTATTGCAACCCACTCCCTCATCCTGGATGTTTTCAGGCCATAACAACAGAGCTGAGAAATCATCAGAGGGACAAAAGGGTGGCACAAAGAGCTGAGTCACCACTGGACACTTTCCAGAATGTCTCCCAAAGCCCAGCTGTCATCTCCCTTGAGTCTCACGTAAGGGTCTCCCTGCACTGGGCTCCCGGCCTGCAGAACTCTCAGTACTGGGCAACCCCACCATCCTTGTACTGAGACAAAAACTCCAGAGTGACCCACAGCAAGAGAGAGCTGTCCCCAGAAGGGCCCAGATGCCTGAGAGTGTATTTGGGAAGGTTTGATATTGTCAGCACATACCTGATACATGGCCTCCCATTTCCCCTCTTTTTGTTTTTGTTTTTTGGTTGTTTGGTTGGTTGGTTTGTTTTTGTTTCGAGACATGGTTTTTCTGTAGCTTTGGTGCCTGACCTGGAACTAGCTCTTGTAGATCAGGCTGGCCTCGAAACCAGAGAGATCCGCCTGCCTCTGCCTCCTGAGTGCTGGGATTAAAGGCGTGGGCCACCACCACCTGGCTTCTAATCCCCCTTTCTAAAAGCATTTACTGAACCGTAATCATGTATCTCTTAGAGCCCACAAAAGTCTCTCTCAAGGACCCAAGAGCCATTTCTTTGAAATAGAATCCTTGGGAAAGACAGGGCTTTGACTCCTAGGCTCTGGGCAAGGCAGACCTCTTAGTCACAGCCCGCCAGCAGAGGAAACCGCTGCCTCATCCACACTGCCAACCCCCAGGCGGCTGTCACTCTGCTTCAGTTGTCTTCCCTATCCTCCCTCTCTCTAAAACTGCCCTGGTTCCCATAGGAATAGAGGTCAGCTCTTTGCTATTGGTAATTAATAGATCAAACCCATCCTCACCACCTTAACTAGAATCCAACACATGAGCCTCTGATGAGCACTGGACAGTGATCGAGTGACCTGCTCCATCCTAGCAGCCAACAGCCCAAGGTTCACCAAGAGCCAAGTCTCCTCCCATCGGATGCCACAAAGCTGCTTACCGAAGAGTGAACTGGTCTGCCACAGAGCCACTGGCCAGAGAAACCAAAAAGGTAGCCGTGTCCGCTTCTCGGATGAGGTTCAGAGGAATGGAGAGAGCGATATTGTCATCTAGGCTCACCAAGGACCACCGCAGGTCGTCCTGGGTAGGGTAGACCACCACACTGCCAATCCTCTCCCTGGCAGGGAGCACCTGCTGAGGCTCCTCCTGCTCTGAGTGGATGTTGTTTTGCCATTTGCCCTCATCCTCCAGCGGGCACTGACCAGCCTCGTTGGCTGGATAAAGCGCAAAGAAGAGTTCCATGGCTGTGCCACCCAGCAGTGCCGGGATCTCCTCCTCGGGTTCCAGGTCCAGGCCGGAGCTGAACCACTCAGGCAAGAGCTCCAGTTCCGCCACACACAGCCCAGGGGCCCCCTGCAGCCGGCAGCTGGCCGCCACCTCCCTGGCCTCTGGGAAAGCAAACATCTTGACACAGGGGAGATCATCCCCAGGGTCACTGTCATTCCAGCCCATGCCAGTGACATAGAACAGTGTCTGCACTTTGGGTCTGTTGGAAAAGATGGAACTGTCGAGGATGTGGGATTTGAGCCTCCAGTTGAAAGGGAACCTCTCCATGTTTCCAAAAGGGGTGGGCGTGAGCAGGAAGTCCCAGGGCACTGTCTTCTCCACAGAGAAGGGGCCGTAGCTGGCATTGATGGCGGGAGGGCTCTGGGCTCGGTGGATGAAGAGTGTGGCGGATCGGGCCTGCAGGCTGGCGTTGCGCATGAGGTCTTGGTTGGCCTCCTTGAGAAAGAATGCCTCTTCTGCGTCAGAGACGTGGAAGCTGGCTGGGAGATAGGCAGGCAGTGAAGAAAACCTCTGCAGGTTGTCTGCAACGCCTCGACCCGTGCTCTCTGCACAAGAAAGGAAAGTAGAAGCAGGTCAAGGTCTGTTCTGAGACTTGAGGAAATGAACAAACGAAATGCCATCTCCACCCACCATCCCAGCAAGGTGTACCATGGCCACGCAGCCCTTCTCCTCCCTCTCAGCATGGAGAAAGCCAAAGAAGCCCAAGAATCTTTCAATAAAGCCCACTTCAGAATGCAAAGTAGACCAACTGCCCCAAAATCCAACAGTCCTGCGGTTAAACAGTTGCCTTTCCAGAGGAGAAGTGTTAATTCTTCCTATCCAAGGGAGGCAAGCATAGGGAATGAGTGAGAAGCCCAGGATGCCGCTTGGTTTGGGCTATACACATTCTGCTCTTCAAACAATGTATTCAGCATCTGTTAACTGTGCACACAACTTTCTCTGAGCAGTGCACCCAGCAACCTCGTACCCCTACCTACTCGGGGTTACACTTACGCACCTCTCTGAATAATAGAATAGGTTTGTCTGTGTTGTATATGTGTGTGCATGCATGTGCGTATGTGTTTCTGTGTGCATGGTATGTGCACATATATGTATGTGCTTACGGTATGTGTGTTTGTGTGTATGTAGGTATGTATGTATGTGTGTGCATGTTTGTGGTGAACATGTGTGTGTGACCCAGGCTCCGCATATGAATAAAAACATGACACTTAGCTTTCCAAGTCTGGATTACTTCACCAGATGAAATTTAAATTAGAATCTGCTTGGGGATGCTGATTGGGGTTTGGCTCCCAACCAGGAAATTAAATCCCGGTGAATTTTGCACCACAGTGAACAAGAAAAGATAATAATCTCTTTGGAGGGACTTTTTTTATGCACCATGCTGAGCTTTTTTATATAATTTTTTTAACTTTATTTCATGTGCATTGGTGTGAAGGTGTCAGATTCTCTGAGACTGGAATTACAGACAGTTGTAGGCTGCCGTGTGGGTGCTGGGAATTGAACCCAGGTCCTCTGAAAGAGGAGCCAGTGCTCTTAGCCTCTGAGTCATCTCCCCAGCCCCTCTTTGGAGGGACTTTAAGTGCACTGAGCCCTACTATGGATCTGGTTGTACCTTCTCCTTAAATGAAGGCAATGTCTAGAGCAGTGTTTAAATTCTCATTTATTTAGACATGTAGAAAAGGAAATCAAAATAAATACACACTTCCACATGCTCCATCTTCTTTGTGGATTGGCTTATTTCTTTATCTTTCGTGTGGTTATGCTATGTCACTCAAAAAACTGATTCATGAGGAATCTATTTCTTGTTTTTGTTGTAGGCAAAGCCTCTGTTTTATCAGACACATCCATATGAGGCCTCACTCCCATCCCACCATCAATCAAGCAAAATCTGACATAAATGTTGTCTCACCACCTCTATGGACAGTCACAGACATTCACAGCTGAGGCCTCATTCTCTCCCCCAACCAGATAGTAATCTAACACGCTACCTTGATTTAAGAGCATTTATGAAGCCCTGAGACTGTCCTGGGAAGCACTCCCAGCCCTGACCTGAGAAGCTAACATTTCTCCCTGATTCCAAAGTGTCATAGAGAAGCACTCATACTTTTTCCCATCCGCAGGTGGACCTGAACCCGTGAGTGGACTATGACACACAGCCCTGTTTGGTCTGCTATTTTCTTAGAGAGCTTATTGCCATCAGAAGGCAGGAGACAGGCAACAAGGCAGGAAATGAGAAAGGTTTCAGGAAGCCAGCAGGAAGAACTGCTCATCCTGGCTTCCATGGGGGTCAAACATTTAAGCCCAGGTTCTGAGACAGGGTGTGCCGGGGAGATGCTGTGGTCCCTGATGCTCCCAAGCAAAAGAGCAAGCGCAGGCAGCTCTGAGGAAGTCTCAAGGAGAGCTCAGGTTGGGACAGAGGAGGGGATGAAGGAGCACCCAAGATGAAGTAGCTCCAGGGTGCCAGGAGACTCAAAGAAAGATACTGTATGTCACGGCTGTGCGTGGCTACAAACACCTTCTAAACATGGACTTTGGTCAAGACTGATAAAACCTGAAGCCTTGAGCCCCAAGGAAAGACCTGGAAAGCGGTCTCTAGGAGCAGCACTACCTGAAAAATGACTGACCAGCTGTGTGGCTGAGGGTTATCTGCCTGGACATATGGTGTTGCTGCCGCTGCGTCTCTCTCCAGTTCCCACAGACAGCATGGGCATGAGACCCAGGCACAGAAATCTTTCTCTCCAGGGGCCCAGCCTGTCAGGTCTTTCAAAACCACCAGGAAGACAAACTCCTCACTGGTGTGTCCGACGGTGGCCTTTACCATCTGCTGGTGACCCCCTGGCACCTGAGCAACTGGGTATAACTACACTTGTACGAGTTTTTCGTGGTCACGAAGACAGGACCGAGAGGGGTCTTTGTGAGCACCAACATTAGTTCAGGGATGCAGGAAACACAGTCTCTGAGGCCAGATTTTTTTTTTCTCTTTTCCCAAGAGGATTCAAATTAGCATGGGTAGGAAGAAGCACTGAAGGCTCAAGGATGCTACTGAGCACTGTGTGAGCACCACGCATACACTCAGAAAGTGAATAATCAGGGCAGGGACAGCAGCCTTGTAAACCAGTGTTGAAATATAAACCAGATTGTCCACTGAGTATTAGAGGTGAGTGCATATTATAGCAACAAAAAAAACCAAGATAAAATATAGAAAACTAAGGGCAAAGGAAAACAAAAATGCAATCTCCATCATCATCAACATCATCATCAACACTGTCATCACTACCATTATCACCATCATCACCACCACCATCAATACTATCATCACCATCATCATTATCATCACCACAATGATCACCACCACCATCACTACCATCAGTGCCAGTATCATCACCGTCACCACTGTCATCACCATCATCATCACCCTCAGGAAGCCACACAGGTCACTGAGACTCATGCAGACAGTAAATGCCCAATGTGGATCTAACCAAGCAGAATCTTGCCATTAATCACTCGTGTGCGGCCAGGAATTAACTCCACCAGCCAACCGCACACTGAGTAGACTCGGGTGGTAACAAACCCAGCTCCTACAGCCAACACTCTCCATGGCACGAAAGCAAGCCCAGTTCTTCCCAGGGGACCTGGAGGGACACCACAACACTCACACAGCACTGACTAGACTGAGCTGGTCCCGACGTGGTCCTCCCACTGCAAGGCAGGGCTGCCACAGCAGACAACAGTCCAAGGGATGTGACTCCACAGAGGACAAGGTCATTGGCCTTGCTGTCACCATGGCTCCCCAGTACCCTAAAGAATAATGTACGGTCACCTCCACTCTCACCCTGTGTGGTGGATTGAATAGAAATGGTCCCCAAAGACTCTCATGTTTGAATGCTTAGTCCACAGGGAGTGGCACTATTAGATGTGGCCTTGTTGAAATAGGTGTGGTCTTGCTGGAGGAAGTGTGTTACTGTGGGGGCTGGCTTTGAGGTCTTAGAAGCTCAAGTCAGTTTCTTTTCTTACTACCTGCAGATCAAACTATAAAACCCTCAGCTCCTTTGCCAGCACCAAGTCTGCCTGCACACTGCCATTGTCCCACCAAGATGATGACAGACCAAACCTCTGAACTATAAGCCAGTCCCAATTAAATGTTTTCCTTTATAAGAGTCGCCATGGTTGTCATATCTCTTCACAGCAATAGAAACCCTAAGACACCCTGTTTCTGTGGATGGCAGTGTGTCCATGGATGTGTGCACACGAGTCCGTCTCCATATTTAATTCTTGATTCTGGCTTGGGTTTCTCTCCATGAAAAATGTACATTAAGAATCCAACAGAAGTTGAAAACCGGTGAGCCCTGAACTTAGCCAGTGAATAGACTGATTTGACTTTAGCCTTGCGGGGGTGGGGGGAAAGTTGCTTGTTTAACAATCCCATACACATATATAATGGATTTTAGTCACTTTGACACACACTGGCTCCCTCTCTCTCACCCTCTTCTTTCTCCTTCTTCTCAACAAGTCCCCTTTTACTTTCACGTTTTCCTTTGTATGGCCCTCTGAGCTTCCTTTGTTTTTGGATTGGGGGTGGGTAGGAGGTAACATACTCCTCTCCCTGGGTGACTTTTGGCAATTAATGGTTGCTGGAGGAAGGGCTATCATTTTCCCAGTAGGCACTGGTTTGTGTGTATATTGGCTGAATGTTCCCCATCAGGAAGCCCACACACCCTCCACTGCTCCCCAACTTCCCTATCTACTAATCCTCACTTATTCCTGGCATGATCCTGGGCTGCGGAGACTATTCTATTAAATAACCATCTTCTCTAAACCATGTTCTCCCATGTCTCCTGGTCCCTGTATCTCTATTACATCTCTCTACTGCCGTCTGTATCTCTTATGATGTTTCCACTCATGCTTTATGCCCAGAGCACTCAGGGGCTAGTTTAGAGCCTTCAATGTTGTACCCAATGCTTTGCAGTGGAACTCAGTGTGTTTTCCTAAAGCAGCTTAATACATCAGAATTCCATTATATTTCTCAAGTTGACTCTTAACTTGACAGGGTGTAGAATCAGCTAGGAGACAAATCTCTGGTATGTCTGTGAGGGACTATCCCAATTAGGTTAAATGAGGTAGAAGAACCATGCTTACTGCATGTGGCAACCATCCCATGGGCTGGGGTCCTGGATGGACTAAGGGGGAGAGAATGAGCTGAGCACCAGCATGAATCTCTCTCTGCTTCCTGACTGTGGAGGCCACGTGACCAGCCGCCTCACGCTCCTGCCGCCAGGACCTTCATGCCATTATAGACTCTACTCCTCAAACTGTGAGCCAAATCAGCCCTTTCTGCCTTGAGTTGCTTTTGCCATGGCGTTTTATCACAGACGTCAGAAAAGTAACTAAGACAATCGCATGCTGCAAATGCCAAACCCTGCGGTCTCCAGAATATGGCTGTATTTGGAAAAAGTCTTGGACGAGGCAATTCAGTTTCAGTAAAGTCATCTGAATTAATCCTAACCCAACATGACAGTTGTCCTTATGAAAAGAAAGAGAAGGAGTCAGGGTACATACAATCACAGACAGAAGACCCTGGAAGACACGGGGAGACAGCTGCCGCCAGTCAGACAGGCAGAGATGCCCCAGAAAAAACTAGATCCGCTGACACCATGACCACGACCTAAGACTTCCTGTCCAGGCTCCGGGAAAATGATTGCCAAAGTTGCCTGCCCTGTGGCACTTGTTTTGGCTCCCAGAGCCAAACATGGCTAGCTAGCTCAGCTGGCTATCTTTGACATCTTCCAACCTGGTATCAAAGTATTCATTCAACTTTCTCATCCCATAGCCTGAACAGACTCTTGTTAGCAGGGCTGAGGCTCCCGGGTGTATGCCCCAAGCTGCCTCTCAACCTTCTATATTCTTCTATGTAGATAACTTTCAAGTTCTCCAGAACAAACATGTGTTGCTTATTCTAAGAGAAATATTGACACTCTGCCTTTACAAAACGAAGATATAGAATTCAATTTAAAGTGGTAGACTGATGGTACACATTGCCCGGCATCCCCCACAGAGCCCGGGGCAGGAAAAGCATCGAAGCAGCAAAAGGACCTCACCCATCAGCAAGAGAGATGAGGGGGACATGTTTTCAGATAAGATGGGGTGGGGTGTCTGGATGAGGGAAGATGTCTGCAGAGCGTACATGAGGAGTCATCTTTGATGGCGTCAACCCACCGTTGGGAGCTTTTACAGCAGCTGAAGATGAGCCCTTGGGGCGGCTGATCCTTTCATTGCCAACTTGGCAGGATTTTAGAATTACCTAGAAGGCACGCTCCTGGGTGTGTCCTGCAGGTGTTTCCAGGGAAGTTTATCCAAGGAGGAAAACGCTACTCTGAGTGTGGGTGGCACCGGCACATGCCTGGACTGAATAAAAGGGAAGGGCAGGCAAATGGCTCAACAGGTAAAGGCTCTAGCCTGACAACCCTGGAAACCCCAGGTTGATCTCTAGAGCCCACATTTTAAAAGGGGGCCTGGAAGCCGGGCGGTGATGGCGCATGCCTTTAATCCCAGTACTCGGGAGGCAGAGGCAGACGGATCTCTGAGTTCGAGGCCAGCCTGGTCTACAAGAGCTAGTTCCAGGACAGGCTCTAGAAACTACAGGGAAACCCTGTCTCGAAAAACCAAAAAAAAAAAAAAAAAAAAAAAAAAAAAAAAAAAGAATTAAAAGGGGGCCTGGAGAGATGGCTCGGCAGCTAGGAGCACTGGCTGCTCTTCTAGAGGACCCGGGTTCATGGATTTGTTTCTCAGCACCCACATGGCAACTCACAACTATCTGTGACTCCAGTTCCAGGGGCTCTGACACCCTCACTCAGACATGCATGTGGCAAAACACCAATGCTCAGAAAATAAAGATAAATAAGTAATTTTTTTAAAAGAAAGAAAAAACTCTTAGGGAGAGATGGGTGGCAGAGACAGGAGAATCATCTAGAAGCTCAAGGGATATCTGGCCTGAATATTCAGCCCAGCAGTAAAAACCGCTAGAGAGACACAAGGTGAAAGGTGAGAAGCAGCTCCTGAAAACTGCCCTCTGACCCCACATGTGGGCCATGGCGTGCACGCATCAACCCCTCTGTCCACAGCTGATTAATTAATTACAAAGAAGAGAGAGAGCTGAGCTCCAGCATCCATGTCTCTCTGCCTCCTGACCATACACATGCTATGACCAGCTGCCTCCAGCTCCCACTGCCACATGCCTTCCTCTCCACGATGGACCGCACCCTCAAATTGTGAAACCCAAATAAACTCTCCCTGCCTGTGGTTGCTCCTGTCGTTCATTTTGCCACAGCAATAAGAAAGTAAATAACACACCAGCTAACCCACCATCACTGGCTCCTTGAGGTTTGAACAGCTGTGGCCCTGCTCCTAGAAAGACTCAAACCACAGGGCCCGTACTTAACATAGCCAGCTGCCGTTAGCGGGGAGGAAACCAAGACGGATGGCAAACACAGGGAGCGTTAAACCCGCGTGAAAGATTTCCACGGAGCAGCAGATGTAGAAAGGTCCTCATTAAATGGATTCTATAGCTCTCCTCATGACAGTAATTCTGACCTCCTATAAACACTGTCAGCTGCTCGACGGTAGGGTGCTCTCAGGACCTCATCCTAATTTCCATTTATATTTATTCTAAATTGGGCACCTTGGAGACATTTAAGAAAGAGAGAGACACCGGCTAAACGATCCTGACAGCCCTGCTGCTGTCTGATGAGAGAGCAGATGAGGCCCACAGGGGGCGGAGAGGTTCCTAGGCAGGAGGCCCCAAGACGCCTGTCACCTCCACTTATACACTAAGACAGTCTCTTTCTGTCACTTCCACCCACCAGCCATGAGGTGAGCAAGTAAAACCACTCGCCACCATGCAAGTCTGCAGGAGTGTCACATGGAGAGACAGAATTTAAACTTCTCACTAACCGAAACAAGGCTTCCCTTCATTTGTTCATTACTGAAATAAAAACTGATTGTTTGGGGACTAGAAAGATGGCTCAGTGGTTAAGAGCATTGGTTGCTCTTGGAGAGGACCCAGGTTCTATCCCTAGCTCCCACATGGTGGTTCACAACCTTTCCAGGAGATCAATGCCCTCTTCTGGCCTCCATGGGTACTGCATGCACATGGTGCAGATAAACTCACACAGACACACATATGCATAAACATAAAAATAATAAGTAAAGGGGGCTGGAGAGATGGCTCAGAGGTTAAGAGCACTAGCTGCTCTTCCAGAGGTCCTGAGTTCAATTCCCAGCAACCACATGGTGGCTCACAACCATCTATAATGAGATCTGGTGCCTCTTCTGGTGTATATATGTTAACAGGACATTGTTTGCATAATAATAAATAAATCTTAAAAAAATAAGTTAAAAAAGTAAAAAAAATAAGTAAATTAGTAAATTTTATATGATTTTAAGGGTATATATGATTCTTTCAAAGTTTCTGGCACACAAACATAAGGACCCAAGTTTCAGTCCCCAACACCCATATAAAAAAGCCAGGTGTGGTAGCTCACATCTGTAATCCTAGCAACAGGAGGCAGAAGTAAGAGGATCTCTGGGGCTCATCCACAGTCTCCAAGTTCAGTGAGAGACTCCTTCTCAAAAACAAGCTGGAGAATGATTGACAAGAAGGCCTAAAGTTGACCTCTGGCCTCCACATGCATGTACACACATCACACACAAAATGAATCTTTTCCATTTCTAATCTATGTGCATATATGTATGCACATGTATGTGCCACAGCATGTGAGTGGCAATCAGTGGACAGCTCCTTCTACCATGTACGTTCTGGAGATTGAACTTAAGCCATTAGGTCTGTGTAGGGGGCGAGGTCGATTAATAAATAACCAGACCAGCTCTATTCAAAAGATTTTAATAATTGAGGGAAAACTTACATGACCAAAGATCCCACGAACACCAGGAGCGCAGGAAACCAAAGAGGAAGGGGCAAGCACACCTGGATGTTTTATATGTTTCCTTTGGCCCCAGGGGAACACACCCAAAACAGAATGTGATTGGCTGAAGTTCCCCATCAGGTCCGGTGGCATGTACCCTTACCGGCTGAGCCACCTCATCAGCCCCACTTTTTCAAGCTATTTAGGTCTTCCCAGAGTTAGAACTAAGGTCAGTCAACACTGGCTTCAGGCTTCAGGTCCAGCTAGATTAGGGATTCCCAGCACCATCTCCCCACTTGTTTAGAAATGTCCTCGAATGGCCCAGTGGGTAGATGGACTGGAATGGGGGTGTGGAAGGGCCTAGTCAACAGATCAAATGACAGAGGCACACTGACCAATGTCTCATGCACATCGTGCTGATGAGAGAGACAACCTCAGATAATAACCAACCACTCTGGCTGAAACAACATCTATTATCATAGATGGCAGAAGAGATACCCAAGGGTCCCTTCCTTCTAGCCTTTATGAACTGAGCAGAAAGTTGAAAGAGGCATTTGGGTAGAATGTGGGTTTCTGGCCTCGGTGTGCAAGTATCAATTCCTTGTGTTTGACGTCACCTATTCTGTGGTCATTTTACACAAGAGGGGAAAAAAGGACACATAACATACACGTAAACAACAAATCACACTTAGCTGCTGGTTCAGGGACCCAAAGCCACTCATAGAAACAATTTCAAAAGCACAAAAGCCCTCTACTGTTTTCCAAAACAGGAAGCAAGCAGTGGAAGAAAGCAAAGCGAGGACACAGCCTCTCCCTGCAGAGCTCTGCAAGATTTCTGCGGGGAGGCACTCAACCGTGTGACCTTGACAGTCCAGGGGACCAATGTGTCTAACTACTCAGAGACCCTCCTCACATGGTCTCACTATGTCTCCCTGATGTCCCACGACTCTCTACGTAGACAGCCTGGCCTCAGACTTGCATAGATCCTCCTGCCTCTGCCTCCCGAGTGCTGGAATTAAAAAAAAAATGAGGGAACAGGCATGGTGGCACACACACCTTTAATTCCAACACTCTGGAGAGAGAGGAAGCAGGATCTCTGTGAGTTCAAAGCCAGCTTCATCTACAGAGTGAGTTCCAGGACAGCCAGAGCTACACAGAGAAACCCTGTCTCCAGCGTTCCAGAGAATGCAATGAAAGAATATATAACGTGCCTGATTAAGGGGCTAGTATCAATTTGAGAGCTGCCAGGTCTCCAGAAAGGGGAGTGCAGCGCTGGCTGGAGTCAAGGCAATTAAATGTAGCCAATGAATAAGATTTGGTAGCCACAGCCAGTGAGAGGGTTCAGCAGGTAAAGTGCTTGGGACCAATCCTGGCAACCTGAGTGCCATCCTTGGGACCCACAGGGTAGGAAAGAATCGATTCCTGCAAGTTGTCCTCTGATCTCTACTTATACACTGTGACATACATGCCCCGATACATACAAGAAAATAAATAAATGCATAAATGCAAAAAACAGCAGTCATGGTAACAGTATAATCACAACAACTAGGAAATCCTGCAGACCTAACTGCATTAACATGGTTCCTATGTACCCTAAATGTGTTTACAGGCACTGGGTTTTTTGCATGTATTCTTTGCACAATCTTATGAAACACCTACATTGTTTTTTATAATTACTAATATCAATATATAATTGTCACATGAATTTGTAATATAATCCTAAAGCTATTTAGAGATGTCGAAGAGGGAGCACAGAGATGTTAAGAACCTAGTCTTAGGTCACACAGCAGGGAAGGGGTGGAGCCAGCCCCCTCGAGCTGGTTCCAGATCCTAACCAAGGCAAAGAGAGGCTCAACAGAGGCCTTTAATTGATCCTATGACCTGGAAATTTATGGGAAAGGAACCTATGAGGAGGGTGAGGGATAAACACATCAGTAGGAGGCACATCAGAAGTAAAACCACTCACTGTGAAGAATTCCAGTAGCAGGGAAAATTTATCCCCAAAAGCCTGCAGTCCCTTTTCCTGGAACGTCGTCCAGATTGTATTGTATGTGCAGCCATGAGCTGGGAAGGAGGCAGGCATGCAGCCACAAGCAGGTGCAAGCCACAGGGGACAGCCCTGGCTGCCTGTCCTTGACTGCCCCGACTGGGCTCACAGAACAATACCGCCACCTGCTGGCCTCAACTGTCAACACAGAGCAAAGCAGGTGCTGGGCCTGGCTTTGGAAAGAATAAAAGACTTTTTGGGGTCGTGGGGCTCTTGTCACATTGCGCTGCTGCCCTCCCACTGGAAGCCTTTGGGCATGGCACAGCAGGATGGCACAGCAGACCCGCGAGTCCGGTCTCTTCACGTCCCCAAAATCACAACTTGGTGGGCTTCAGGCAAAAAGAGTCACCACCCCCAGACTGGAAGGGAGGGACCAGCAAACAGTAACAAGGGACAGTTCTCTGCCCTGAAGACTAAACACTTAACCCAGTAGGGAAAAACCCGTGCCTCACAACCCTGACCTGGATTTGCCACCACACACAGAGTCTTGCGATGTACTGAAGCCGTGGGCTTCTGGGTAACAGCCAGAGACAGCAGCAATGGCTGGGATAGTGACCTTAAAGTCTACTCTACCTGCTCCCCTCTGTCCATACCTCTCACCCCAAGGAGCCACAGGACAGAGTAGGAGGCATCTGCCTGCCCATCACAGTACTCAGGAGAAAGTCTGTCTGCTACGTCACAGACGTCTACCCTCTAGGGTACTCATTCCAACCCCAGACTAAAAAATGTTCCCTGTGTGCTAGAGAAATGACTTGGTGGTTAAGAGCACTGGCTGCTCTTCCAAAGGACTGGGTTTAATTCCCAGCACCTACGTAGCAATAAAGAACCATCTATAACTCTGGCTCTACGTGATCTGATGCCCTCTTCTGGTCTCTGCGGGAAATGCACACAGACTTAAACACAGGTAAAACACCCATGCGCATAACATTAATTCTTAAAAAATAAAAACTGTCCCTGATTCCTCTTTCATGGGCCACCTGTGTGCTGAGGGGCGCCAGTAGAAGGAAACCTTTAAAAGCTAGCGCCAAGAGAGACAAGCATGGCCTGCGTTAGCAGGAGCAGGTGACTTGACCTAAAGCCGCCAGGGCTCTGATGGAGACAGAAGCCATGTGTCATTTCCCAGAGACCCTGGAGCTGAGTCTGGGGCCTCACTCTTGATCCCCATTCAGACCACCCCCCCCATACTGACCTCCACACCCCACAAAACAGCATCGAGCTAGAGCGGGCTACACAGTTGCCCGTACAACAGAACATCAGAGTGGGCTCCGATTTGGGTTTGCACCATCTTTATTGAAAGCAGGTCATCAGGGAGAGTACAACAGAACATCAGAGTGGGCTCCGATTTGGGTTTGCACCATCTTTATTGAAAGCAGGTCATCAGGGAGAGTATGAAGTTTCTTTCTTTTTTTCTTTTTTTTGGTTTTTCGAGACAGGGTTTCTCTGCAGCTTTTTTAGAGCCTGTCCTGGAACTAGCTCTTGTAGACCAGGCTGGCCTCGAACTCACAGAGATCCGCCTGCCTCTGCCTCCCGAGTGCTGGGATTAAAGGCGTGCGCCACCACCGCCCGGCGAGTGTGAAGTTTCTGCAGCCAAATCCAAAGTCCTGAAGTGGACACCTCTGAGCCTGAGCCCACTCAGTGAAAGCAAGAGAGCAGAGCACACATGCGTCCCGTGGCTCTCAAAGGCATGGGAAGAGGCCAGACTCCAGGCCCTCCAGAGTCTTTTGCTCAACTTAGGCATTCGTAAATTGCCTCTCCCGGGATCTGTCTCTTTTCTTTCCTTTTGGGAAAATCTTGGTAATAAAGGGTCATGTGACCCCCCCATTCCAGACATTTAAGGGACCTGAAGCCTGGTTTAGTGGGTAAAGGTGCTCGCTGCCAAATCTGGAGATCTGAGTTCGATCCCCAGGGCCCTACAAGGTAGGAGGAGAAAACCCATTCCTGTAAGTTGTGCTCTGGTTTTCCTTCTTGTGTTGTGGCACAGATGTCAACACACACACACACACACACACACACGTGTAATAAAATTAAAGATTAAGAGTCAAAACAATCTGGTCTACGAAGTGAGTTCTAGGACAGTCAGGACTGTTAAACAGAAAAACCCTATCTCAAGGGGGAAAAAGGAGAGAGAGAGCCAAAACAAGGCTGCACAGGGCTGTCCTGCCTTTCTGCTTGGTCTGGGGGCATTGCGCATGGCCACGTCTCCTAAGCCTAGCAGCTTCCCTGATGGAATGAGAATCTAAGGCTTCTGTGGGCAGGGTGCTAGCTCCATGCTGGCCTCCTGTTTTTGATGTGCCCTTGCCCATATGCTCCTGAAACGTGGGGAAAGTGAGCAAGAGGCAGCTGTGTTCCCAGAATTCATCCACAGCACCCGGTGTGCCCGACAATAAGTGTGGGATGGGGACCCAGGCTACAACGTCTGCCGCCGGTCACCAGTATTCTCCGCTGAAATGACCTCAGAGAGCCCCCATTTCATATTTCAAGCTGGTACCATCTACCCAGCAGGCACAGGGCAGGAACTGCCTCAGAAGAATTTGGCTAGAACCCCATTTGAGTTGAACTCCAAGACCAGCACACCGCTCTTCTCAGGCTGGTGGAGATCTGAAACACTGGACAACTCTACATGCAATAGCTATGTGGATGTATTTAATTCAGCGCTCTCAGGGGAGCAAAATTTGAAAATGGCCATCTAAGATTAACACATCTGGCCTTGGAGACTGCTCCCACTTCTCAGAACTCTTCTTGGGAAGTTACCTGTCCAGATGTGAAAGGCCACACTCAGAACTCCTTCTGGAATGAATCTTTACATCAGCAGCCGCGGAGGTAAGTGTCCACAGGCTGGAGGCGGGTGCTCTGGTTCTAACGGAGCTTTTGGAAGCTGAGCCCAGCTCACCCTCACAACTGCCTACGACAGATACAGCCCACAGTAGGCAACCCTGCAACACTGGAAAGCTGAGGGTCACAGTGATGTTAAGAAGAAATGAAGGCAAGGGATTTTTTTGTTTGTCTGCTTCTTCTGTGCCAGCTAACGACTAGAGTAGTCATACCTGTCACAGGCAAGGCGTGTGATGGATTGCACAATCACAGCTCTCGAAAACATCGCAGGCCCCATGATAAAAATAGTGTACAGAGAATTACCTGATACTATATGTTAGTGCAAACTAAACTATATACAGAATATGTGTGTGAAAATGTGTGTGTGTGTGTGTGTGCAAGAAGGCATAGACAATGCATTGATATGCTTTTCAATGTGTAAAATACCTCTAAACACAGGGAAGGGGTCTAATATTGACTAACTACAAGAAAAAAAAACGGTGGCTAAGGTTGGATAGGGTTTGCTTTTCTTTAAAATTACATTTATAGTCTGAATTAGAACCATATGCGTGTATCATGGTTTTAATTATGTGAACAGGCTTGCCAGCATTCACTTTCCAGACCACAAAATGCACCCACGTAGCCCATGGACCCCATCGCTATCACCCAGCATAAACCCTGGCTCAGCCCCCAGTCTGGCTCCTCTCACCTGGTGTGATCTGCAAGTCCCTCTGCTCTAATTGTCTTTCCTGCTGCTGTGATAAAAAAAAAAAAAAAAAAAACCAACAAACACCCCCCCGGCAAGAAATCAGCTTAGGAAAGACAGGTTTTATCTTAGCACACACTTCCAGGTGACAGTCCACCCGAGTCACCGTGAGAAGAGCTAGAAGCCTCTGGTCACAGGACATCCACAGTCAAGAGCAGAGAAATGAATCCTGCCTGTTGCTTGCTTGCTCTTGGCTAGATTCCTTCTCTCTCACTCTGTCCATGGCTCCCTGTCTAGGAAACAGTGCCTCCCACGAGGGACTGGGTCTTCCTGCATTGATTAACTATAAAGATAATCCCCCACAGAGATTCACAGACCAACCTGACCTAGATAATTCCTCATTAAGACTCTAAATGAGGTTGTATCGTGTTGACAGTTAAACCTAACCAGCACACACAACACATTCACGGGCTCAACAGGTGTGTTCATGCCTTTGTCACATGATACACAATTGTGGTATCTCCAGTTTGAGGCAATGGAGGACAGCACTGTCAGGAACCTGTATACCCATGCCTCCATTTCTTTCAGGCAGATTTAGAAGTAGAAGGGCCAGGTCTTGTGGCAGAGGTGCATTGTGAGAACCCGCCAACTGTTCTCAAAGCCGCGTCATATTTTACACCCAACACCCACCAAAAGGAATGTCACTTGGCTGCATCCTTACCAACACCCGGTGCTATCACTGCTTGTTTCTGTCACCCCATCAGCTTCACAGTGGGATGCTAACCCTTGGCTTGAATTTGCCTTCCCCTGGTGACTAACGGTGTGGGGATCTAAATGTAAACATTTGATAGGTAACTATGCTACAGACACAGAAAAACCACAACCTTCAGGTTCTCTCCCCCAAATCAAACAGCCCCGAGTCAGTATTCCACACACAAAGACCTCTTGTCTCCTCTTCTAGGCTCCCGATTCCTACATTACAGAGCAGTATACAGCACAGTATTCTGGGTGTCAGGGAAACCACCGGTGACAGCCCCCAAACCAGACACATCACTATCTCCCAGCTGTAGTGGTTTGAAAGAGAAATGCCCCCCATAGGCTCATGTAGTCAAACACTTGGTCTCCAGCAGGAGGCGCTGTCTGAAGAGGTTATGGAACCTTGAAGAGGTGCCATCTTGCTGGAGGAAGTATGTCACTGGGAGTGGGCTTTGAGAATTTATATCCTCACCCTACTTCCTGTAAGTAGTTGGAGATGAGATCTCCCAGCTTCCTGCTTTGGCTGCCGTGCCTCCCTCGCCATGGTGAGCCCTTGCTGGAACTTTAAGCCCCAATAACCTCTTTCTTCTGTAAGCTGCCTTGGTCATGGCTTTTATCACAGCATCTGAAGAGCACCCAATCCAGGCAACTTGGACTTGTGACGGAAAGACTATGTGTATCTCTACTCCCATGACCACACCCCCAGGGCCCCTAGTTGTGTGCAAGGCCTGGATCCTGAAGATAAATCCCATGGAGTCACATGTGCAGCTCGTGATGTTTTTAAATGTATTCCTCTCCATGTAAGTCACCCAAAGAGGCAGGGCTCAGCTGGCTGTGCACTCACAGACTCCCCACGGCAGACAAGGACAGGAGGGAAACTCGAGCACTGTATGCAGTAAACAGACCTCCTCTTCTAGCTCAGCTTCCCCCCACCATCCCACCCCAGCCATGCCACCAGGCCCCTCTGACACCCCCCACATCCTGCAACGGGCCGGCTCCACCTGCTAATGGAAGCCAACTGTCTCGAAGCTGGCTGGTAAATCTTATTAAAGCAATCCCTCCCCAAACCCAGACTATTACAGCCACCCTTATGGTAGAATAAAAATTAATTTTCTCAGCTATAATAAGAACGATAAGAATGAATCACTTGGGACCAAATAAAGATTACAATTAGCACCAACAGAATAAATCGAAGTTTAACGTGGGCCAGCTGTGGATTTGCTCCGATTTTCTCCCCATTGCCTGTAAAGGCATCTGCAGAGAATGGCTTCCCTCATGAGCCCTGCGGATACAGTGGCTGTGTGAAGTTCCTGGGAGGAAATGATGGGCTGCTCAGAGGGCACAGAGGCCAAAGGCTCAGGGGACACAGAGGCCAAAGGCTCAGGGGACACAGAGGCCAAAGGCTCAGAGGGCACAGAGGCCAAAGGCTCAGAGGACACAGAGGCCAAAGGCTCAGAGGGCACAGAGGCAAAAGGCTCAGCGGGCACAGAGACCAAAAGCTCAGAGGGCACAGAGGCCTTGGGAGAGTCCAGGGAAGAGAGAGAAGATGCTGTTGAGGACAATCACGCTATGGACCAAGTGCCCTCTGTCAAGTCCCTGTGGACCTGTGTGGTCACTGAGCCACTCAGCATAGGTGCCCCTCCTGGAAACTGTGCTCAGCTTCTCCTTGGGAACTTCCTCCTCCCCATCATCCCCCTCCTCTTCTCCCTCCTTCCCTTGCCCGTCTTCCTCCTCTCCCTCTCCCCTTCCCCCTCCTTTCTTTCATCCCCCTCCTTCCCTTTTTCCTTCTACTCCTCCTCCTCTTCCTCCTACCCATACCCTTCCTACCCTTCCTCCTCCTCCTCCCTGTGGGAGCCTACAGTTTTAAACCCATTCCATTTTGACTAAAGGTCAGAGAGTTCAAACCTATTCTTGCTCCTCAAGGACAAATAACAAGATGTTTGGCCAAAGATGTGGCTACTGGATGTCCTGCTGCTCAAAGACCAGACAACAGGGTGTTTGACTTAGGCATAGATTATTTGGAGTTCTGAGATGTAAGGAAGTAATTAAGTTTGTTTGTTCCTTATATCATGAGAGGGACATCTTCTGCCCTCCCCTTTTGATTGGGGTATATACGGACTTTAAGTAATAAACTTGAGGCTATTGCCAGTATTCACTGGAAGCCCTCCCAGCTCTATCTTCTGTCTCTTTCTTAATCCTCATTCCCTTTTCAAGAACACGTGAACAAGTTGGCAGCTCTGACACGTCCCCCTTCCCCTCCACAGTGAGTCTCACCTCAGTGACCCATAGCTGGGCAGAGATGCAGTGAAGCCAGTTACAGCCCATAGCATCTTTGTTTGAAATACTCATCCGGGGCTGGGGAGATTGCTCAGTCGGTGCTAGCTACTTAGGCATAAGGATGGGAGTTTGAGTGTTGGGGCAGCTGGCCCAATCCCTGCGTTCAGGGGCGTGGCTGCTCCAGCGGAGTAGCATTCCCCTTAAATAGGATCGGGGCGCCGGAAGGAGCCCCGTTTTGTTCTCCCCTGCGTACCTTCTGCTCCACTGGACCCTTGGATCTGTAAGTTCCCTTATTCCCCCTTTTTATTAAAACTGATTGGTTATAAAAAAAAAGGGGGGGGGGAGGGAGGGATTAACTGGTGATCTGAAGGAATAATTGATTTTTGTGAGTTATTGTTTTTTAAAAAAAACTATATGAGTGTTGATTCTTGTATATTGATATATTGAACATTGTATGAGAGTATGATACTACCTCTGTTTGAAACAATTGTTATATTGACATTGCTTACTATATTGCAATGTACATCTCTACCTCTGATACTATTTATGTAATGACATTGTTTACTATATTGCAATGTACATCTCTACCTCAGATATTATTTATGTAAGGACCCTGTTTACATTTGGAAATCATTGTCTTCATTTATTGCACAGTTATCTATTCTATTAGTCATACAGTTACATAAGTGTTGAGAATTATATGTTGGTCATATTTATATTTAGGACAATCAGGTTTTTTAAGACACATAGAGGTTGTATTTAGTATAGATAGCATAATCTTCAACCTCTTTGAAGAGCTGTAGAACATGGCCTTTAATCTAACCTAGAGTTTTGTATTTATGAGACACAATCACTCCTGGCAACAATGCTCTACTCCCGAGAGAACGTTGAGCACCAAAGACACTCCACTGGGAGTTTGTCTTCTACTTGGCAGAACTGGCCTTAAGGCAAAGAAAAGCCCATACCTCCATTACTGACTAAACTACGAAATATCCATAAGTGGATAAAACAGAATTGTCTTATCTTGCCAAGACAGGATAGGATTGTTCTACTAAAGGTTCCTTGCCGTTGTATAATGGTATGTCAGGTTTTTTCAGGCCTCAGCCAGAGTTGGTTGCCTCAACATTGCTATCAAGACTTCGTGTGGTTGCCCAGGTAGTCAATTGTCTCTGTCTTCTGTTGCACATTTTGGAAGTTTCTCGTTTGTGCTTCCTGGTTGCTTTGGTAATTTTACTCTCCTTCTCAGATCTTTGATGGGGTTGAAGATTAGATAATGGTAGCTACCTTCTAGATTATTTAGACTTCCCAAAGTAGAGTGATTAGAAAAATTTTTCATTATATACTCCTCGCCTGATATTGTTTACTTCTTGTAATTTTATATGATCTGTTCCCATTGTATATAGTTGTATTTGGTTTCTGAATCTGTCTTATTTAGACAAAAGGGGGAGGTGTTGGGGCAGCTGGCCCAATCCCTGCGTTCAGGGGCGTGGCTGCTCCAGCGGAGTAGCATTCCCCTTAAATAGGATCGGGGCGCCGGAAGGAGCCCCGTTTTGTTCTCCCCTGCGTACCTTCTGCTCCACTGGACCCTTGGATCTGTAAGTTCCCTTATTCCCCCTTTTTATTAAAACTGATTGGTTATAAAAGGACTATCTTGGTTATTTCCTAACCCCTCCTACCGCTGGCAGCCGGCACATTTGAGCCTCCAAGCCTATAAGAAAGGGGGATTGGAGTGTGAGGTGTGCATAGCTGGTAATTCTAGTGCTGACAGGGGTACCTAGTGCTCACTGGCTGGCCAGCATAGACTAATGCCCAGTTTACAGAAGCTAGAGAAACCCCATGGGAGCCTTTTAGGTTGAGGCCTGAGAGAGGCCTGGCATCTTCAGGTGACCAAAAGAAACTGTCTCCACCTGCCACATGCCCACCTGTGCCAGAAGTGGCCACAGGTGCTGTGTGTGCTGACTGCAGCCCTCTCCACAGCTCTGGGTGTAACTGGCAGTTTTGCTCTTCGTGGGAACTGAGGCCTGGAGACATTGTGCTATTCCCATGGTCATACAACAAGGCCAAGCACAGTCTAAATCTGAAACCAACTGGTCATGCTCCTGCCTCCACACTGCACTGTCCTACCACCCCTGGGGACTCTCCTTGGGAAGAAGCTAGGTTAGTGACTGACTGGTGGATAACAATGGCTGGAGCAGTCACCTAAGTATGAGATCAGTCGGATAGATGGGTGCAACTCCCCAAGGCCCTGACCTGTACAGTTCTGTCCTGTATATTCCCTGCCTCATTCCTGGAGTTGGTGAGTTTGCAACCCCAGTGAGCGCCTTCCCGAGCCAACATAAAGGACACTGGGGAGAACCCAAGCCACAACCTTCAGGAAACCCATCCTTGGAACCATACCTAAACAGCCTGGGAGGACAGCAAAGCAATCAGCACCCACCCTTACCCCTGTCCTGGCTCCCACGGGAGACCAGCACCTCAGCCACCCAGGCAGCGGTGCCAACCAGAGCCACGGCGCACAAAGGAGACATTTCTCCGTTAATTTTGATTTTAATCTCTGAAAGAAGTGAGCTGCAACCTGGGTAGTCATTAGCAGAGAAGAAGGCACCTCTCATACCAACCCCTAACTCCCGGTGCCCCCTGGAAAACAATCACCACCCGTGGCAGCTTCACTAATTTGAGCTAGAAGAAAAGGTCTTTGTGCCTCCTGTACAAGGTTCATGACCTCGTTCCCCGTTCCCAGCTTCCCCGTGTGAGCCTGCCTGGCTCTGGCTCTGAGAACAGGGCTGAGCCCCTCAGGAGACTCCATGTGCAGAAGATGCCCACTCCGTGCAGGGCAAGGTGGCCTCAGGGAAACCCCGTACCACCTCAGGGGCCCGAGGTGTCGCTCCTTCCTGTTCCTTGCCCTGGGCAGAGGCATTTTCTCCTTGCAAATGATGCTCTGAGCAGGAAAGGGAGAAGGAGGAAAGAGAGAGGCCTCCCAGCTGCTGTCTGTGGCAGATATCAAGCTCAGCAGAGTCCCCAATTACAGCGTGCAGCCTTCACTGGCGATTCTTGTCAAAATACCCGTATCCCAGCAAGTAAGACCTTGTGCACAGATTCAGATGCTTACCTGGGAAGGAGCGGGGCTGGGCGAGCTCAGCTGGTAAAGGTGCCACCAACCTGACTGATGACCTAAATGCAATCCCCAGAACCAGCATGGTAAGGGGAGAGAACTGAGTCTCCAAAAGTCAGCCTCTGGCATCCACGTTCAAGCCCCTCCCTTCTCTGGGCACATAGATGGCCACCGACATCAGATTTCAGATGATTTAGCCTTTCTGCCTGGACTCAAAACCAGTGACTCTGCAGGAAGTTTCACAACCTCATGACTGCCCAAGGACTGGGGACCTGAGTCTCTGCCTCTCTGGTGTGCACGATGGCCGTGGTTGGACTGCCCAGCCCCCATCTGTAAGCTAGTCCGCTCAATCTCCTTTGAGGTGTACGTGCAAGTTTGGAGGTGGCATATTCTGTGGGGCGTGTGGGGTGTATGTGTGTGTTGTGTTATACATGTCTGCATGTGTGTGAGCTAGTGAGTCATTCATGTCTGCATGTGTGTGGGCACGTGTGTGTTATGCATGTCTGCATGTGTGTGAGCTAGTGTGTTATACATGTCTGCATGTGTGTGGGTACGTGTGTGTGTGTGTGTGTGGTGCACATGCATGTGGAGGCTGGAAGTTGATGTCAAGAATCCTCCTTCATCACTCTTCCACCTCGTTCATGGAAGCAGGATCTCTCAGTCAAACTGAGAGCCAGCCAATATGGTGTGTCTGGCTAGCCAGCTTGCCCTGGGGATCTTGTCTCTGCCCTCCAAGGCTAGAATTACAGGCAGCCACCACACCCACCTGGCATTTATGCGGGTTCTCGGGACCAAGCTCTGGTTTTCTCTCTTTCATGGAAAGCTCTTTCACCACCGAGTCATTTCCCCAGCCCCTATTCTGCCATTTCTTGGACAGCTGCCCCAAAGTGACATTCAACCATCCACAAGGCTTCATCAACTGTGTCATCTGTCAGCCCAGCCTCAACAAGATGTGGCTCAGCCTGGGCTCTGTACATGCTGCCAGCCCCGCCCCACTAGCCCCGAGTGCCCCCCAGGCCCTCCAGTCCTCCATTGCCCAGAGACGATCTTGTCAATCTCTAAGCACAAGGAATTCAAACCATACATCTTGAAGGAATGGCTCAGCCCAGAGCTGGAACATGAAACGTACCAGATGATCCCAGAACAGCTCCTGCCAGGCAGCAGCTAAGTGCTCCAAAGCAGATGGGGACACAGTCATGGCGGTGAGGCCGCTGGAAGGAGTGGTTTCTGCCCAAGGATGGGATGACTTTGAGTATCTGACATCTAAGAACAAGTGACTCATGGGAGGACGCACATCAGATCCACAAAGAAGGGGTCACAGAGCTGGCTGGACAACCCAAGAGAGCTGAAGCATTGCCCGGCAACCAGGTTAAGGACTGGATCCAGGAGCAGCTGTGTTATGGAGGTGGGTTACCACATTTTCCTCTTTACAACACTCCCCTTGACTCCCTATTGCCTGTCCTGGAGATAGCACCTGCCTTCGCAGACCTTGCTCCCCTCCTGGACACCAGCAGCCTAGCACTCCCATCTGAAGCATTCTGTCTCATACTCTCACCCACAGCAAGCAGAAGGACAGAATTGCGGAACGTGACAACTATGTGTGCTTTTCTCATGTAAGATTTTTTCACAGATATTTAAATTGATTTCAATCCCAATTAAGGCCTGGGGAGACAGCTCAGTCAGCAGCCTGCTTGCCTTGTGAGCAAGAGGACCAGAAGTCCATCCCCAGAAACTATGTCAAAAGAGCCAGCCGTAAACTGGATGATACATGCCTTTAGTATGTATGGATGGTGATACATGCCTTTAGTCCCAGCACTTGGGAGGCAGAGACGAGTGGATCTCTGTGAATCTGAGGTCAGTCTGGTCTACAGAATGCGTTCTAGGACAGCCAGGGCTACATAGAGAAGCCCTACCTCAAACAAACAAACAAAAAATACAACAACAAACAAAAAAAAACAAAACAATGCAAGAACAACAAAAAGCCAGGCATGGTGACACAATTTTGTAATCCCAGCACTGGGAAGGTGCATGCGTGGCAGAGGTTGGTAGCATGTCTTCTTCTATTGCTTTCTGCATTACTTTTTAAGACAAGTTCTCTCACTAAACCTGAGGTTTGCCAATTCTGCTAGAACGACTGGCCGACAAGCTCCAAGAATCCCCTCAGCCCCCAGCCTGGGGTTACAGGCATACACAACCATGCCCAGCTTTCAGATGGGTGCTGGAGATCCAAACCTGGGTCCTCCCACTTGTATGGTTAGTGTTTTACCCACTGAGCCATCTCCCCAGCCCCCAGAGGGTCTTTTTATTGGAACTTCTGGAAGCCCTGGAGACTGGTATGCATCATTAAACGGCCCCAGACTCGGGGGCTCAGTACCCGGCTGCAACCATGACATCATCTTTTCATTTATAAAATTGCTCCACTCACACCTGACTCATGGAGACACCCGAGACCATTTCTCAAACCAACAAGCCCATCAGCAGATGGACAGAAGGTGCCCCAAAGCCTCCGATGTTAGATAAGACCCACAGTGAATGCCAAGGGAGGAAGAAAGACAGGGTGCTTCTCTGTGCACTGGCTACTGTTGCCATGGCAACGAGGGGCCACTGGGAGACAGCTCCAAGGGCCCCATGGTCAGAGCTTCGGGAACAGGACCTGGCTTCCATCAGGGTGGGGCTTGGTGGAGCTAAGGAGAGGAACTACAGGTACCTGGGAGCAAACCCACTCTTCAGAGCTTCCTCAAAGGTTCCATGCCTTAGTTTCCTTATCTATAAAATGTAAGGCAAGGCATGTGGTGGAAGCTAAAGAGATGAGAAGGGAATCCAACATCGGAGAACCCCCAACCATTCTGCTGCAGCACAGACTCGGCCCATGCAGCCATCTTGGTCCAGGTGTCTCACCAAGACATCATGCTGAATCCGTGTATGAGACTAAAGACAGACAGGACTTCAAGTGCATGGTGCTGTCCACACGAAGATGCCCCAGCAAGCTGGTCCCATGCTGCAGACCCTTTTGTTGGGCTTTACACACTCCCATGGAAGGGAGCCAACATGCCCTTCCTGGAGCCTAGATGGTCCCAGGACTGCAGTGGAAGAGACTCCTGGTGATGTGGGGCTCAGTCCTCAAAACAACCCATCCCCCGTCTGGTCAGGACACTCACCTTTGCTTGCTATGGGTCACAAAATTGTGAGGAAGCTAGAAACCTGGGGGAGACACAGGGAACCCCAGCCCAGCCAAGGACCCACCAGACACTCAAGTGTACCTGAGGATGACAAAAACAGAGAACACTGCCCCTGACACACCCTACCCTTGAGCAAGATTTTTAAAAAAGGAAGGAAGAAAGGAAGGAAAGAAGGAAGAAAGAAAGAAAGAAAGAAAGAAAGAAAGAAAGAAAGAAAGAAACTACTCTGAATTAGGAAGTCAAAGAGTCAATCTGTGGAGACGGAAGAGATGGCTCAGTGGTCAAGAGCTGATCTTGCTCTTACAGAGAACCTGAGTTCAATTCCCACCAGCCACATGACAGCTCCCAACCACTTGTAACTCCAGTTACAGGAGATCTGACTCCCCCTTTTAGTCTCCAAGGTATACAGACACACATGCAGGCAAGACACACAGACAAAAAAAACCCACACATAAAAAGAAAATAATCATTTTTCAAAGAAGACAATCTGGGCATGTCATAACGCACAACACCTCTCCCCCAGAATGGATATCTAAGGACAAAAGGCCATGTCTGAACTTTCCCACATGCAACAGAGCCTGGCTTACAGTAGGTACTCAGGAAACAATGGTAGCATGGATAGCACGTGACACAGAAGGAGTCAAATGACTGGGGATGGCAGAGCATGGGGCATTCCATCTTGACATGCCTTGGCAACAGGAAGAACCAAGCTCACACAAAGCAAGATAGCAGATAGTCATTCGCCCATAAAGGAACAAAGACTTGATAGGAAGAAGAGGGTAAACTAGACAATGTTTCCTTTTTTGTTTTGTTCGTTTATTGTTTTCTACACAGGGTTTCTCTGTGTAACCCTAGTTGTCCTGGAACTCGCTCTGTAGACCAGGCTGACCTCGAGCTCACAGAGATCTGCCTACCTCTGCCTCCTGAGTGCTGGGATTAAAGGTGTACGCCACCTTTAAAAGAAGGCTGTCCTTCTTTATAAGGTAGGTTCTGTATCTAGGAAAAGGCAGAGAGCTTTGGTTCTGTAGAGTTCATGCCTATCATCCCAGCACTCGGAGGCTGAGGCAGAAGGATCACCAAGTACAAAGACAGCCTAGGCTGCTGGGCAAGACCTTGTCTCAAACAAACAAACAAACAAACCAGAGAAAGAATGGTGGGGCTGGCGCTGGGGAGGTGGCTTAGTGTGATCACCTGCCAGGCACACTGTTGAATCAAAACCCCGCAACTTACGGAAAAGCTCTGTGGGAAGTTTGTTTTTAAGGGCCGTGGACTTCTGCAATTATGCTGGTTTGTATCTAAATGCCACGAGAGAGTCTGCACTAAAGGCACACATGTGCTAACCGGGATCCCTCTGGGGAAGCTGGGAGATAGGAGGTGTTGGGATGTTGAGCTCTTGCGTGATGTTTTATATAAATAATACTAACTAGTAGCTGCAGACGTCCTTCTCATCAGTGTCCTGTCTGCCAGCCACCACCAAGGCTTCCCACACACCAGCCACCACCAAGGCTTCCTTCCCACACACCAGCCACCACCAAGGCTTCCTTCCCACACACCAGCCACCACCAAGGCTTCCTTCCCACACACCAGCCACCACCAAGGCTTCCCACACACCAGCCCGTTCACTCCAGCAAGGCGAAATGTTTTAAAAGGAAGTGGGTGTAGCTCAGTGGTAGAGTACTTGGCTGGCATGCATAGGGTCCTGGGTTCAAGTCTTAGCCCAGAAAAACAACGGTAACTACAATCTGAATCTCTGAAGCACGGATGACACTTCATGAGGCTTTCCCATTTAACAGTGAGCCTTCTACATGGACCAGGGAGAAATTCCTGGCCTCCTGAAGTCATGTTTCTAAGAAAAAAGAAAAACCACTGTTGAGAGCCAGTGAGATGGTTCAGCAGGTAAAGATGCTGCTGCCAAGCCTACCAACCTGAGTTCAATACCCAGGACCAGCAACCATGGAGAAAATCAGAAAATCGACTCCTTCAAGTTATTCTCCACCCACCACGTTTGAACCATGGTGTGTGCATGCCCCCATCCCCACCACATTTGAACCGTGGTGTGTGCGTGCCCCCATCCCCACCACATTTGAACCGTGGTGTGTGCGTGCCCCCATCCCCACCACATTTGAACCATGGTGTGTGCGTGCCCCCATCCCCACCACATTTGAACCGTGGTGTGTGCGTGCCCCCATCCCCACCACATTTGAACCGTGGTGTGTGCGTGCCCCCATCCTCACAACATTTGAACTGTGGTGTGTGTGTGCTCCCATCTCCACATTTGAACCGTGGTGTGTGCGTGCCCCCATCCCCACCACATTTGAACCGTGGTGTGTGCGTGCACCATCTCCAGCTGCTCACACACAAAATGAATATGTGTGAATTAAAAAAAAAAAAAAAACGTAAGATGCTGGACAGCCTCTAGAGTCCTGAAGGAAACAGTAGATAGAGTACCAAGTGTGAGCCCCACGGACAGAGGGGACTATCAGGGTCCTGCTCTGAGCAAGTGTGACATCATGAGGCTCGGAGGCATAGAGGGCTCAAACATGAGAGAAATTTTAAGCAGATGAACCGCAGGGGCAAAGGCCCCGCAGCAGAACCAAGCTGGGGGTGTTCCAGGGACAAGAGGCCAAAAGTGAGTCAACAGACAGGAAGTGTCAGACATGACGGGGACACCACTTATGCAGGGCACTCTGGTCCATTTAAGAACACTGGTTTTTACACGGAGGTTCTGAGCAGGGGTGGGGCCTGATGCAATTTACTCTTAAGAAAACTATGCTGGTGGTTGTCAGAAACAAGAGTTGGAGTGAGGCTGGGCTGTGGTGGGGCAAGAGATCGGGTTGAAGGGCGGAAGTGAGGACCGGGGTGAGGCTGGGCATGCACCGTGAAGGATAAAGGATGGTTCTAGGTCTTTCCAGCTGGGTGCTTAGAAAGAAGGCATCCCCATCAGCGGGCATCCCTACTGCTGTGAAATATTATTTTAACTGGGCAAAGATGTGCTACATTTGTTTAGGCTGCAGAATATTACTTTATTGTACAAGTGTGTCGCTTTTGTTTATGCTACGTTTGTTTAACTGTGTAAAGATGTGTTGCGTTTGTTTCACTTTGCCTGCCTAAGGCACCTGATTGGTCTAATAAAGCGCTGAATGGCCAAATGCTAAGCAGGAGAAAGGCTAGATGGAGCTGGCGGGCAGAGAAAATAAATAGGAGAAATCTAGGCTTGAGAGAGGAAGGAAGGAAGGAAGGAAGGAAGGAAGGAAGGAAGGAAGGAAGGGAGGGAGGACGGACAAGAGGAGGAGAGAACGAGGACCACCCCTGGGGCCAGAAGCCAGGTAGATGACAGACAGACAAACATAGAGAAGCAATGAAAGCAAGATGTACAGGAGTAAGAAAGGTCATAAGCTCCTAGGCAAAAGATAAAGAGAAAAAAGTTAAATTAAATTAAAAGAGCTAGCCAGAAATGTGCCTGAGCTAGGCCGAACACTCAAAACTAATAATAAGTCTCTGTCGTGATCTGGGAGTTGATTGATGGCCTAAAAGAAAAAGCCTGGTATATCCCACTCCCTGTACCAGATGACCCAAATGAAGATGGACTCATCTAAGAAACTGAATTTCAGGGCTAGAGAGATGGCTCAGAGGTTAGGAGCACTGGCTGCTCTTCCAGAGGTCCTGAGTTCAATTCCCAGCAACCACATGGTGGCTCACAACCATCTATGATAAAATCTGGTACTCTCTTCTGGTGTGCAGGCATACATGCAGGCAGAATGCTGTATACATAATAAATAAATCTTTAAAAAAAAAGAAAAAAGAAAGAAACTGAACTTCATACAGCATGCTAGCACAAGCCTATAAAAAGATAAAAAGCCTCTACCTCAGTCTTAGGAAAATGTAATAAAGAATTAATGGCCTGAGATTGATGGAATCTCACTCAAGTTTTGCCTATAGGTCAAGACTTCTTAGATCATTAACTTCCAACAGAGATCCCCACCCCCAGCTCCAGGACACGTGAGTGACAGTACACACTGACACAGCCCTCTAGTTTGGGGCTCGCGATTCCCAGAGACTTCTGCAACAGGCCCCACCTTGGTTTCCCTTCCTGTCTCTGTGATAAATACTCTGGCAAAATAACTTAAGGGAGAGAAGACGTGTTTCAGCTCACAGTTCAAGTCCATCGTGAGGCTGAGTTAAGGGGCTCAAGGCCGCTCACAGCGGGAAACAGAGACTGCCAGCCGGTGCTCAGCTGCTTTCTGCATTTTACACAGTCTAGGAAGCCCTGCCTAGGGAACTATTCCACCCACAATGATGCAGGTCTTCCCACATCGACTACCCAGAGGCTTGCCTGCCAGGTGATTCTAGATGATTCTGTCCTGTTCATAATCAACATCACGACAGACCCCAAGGGACCTAGGCCCTACTCACTCTTAAGACCCACCCCCCTCCAAATGTTATCATTACTCTCATTTCCCCCCTTTTTAAAATCCGGTACTAGAGGCCCTGAGAGGTGAAATAACTCGCTCGTGGTCACACACCTGGGACACAGTCAAGACTTGAACCCTAGTCAGCTGACTTCGAAATCCGATATGGTCACTTAGCACAGGTGGCTACCGAAACTGGGTGCTGGGACCCGAGAGATGAATGCTTAATGTTATTTAATTAATATAAATTTAAGGCTACAAACCAAGACTCAACTCCCTACCTGGAGCAGTGGGGCGCCGTCAGATCTACCTCTGTTTTACATTTTGATTTAGTGGAGGGGAGGCCTGCGCCAAGACACGTGTGTGTGGGGATCAGAGGACAACTTGCAGGAGTCAGTTCTCACCCGCCACCATGTGGGCGCCAGGGATCAGGTCATCAGGCTTGGCAGCAAGCACCTTTACCTGCTGAGCCACTTTGACAACCCTAATTCACTGGTTATTTATTCTTTATTTATTATTGTTAGTGTGCGTGCAATGGGAGACGCTTGGCTGTGCCAGGGCACGTGTGGATGGTCAGAGAGCAACTTTATAGAGTTCGTTTTCTCTGTCTCCCTTCACATGGGTTCTGGGGCTACAACTCAGATCATCCATCATCGTGTCTGCGTGGCAAGCCCTTTGCTCTCTGAGCTATCTCACCAGCCTCCGGCTACTCTCGTCTAGACAGAGATGGAAGCTGCGACAAGCTGGTGCAACTGCTCTGAGCTTGAGATGGGATTAAAATCCTCAGCAGATTTCAAAGCATGGAAAATAATGAGAAGCAGGGGCTAGAAAGACAACTCGGGGGATAAGAGCACTTCCTGCTCTCATAGAGGACCAGAGTCCAGTTCCCAGCACCCACGTGGTGGCTCACGACTGCCTAGACCTTTAGCTCCAGGAGATCCGATGCCATCTTCTAGCCTCTGAGGGCACCTGCACACACATGTACACACACACATTCACACACAAAATAAAATGAAATACTTTTTAATGAAAAAAGTCTTACATATATCCTGATCTCAAGGGGAAAAGACATATTGAATATATTTGTTCACTATAGATCTGTGCACTGTGTGCAGTACCAGTAGAGGCCAGAAGAGGACATCAGATCCCCTGGAACTAGAGTTACAAGTGGTTGTGAGCCACCCTGTGGGTGCTGGGAATTGAACCCAGATTCCCTGTAAGTGCAGTCAGTGCTCTTAACTACTGAACTATCTTTCCAGTCCCAACAAAAATACATTATTCAAATTCACTTCACCTGCTTATTTTGTTTTGCTTTGCTTTGTTTTGAGACAGTCTTACATCATAGCCCAAGCTAGCCTGAAATTCACAATCCTCCTGCCTCAGCCCCTGAGTACTGGGATAGAGGTATGAATCACCCTGCCTGGCTTCTTTTAGTTTAGTAACTGGCTGCTGGGAAAACTTACACAAAAAGCTTACTTGACACTTTTAATCACATTGTTCTGAGTAGTTCTACCCCCAGGGAGACGCAGCTCATTGAACCTGGGAAGAAGCACCTTCCTCTCTCCCATTTCACAGAACATAAAACCAAGTCCATCTTTCAGAAGCCTAGGGCAGAGAGTCACAGTGAGGTCAGATCCAGGTTTTCTTATTTAAGATTACCTCCTTGTGAAGTAGAAGTGAAGTCACTAGATACACAACTAATGTTCAATCCCACTCACGCTGGGCTAGCTCCCAACAACCAATACAGCCTGCTCCTGTCACTTGCCATCAACGGTAGGTTAACTGGTGAAGAACTACACTCACCATGGACCATCGCCCCCAGCACCACGGCCACTATAGCAGCTCACAGGACCACGGCCACTGTACCACAGCTCACAGGACCACGGCCACTGTACCACAGCTCACAGGACCATGGCCACTATAGCAGCTCACAGGACCACGGCCACTGTACCACAGCTCACAGGACCACGGCCACTGTACCACAGCTCACAGGACCATGGCCACTATAGCAGCTCACAGGACCACGGCCACTGTACCACAGCTCACAGGACCACAGCCACTATAGCAGCTCACAGGACCACGGCCACCGTACCACAGCTCACAGCACCACAACCACTGTGCCACAGCTCACATGACCATGGCCACTGTAACACAGCTCACATGATCATGGCCATTGTGCCACAGCTCACAGGACCATGGCCACTGTACCACAGCTAACAGACTCCCCACTGTATCATGGTTCATGGAACTACAACCATAATATAAAAATAAGTAACAACAGAACACACACCTCCCCAAGCACCATTCTTTCTCACCCAGCTGTCACCTACCCTGTTACCTACACCTCAGTTTTCCTCTGGGGTGCCACAGTTTGGCAAGTCATGTGACCATTCTTCTACCCACATCAGTGAGTTCTGAGGCAGGTACAAGACACAAATAACCCAATGAGAGTCTGCCTGGCCTGCTGAGGGAAGAAGAGGCCAGAGTCTCACGTCTGTTATCAGCTAATAGTGCCACCAGTTTGGACTGACACAGGACAATCTGCAAAGGGCCACCTCAGTAAGAGACTAGCCAGGAGACAAAGATCGGAAGTGACTAAGCCCTGCTCTGTCGTTTGGGAACCTGCATCCTGCTGTGCTTGAAGTACGTCCACCTCAACTTTGCAGACTGAGAGCCTTTCTCTCCTCCTAGAACCAGTGCCGAGTTTTGTGTTGGGTTTCTGTGTTAAGGGGTTTTGTTTGTTTGTGGTTTTTTTTAATGTGTGTGGGTGCTTTGCCTATGTGTATCTATGTGTCTTATGCACCTACCTAACACCTCAGAGGACATAAGAAGGGTGTTAGGTCCCCAGGAACTGGGGTTACAGATGCTGTGACACACATGTGGATGCTGGGCACCCAACCCAGGGCCTCTGCAAGAGCAGCAGGTGCTCCTATCCACTGAGCCACCATGTGGGTTCTACCCCACAGTTGTCATGTGACTTCCATACACACACCATGGTATAGTGCACAGGTGTGCACAAGTGTACACATACGTGTGTGCGCACACACATGTACAATAATAATGATAATAAAATCATTATTTTGTTTTTTTTTAAACTCTGACTTTTTTTTATATTTTTTATGGTTTATTTAACTTTATTTTATGTGTATTGGTGTGAAGGTGTCAGATCCCCTTCAACTGGATCTTCAGACAGCTGTGAGCTGCCATGTGGGTGCTGGGAATTGAACCCGGATCCTCTGGAAGAGTAGTCAGTACTCTTAACCACTGAGCCATCTCTCCAGCCCCATAAAATCATTTTTAAAAGAATATGTAACCACCACTTTGAGGGTATCAGTCCCTCCTAGACACTGCGTTCTTACCCAGTGGCAACCAATATGATTAAAAAAAAATCATAAAAAAAATTAAGCTAACCTCGTCTTGCAGGAGGTCACAGCTATGAAACAAGAAAAAATGAGTCACGTCCCATTTCACTCAGTTCATAAAGCTTCAAGTTCCCACTGTCCATCTCTCTGTCACAGCCATTTCAAAAGCAAAATGGGGACTCAAATTGTTTCTAGGCAACAAATTATATACCTGCTGAGGCAGGGGAAAACTAGAGCACCGACCAGAGACAGAAACTGGTGCCATTTCTTCCTAAGGCTGAAACTGTGCCCACTGTGGAGTGTGGGGCAGGGTCAGCAGCTTTCTCCCAGGTTAAGATGCACGCAGCCTAGAAGTTTTCAAACTGTGACATACAACACAGGTAAAGACTTCTACAAAGGGTATTCAGTCTGTTTGGCCATGGCTGTGGCCTCTTGACCATGACCTCATGCCTGTGAGTGGACTCTGGGGTTGGTTTCTGCGGGTTGCAATAACCCCACTTGGACCCACAAGAGGAAAGCAAACCAAGTGTCTGGCCTCTTCCCACAAAGGGGCCAGTGTAACAGGCTCCTGCTTCTAGAGTAACTAAATTCAGAGCTTGGTAGATGGCTCAACAAGGTTCTGGCTACTTGAGCTTTAGGGCCTAAGTTTAAATCCCTGTACCCACATTTTAAAAAATGCAATGCTGGCTAGAGTCTACAATCCCAGCACTGGGGATGCAGAGACAGGAGGATCCCAGGAGCTCTGTGGTAAAAAAAAAAAAAAAAAAAAAAAAAAAAAAAAAAAAAAAAAAAAAAAAAAAAAAAAAAGCTGGACAGTGAGTGAGAAAGATACCCAGCATTGACCACTGCCCTCTGAGTGTGTGTACGTGTGTACCATGAAAGTCTAGCTTCTCTGACTTCATTTACATCTCTCCCCTTTATGCTGGGTCACCCACCTGCCCCTGCATCTGAACATGTTAGTCATTTCAGGAGTAGGAAATGCAAAAATTCCTAAATGATCTCATTCCAGTTCCAGGCTAAAAGCAGAGATTAGCCATTATCCTAAACCTGCAGTCAGACTGTTTCTAGAACAGCAAGTCTTCCGAGGCAGAACACAATCCACTTTACACACACACACACACACACACACACACGATAGTTGGGGGTGGGCACACAATGGTCTAGATGGAGAGGCTGCACCCTGGAACGTACCAATTCTTTTTTTCAAGACACGATTTCTCTGTGTAACAACCCTGGCTGTCCTGGAACTCACTTTGTAGACTGGGCTGACCTCGAACTCACAGAGATCCGCCTGCCTCTGCCTCCCGAGTGCTGGGATTAAAAGCACGCGCCACCACTGCTCAGCTCACATATCAACTCTTGAGAAGCAGCCTGCTCCCCTTAAGTTATGATTGACAGACTAACAACTGCTTGACCACATTGCAGGCCCAGAGCTGAGACAGTGACAGCCGGACTGCTTAGCCACGTATCCTTCCTGTCCTTGTCCTAGTCCTTTGGTTTAATAACTACCCTGAAGACAAGCACAGGGTGACAGGGAACCCTACCCCTCTTCCTCCTGTGTGCTGGCTAACTCCTTACTTTGCTGACTAACTCTACTTTTGCCGCTTTTAATTGGTGACTTGGGACAGGTGACCAAGCAGGGCCTATGGGCGCAGCTAGGACAAGGCTTGTGCTCCGGATCTCTGGCCACACTGAGGGCATCCACAAGGCCTCGCTCTCATGACCCTATCACCTCCACACATCCTCACAGGAGGCATCAGGGTTGCAGCCTGAATCCGGGGAGTAGGGACACAGTCAGACCCTCCCTGTCCTGAAACCTGCCACGTGACCCAGGCCCTGCAGTGACCTCCTTCCCAGTCACAACTCCATCTCCAGATCTGTCCACCTTGCACAGCTCCAGCCTCAACTTCAGACTCTGGAGAGTTCTTGCCCATCTACCCAATGGAATATTCCAGGACACTCGCTGTGACATTACTTGTCACAGAGAAAATGGCCAAGCAGCCACAGGAGATTGGCTGCATGGGGGTGAAGGGAAAGAAGTATGTCATACACGCAGGAAATTAGACCGCAAGGAAATCAGACAGCCACATGGGTGATCCTTGGCGGCACTGTAGGAAGCTCGCTGTAGAAGCTACACCCTTTATGGAAAGTTTCTAGACATTACATGAAGCTTAACATAACTTAGGGTAAGATATGTGCTCAACAAACTTAAGAAAACCTACTGAGAGGCCAGGGAGATGGCTCAAGGGTTAGGAGCATGGGTTGCTCTTGCAGAGGACCAGGGTTCAAGTCCCAGCACCCACATAGGAGCTCACAACTCTCTGTAAGTCCAGTTCCAGGACACCCAAGGCCCTTTTCTGGTCTATGAGCACTGCATACAAGAGGTACACATGCATACATGCAAGCAAAACACCCATACACTTAAAATGACATAGTTATACAGAGAAAACACGCTGAATTCACACAATGATGACCCCGAGGGGCAGCATGAGGATGGGAGTCCAGAACACATGGATGCATCCATCCACCCACTGGAACTGGAGTGTTCTGTGACTACAGTTGGGTTCTGGTATAGCTGCTCAGCTTTCATCAAAATGTCCTCTGTACCTCTCTGCATGCTGGGATGTTGCATAATGCCCAAGACAGAACCCATCAGTCAACAAGGACTGAAGCTGAAGCTGGACTCGCCAGTTGCCTGCAATTGGAAAGCCCGGTCATCTGGAGAAGCATAAGGAGCTACTTGAACGAGTTACGGCCTCAACACCAGCCGAGATGTGCTGAACACTGCTTTACGCTTTGTTCCAGTTTTGGTTCCAAAGCAAACCAACCCCACAAACTCTAATGGAGAAGCCACCGCGGTCATACACCCAGGCACCTCTGTCGCTTGTGGAGCTGTGACCTAGGAATGACAAAAAAGCAAGGTAGGTTATAATTGAAAGTTGGAACATCGTGGCCAGTGGATAATCGAACCCAGAGCCTCAAGAAGGGCCCTAAAGTGGCCTCTGTGACAGTGGCTACAGCGTCAGAAAGTCTGCCTTCATCTCCCCACATCCTGGTGGCTGGAGCCTGGATGCTTCCTGGAGCCATGAAGACTTGGGAGAAGCTGGGTGACCCTGACCAAGGTATTTGATCTCTCTGTGCTTCCGACTCTGTAAAGGGAGATGACAAAAAACACCCATTTCACACGAGGGCTGTTTTCAGATGTGGACACACGACTAGGACAAAGCACCTAGCGTGACTAGACCTGGAAAATGACAGGCATGCGACCAGCCTGTCACTCCTGTTCTGAGCAGCATGGGAAAGCAGTATGATCCTCCTGATACACAGCCAGATACAAGTAAAAATCCCAGCTTCTGGGCTGGAGTGATGGTGGCTTGGTGGCTAAAACACTTGGTGTACAAGTAGGAAGAGAGGCGTTTGGATCCCCACAATCAATCATGTGATGGGCGGGGCATCTGCCTGCAATTCCTGTCTGAGAAGGCAGAGTCAGGGGATCTCCAGGGCAAGCTGGCTAGAGACTCCTCACTATATCAGGAGCTCTGGGTTTGATTGAGAGAGCCTGCCTCAACGAATAAGGCAGGAAAATCAATGAAGGACAATTCACGGAGGCAGGGGGAATCCCAGCTTCACCTTTTTTGAGTGGTGTGGCTTCAGGTACATCATGTACCCCTCTGAACTTCAGTTGACATCCCTTGTACAACGGAGGTGACGATCACAGCAGGCAGGCCACAGGAAGGCACTACACACATGTGGCACATAGACGTACGTGGATGCAAAATACTCATGCACATAAAATTAATAAACCCTTTTTAAATAGTAAGGAAAAAAAAACAAAGCCACGAACATAATGTGAGAAGGGTGGCTGAGGGTTCCCTCACAGTGTGGTTGTAGCAATCGGGGCAATCAACAGCGAGCACACGATGAGAAGCCATCCAGACCAGAAGGGCCAGGGCGCTCTAAAAGGGAAGGTAATCTCTATGAACTGGGTAGAAAGGTCTGGAATGTGTAGATTATGGAATGAAACACACTGTGGAATGCATACACCATACAGTCCCTAGGATCTCCTAGAAGAGAAGGTTTTGGCCCTGGTTTTGCTCCTGCCTCTCTATCGTCCTTTCTAAAGAACTCTAAGGCTATGAAGCCCTTCACGTCGAGCAAGGGTAAAAAAGAGAAAGGTTCTGCTTCCACTGCATCTTTCTGAGCTGGGCTTCAGCCTTCTACCAACGCTGCTTGCATTCTCTGTCTAAATGTCAAAGTAGGGAAGAAGCATCCCCAGGGGTGACTTAGAAAGCAGATTAAAGGTCTTTTCTGATTGCTTACGTATGCTGATCTACATGGGGAAGTATGGAAAATGGTGCAGTATCACATAGGTGTGAGATATTGAAATCATTTTAATTGTCTTATGGAGACTAGAGGAGACAGCATCAAATTATGCTCCCCGAAGATACCCACGGGTTCATCCCCAAGCCTATGGGCCTATTGTCACAGGTCATTAATGGATTTTCAGAGGTTGGCATAATGGTGCATGCCTTGAGAAATAGAGGCAGGAGGATGGCAAGCTCAAGGCCAGCCTGGGAAAGGAAATTTTGTAGATGTCATTATGATATTAAAGGTGTCAAGATGGGGAAGAGGTTATCTGACAAAATTCCTAAAGAGAATGCATGGAAGGATCTTGCAGCATCCTTCACTAGCAAAGATGAAAGAGAACCATCTAGACACCAAGCTAGAGGGACAGCTCAGACAATAAAATGTTTGCACTGCACACATGAGGACTTGACTTTGTCCCCCAAAGTCCATGCAAAAAGCCAGGAACTGTGGTACAAGCTTATAATCTCAAAACTGGAGGAAGGTGGAGACATAGTGGTCGCTAGGACTCAGTGACCAGGTAGCCTAACCTACTGGAAGGCCCTAAGAGATCCCGCCTTGAAAACAAGGCAGATAGGGAAGGGGTTGGAGAAATAGTTCAGTGGCTAAGAGCATTTACTGTCCTTCCAGGGGACTGGGGTTCATTCCCAGCACCCACGTTAGGTCACAAACATCTGTAACCCCATATCCGGGAGAATACAATGACCTCCACGGGCACTGCATGCAAGTTGTGCACATACAGGAAGCAGACACAGGCAGACACACATGCACACACGCACACACACACACACACAGAGAGAGAGAGAGAGAGAGAGAGAGAGAGAACAAAAATCATCCCAATGTCCTTCAGCAAACACTGGCTAATAATTCAGGCTTTATCCACACTGCAGAAGGTAGCAAGGCCAACAGGAGGGCAGAATTAAAGCTTTGCCGTCCGTAGTAGAGAACTCCAGAGGGGTTCACTCAGCCCAGTGGTGTGTACACAGGGCTGTGCCGGATGCCCTCAGCAGAGTCAGGCATACAAAAGGCACTAAAAACACTGGGGATGAATGGCTGAGTCAGCAAACAGAAGTTTGCTGTAACACCTGCAAGGAGAGCCAGCTCCCTGGGAACACACCTCCAGGCGGTCTCCGGGGAGAGGTCAGGAGGCTGGGGAATGGTCACGGTAGGAGAGAAGACCTCGTTTCTTACTACTTTCTGTTTTTTCATATTAATTGTGCAGAGCAGGGATTCTACCACAGTGTTTCATGACATGAACACAATACACATTGGCCATTCCCCTTCACCGTTATTCTTCCTGTAAACAGAGACTGCTCTTTCATTCCCGGCTGCCCAGACTCCAAATAATCATACAAAAACTCTATTAACTACAACTCTATTTGGCCAATAGCTTAGGTGTATTCCTAGCTAGCGCTTACATCTTAAATTAGCCAATTTCTATTAATCTATGAATCACCACGAGGCTATGGCCTACCAGTAAGGTTCCAACATCTGTATCCTTTGGCAGCTACATGGCATCTCTCTGACTATGTCTTCTTTCTCTATATATCTCTGTTCGGATTTCCCTCCTGGCTTTACTCTGCAAAACCATTGACCAAAACAGCTTTATTCATTAACCAATAAAAGCAACACATATACAGAAGGATATCCCACATCATCTTCCTTCCTTCCCTCAGCTGTACCCCACTCTCATCTTCTACACCCCAATAATTCATTTTCCCCTCTGTTCGGCCCACTCTCCCTCTAAGCCAGCAGTTCTCAGCCTTCCTAATGCTGCGACCCTTTAAATGCAGTTCCTCGTGTTGTGGTGACCCCAACAATAAATTATCTTCATTGCTACTTTATAACTGTAATTTTGCTAGTTATGAATCATAATGCAAATATCTGATATGCAGGCTATTGATATGTGACCCCTGTGAAAAGGTCATTAGGCCACCCCCAAAGGGGTCATGACCCACAGGTTGAGAACCTCTGGCAGGCACACACTGGTTGCTGTTCTGAATCAGATGCCCAGTCCACCCATCCTCCCAGAGGACAGATGACCACATCCTCTCCGTAGCTAGTCTAATCCTCAGCTCATCCCTACTGAATGTTTGGATCATGTGACTAGATTCAGGGAAAAACAAAAAACCAAAAAAGCAACCACGGAAATAACAAGACTAAAACCTCGCCTATGGGACACAGGCACCATGCTTGCCTGTTCCTATGAGTGAGCACTGTATCACTAGGAGACGGGGTGGGGTGTGCAAAGCCTAGGTGGGCCTGAGTGAGGCAGAGGGTGGGGGTGTCCGCAACTACAGGCAAAATGTGGACGCTAAGTCCCAGCCCAGAAGCTATGGAGACTCCACTCTTTTCCCTGGGCCTTGGTTTCTTCATCGGCAAAATGGGTGAGTTATTACCAAATTCTGTCCTGAAATCCCAGGAACTTCCACCAGAGGTAAATATTCAGAATCAAATCATCTCCCCAGACCACACTACTAGGGTCCATAGGCTACACCACTATGGTCACACGTCCCCAGTCCACACCACTAGGATCCCATGACCCCCAGTCCACACCACTAGGGTCCCGTGTCTCCCCAGACCACGCAGCCTGTGTCCTGTGTCTCCCTGAGGCAGGGAATAGACGCTCCTGATTTCAGCATATACCAAGATGCATAGCAAAAAGCTTTAACACACGCGTCCTTCCCTGGTAATTTATGGCCTGGATGTGGCCCGATCGACACTTCATTACGGAGACTGACAGCCACGGTAATTATGCCTTTCCACGGCCAACTATTCATCCTCTGTATCTTCCCTGTTCCTATCACGTTTGGTCCTTTGTCAAGGACAGCTGGGCATCTTCTGGTCACGCCCCAGCTAATAGGCACAGAGCAGGAACCCAAGTCTAACAGAGGTGACTCCGGGTTTCTCGTTCAACTTTCATACATTGGAAACGACGTCTCCAGAATACCATGTGAAACGTATTCAGTGGGTTGACATAGATCCCAGACTTGACTCCTGATGCTGAAAAGGCGTGGTGGCAAACTGACCGGAAGGGTTTGCTGAGGAACCAGCACCTGCTTTTGGAAAAGGGTTACCACGCCCGCATGTAACCCAAGAGTCTGTCACCCAGGTCTTTAAGAGCCAAGTCCCCCGGAACATCTAAGACAGGGGGCTCGTGAGAAAGCTGACCTAAGTGGAACTGAGCCCAGATGTTAAAGGATGCAAGCCCAAAGTGGGGGACGCTAGTGTTGGGGCTCCCCTGGACTCTGAGCATTTTCAGGAGTGGATGAAACAGGCTCACTCCCAGAAAGGAAGGGAAAAGGAGACAGAGAAGAGAAAAGACATTAAAGGCACTGGCTTGGAAGTCAGCACTTATCCCCCATTGTGGTCTCACAAGGTTCCTGGTTCACCCAGGAGTTCCTGGTGACTCTCTTAGTTCTCAGAGTGGTCAAGGAACTTACCTAAAGTCACACAGCCCTTGGGTGGCAGCTCAGTTCACTGTCTCCAACAGACTTCAAACCCTGGTTTCTCTCAACCCCACCCATCCCACTCCCACCTGGGACTCCTTCCACCCTCTCCCCAGGGCTAATTTCATCCTTGTTTTATTGTTTGAGACAGGATCTCTTTGTGGCCCATGCTAGCTTCAGACCCACCATGTAACTGAGGGTAACCTTGAACTTCTAATCCTCCTGCCTCGGCCTCCCAAGCGCTGTATTTTTAATTTCTCCTGAATTTTAATTCTATGGGGCAACATTTCAAAATGCCTTCCTGGCAGTCTTACCTAGCCAGTGGTCCTGGAGCCAGCCACAGCAAGGGTGAGGTGTGGCCACCCCCCACTCTCACCTCCTCCTCTCACTCCCCTCCCAGCTGCCTCTCACTTTTCCTAGGGCTGGAAGGCAAAGAGCCTTCCCTTCAAGGGGCTGGTCCCCCGTGGAGACACTTTCCCCTCTCCACCCAGTCCCCCAGGCCTGGGTTCTCTGTGGCGTGGCACCCAGGGTGTTTCCTCCCTCTCGCAGAATTGCCTTACTCTCTAGTTGAACAGTTGTCATGGAAATCGCTTCTTTTGCTCTGAAAAGATTGGAGGATCCAGGACATTTTTTGTTTTCTTTTCTCGTTCTGCCTTAGACAGCCGCCAGGCTCCTCCCCGCTGGGCTCCCCACACCTCTCCCACCACTGCCCAGCGGCAGGGAGGGGAAACGCTTAGTCCAACCCTCCAAGGGATAAACCCTCTTCCCAGACTCCTCCCCGGCTTCCTCAATCACATGCTGGAGTCACGTGATGTTCTGGCCAATGAGAGAGCAGCTGTTTGCCCAGGCTCATCCCTTGGCAGGAGCAGCCTGCCAGGAATAGGCCGCAGGTGAGGGTGGGGACACCTAGCAGCCTGTGCCCCTATGGTGGAGCAAGGAAGACCCAGCAAGCCTGGGGGTGGCTCTTGTTCTTTGAGACTGGAAACTCTATTCATGTGTGGCCACAGGTGACCAAGCTGGTGAGATGGCTCAATGGTTAAGAACACCAGTTGCTCTTCCAGAGAACCTGGGTTTAATACCAAGCACCCACATGGTCGCTCACAACCATCTGTAACTCCAGGTCCAGAAAATGCAGATATTCATGTTGCCAAAACACCCATACACATAAACTAAAAGTAAAGAAACCTAACAACAACAACTTTAAGTGAATCTGTATACCACACTTCAGGCTACCATACTTTTCAAGAAGGCTCCAGGCCCCAGTCTAAGGAGAGCCCTGGGCTTCGAACGGCCCAGGCCTCTCATACCTGAGCTCTCACGTAGTGTCTTTGTGCATTCGCTTTTCTCATCTGTTAAATGGAGGCAGAAGTGAGCTCTAAGGGTGACTGAGGGGTGGAACTGGTCTATATAGACCAGGCGTGATATACAGGCTACTCAGAAGGCAGAGGCAGGAAGGTGACAAGCTCAATGGCTGCCTGGACTACAGAGTGAGCTCAAGTCTAGCCTGGGCAACGTTTCAAAAAGTAAAAGGGGGGCTGGGGATGTAGAGACTTGCCTATCATGTGTGAAGGCCTGACTTCCATCATCCCCTGCATGGAGGAGGGAAAGGAGGAGGAAAAGAAAAGAAGGAGAAAGAAAGAAAGAAAGAAAGAAAGAAAGAAAGAAAGAAAGAAAGAAAGAAAGAAAGAAAGAAAGAAAAGAAAGGCAAAGAAAGAAGGAAGGAGGGAGGGAGGGAGGGAGGGAGGGAGGGAGGGAGGGAGGGAGGGAGGGAAGAAGGAAAAGGAGGGAGGGATGAAAAGGAGAAGAGCCGTGGCACAGTGAGGACATTTGGCAAGACATTATCCCTCAGTTCTGGGGGTTTCAAGTCCAAAACCAAGGTGCCAGCAGGGCTGTGCCGCTGCTAAGCTACTAGAGATGATCATCAACCCTCTGTCCTTCCTTCTAGGCTCCCTGTGTGTCCCTTGGCTGGTAGATCCATCACTCCAGGCTCTGTCTCCATCTTTAAGTAAGGACATTATCACAGTGCATAAGGTCTACCCTAAAGGTCTTGGCTTACCTCCATTGCAACTGAAGAGACCTGGGGATGGAGGCTGGACATGTATGTCCTCAAAGAAATTCAGTACAGCCTGGGACACCTGCAATGTGATTCCCTCCCCGGACCTTTCCAAGGGTGTCTGTCTCTTCCTCAAAATCTACCTCACCAGACTAGTGCCACCTTGATAGAATAGGGACAGCCGCACCCCTGCCTGACTCCACAGCCCTACCCCTACCCCTCTTACAAACCAGAGCCTCAGGCACATCTGTGGGAGGCCAGTGGCCTCTCAGCTCTGAAACCAGCCTTATTGTGCCAGCTGTCAGTACAGACACCAGGGCCTCTGCCAATCTGACAGACAGTGGCACCAACAGGGTTGGGTCAAAGCCAAAGGCTTGCTTAACTGACAGGCCCCCAAGGACACAACCCACCACCACATCCATTCAAATCTCTCTCACTTCCACCCACAGAGAAGCAGCGGTCTCCCCAGAATCCCCCAGCTGCCATTCATCATCCGTGATGGTGGAGTAGCACAACCCTGGGTCATCGCCATGGCTCCCTTCTGAGGCCATTAGGATGGAGCCAGATAGACAGCTCTTCACCTGCGCTTGGCTTGACTCAGCCAGTGCCTACACTGATCAGAGCTGAGGTCTGAAAACAAGCTTGGAGAACAGCCCTAGATGTCAGCCGTCTTTACCCACTAGACTCTCAGAACCCTGTGGAGGTCAGAGCAGAAGGCAGGGAAGCCGTGGTAGGAAGGATGTCTGTGTTGTTTTTCTTTAGGTTTTACTCAAACACCTAAGCCGCACAGACAATGTGCTCAAATAAAAGAACACCGAACAGTCATCACCACCGCCTAGTTCTTACTTCCAACACTTTAATTGCCAGAGTCAAGCCCCCATGGGTACTAAAAGAACATTTGTCAATTTCATTGACATTTGCCTTAATTTTTTTTTTTAATCCAAAGGTTTCAAAACAACAGTCAATCCTGAAGCTAGGAAGCTGGGGTTGACATCTGCTCGACTCCTACTCATTCTTCAGAACCCAATTCAGAGGAACCGTTCCTCTAGGAAACTTTCCACGCCCTCCCTCCACAGGCAAAGAGCATCTCCTTAGTAACCTGGGAATCTATCCCATCGCGGCCCCCATTGTCACTCAGGTTTGCTCTGTTCCCTTCAACAGCGCCTTTCAGGTGTGACACCGAAGAGCCTCAGGGAAAGTGCCAAGGGGGGATCTATAAGTAGAGCTTCAGGTTAAGCGAGAAGTTACCCCCACAAACAGCTAAAAGAGGGTGAAATAAAAAGGCTAAGACTGGCTGAGCAGTGGTAGCACAGGCCTTTAATCCCGGCAGAGACAAAGGTGGAGCTTACTGAGTGATCTACAGAGAGAGTCCAGGACAGTCGGGGCTACACAGAGAAACCCTGTCTTGAGAGAGAGAGAGAGAGAGAGAGAGAGAGAGAGAGAGAGAGAGAGAGAGAGAGAGAGAGGACAAGGACGAGGGAGATGGCCCAGTCAGTAAAGCGCTGACTATCCAAGCAAGAGGACCTGTGTTTAAGGCTCTGAACATAGACAAACACTGAGCATGGTGGCATAGGGAGGTAGAGACAGGTGGATCCCTGGGCTCGGCGACCTAGCCAAATCCATGAGTTCAGGGATCACGGATAGAGACTCTGCCTGGAAGAACCACATGGAGGGCGGCTAAGGAAGACACTTGATGACATGTAGACACCACAGACGTGCACTTGTGTGCACACCTATGCACATACACACAGGTGCACAGATACACACACAAATAAAAATAAGCAAAGAAATAGAGGGAAAAATTAGACTCACAGATGAACTGCACAAGTCATCGATGGACTGGGGAGGTGGGGATGCCCACTGGAGCCCTAGGCTGGTGGGTGTGGCATGGCAGGACGCAGGTGGCACTGTGTCCTCCAGGTTCCTTAAGGAGCTAACATCTCCAGGATGTTAGCCAGTTCCCACAGACAAAGACAGGCAGAAGTGAGCCACAATGTCAGCTGGTGCCAGCTGTATGCCTGCAAAGTGAAGACAGGAGGTTGGCATCAACTGTATACCCACAAAGTGAATCCTGGAGGTTGGTGCTACCTCGCCCAGTGTGAAGTAGCATGCAGCTCAAGAAAGACATGGGTCACCACTGAGCATAAGAATAGAGAAGTCACCCAGACACTACACGAATGACGAGAGGAACCACACAAAGGACACCGAGGTCACAACACCTCGTACGTACGTACAATTCACAAAGAGATGAGAGCAACTCAGGGACCAAAGTTCAGATCAGCAAAAAAATGAGGACCAGCAGATTAAGAGGGGCTCCTTCTAGGAAGAGAAGGAATGAGGTTAGAGAAAGACACAGAGAGAGCTTAAAAGAAGAAAAAGACACACAGCAGTTGTCCAAATGGGAGCCATCTTTGGAGAATGGGACATTATTAAGGATTATGCTAAGGGAAAGGGAACACACAGTGGTCACCATATGCATGTCATCCTTTTACCATTAATATCAGAGTCCAGGCTGCCCTGGAACACACGGAGCTCCACCTGCCTCTGACTCCTGAGTTCAGAGATTGAAGGCATGAGCAACCATGGCTGATTTCTTTTTGTCTTAACTGAGGAGACAAATTACCTGGCCCTCCTAATAGAGCTGTATTCCTGACATGAAGATTGTTTTGTATCCATTCAAGCAAATAAAATAAACTACACATTTATATGGTCATCCATGCACATCATAAAGAGCTTCTGGAATATTCTATGATGAAGAGCATCTCCCAGCTGTCCAGGAGACCTTCCCTGACCCTCTGCATCTGGCTGCATTTGAGATAAGAAAGACATTTGGATGCAAACAGATGAGCTGAGGTCCATTTAGAACGCTGTAGAAATGGAAGTACCATCAGCAGTATCGAGAGTGGGGGTGACGACCTGCTGGCAGGGCTGCGGTGCTCAATTAATTCTTAATGTGTTTGGGGGGCTTTGTTTGGGGGGCTTTCTCCCTGCCGCTGGGTCATTTACTAATGCAGGGACTCACTCCTTCCCTCCGCCTTCAGCACACCCATCACCATGGAGACGGGAGTGACTCAGAGATCATAAATAAAAATAATCCGACTGCACACGCCACCACATGCCACCTGGATGCAATGCCAACCCATTTTTTTTTCCATTCTGAGAGCTCATAGAAACTTCAACGATGCACACCTCCCAAGAAACAGAAGCTACTGGGCACCCACTGAGAACCAGGGTAATACCCAGGGACATATGTACTTCCCACTGACTCTGACCAACTGCAGGGAAACAAGGCTGTGTGTGTGTGTGTGTGTGTGTGTGTGTGTGTGTGTGTGTGTGTGTGTACACACGTGTGCTCGCCATGCACGCATGAATATATGTGTTTCTGGGACTCATGTATGCTAGGTAAGTGCTCTTCCACTGATCCACATCCTCCTCTGTTTTTACTTTGTATTCCAGAAAAGTCTGCCTAAATTGCCTGGACCAACCTCAAACTCTCTATAACCCAGATAAGCCTTATACTTGTGATTCCTCACACACACACACACACACACACACACACACACACACACACACCTGCCTCTATGTGGCTAGGATGACAGGCTTGCACCAAGCTCAGTTTGTCAATATACTCTGCCCTGGGAACTGCTGAGTGCTTGTACACACCCCACCTTGAGAATCTGAGTGGGTCTCTCGCCAACACAGGAGCTCCTTGACTTGACACTTGCGGCTTTTCCAGATCTGTCCTTGCCAGAAGAACCCACGTCCCAAGGTGCCCAAGAACAAGAATTCCCACAGTCAGAAAGTCCCTCCTTTCTTCCCCCTCTCCCGGCCTGGACCTACAGAGTGCTGCAAGCCAGCCACAACTCAGCCGGGCTTGAGGACCACAGTCCTACTGGAATTGGCTTTATCTTCGCTATGTGTGGCACTGACTACTCTTTATGACATTAGCCTGCTTTGAAAATAACTGTGTTTAAGTAAAAGCAGGCAGGGATGCTGGGGATGGAAGCAGGGTTTTGCACATGTGCTGGATAAGCACTCTGGCTCTCAGCTGTACCCCAGCCCTCTTTCCACTCCTTTATTTTGAGGGAGTGTCTCCCTAAGTTGCTCATGCTAGTCTTGAATTCATGATCCAACTGTTTCCGTCTCCTGAGTAGTTGGGATGACATCCGACCTGACTCCATTTTTAAATACATTTTTTAAAATTAATATTTCTTTTTTTGCCAGATGGTGGTGGTGCATGCCTTTAATCCCAGCACTCAGGAGGCAGAGGCAGGTGGATCTCTGTAAGTTCAAGACCAGACTGGTCTACAAGAGCTAGTTCCAAGACAGGCTCCCAAACTACAAGGAAACCCTGTCTCAAAACACCAAAAAAAAATTTTTTTTCTTAATATGTATGAGTTTTTGCCTACATGTATGTCTGTGTACCACACGAATGCCTGAAGTAAACAGAGGCCAGAAGAGGGAATCAGATTCCCTGGAGCTGGAGTTACAGGCAGTTGTGAGCTACCTACCCAAGAAATGAAAATCAGCTCCTCTGCAAAAGCAGCAAGCACTCTTAACTGCTGAGCCATCTCTCCAGCTCCTAAATGGAAAAATGTAATAGCAGGAAAATACTTCAACTGAGGCAAAATAATTAATAATAATAACAACAATAACAACAACAACAACAACAAATCATGAAGGCAACCCAGGGCAAGCCAAAGGCGGAAAACATAGTAACTGAAGCCTTTTGGCTCCTGATTGCTGAGTGATGGCTCAGGCATCTCTCTCCACCTCAGGTGAGCCACCAGAGGCTGCCACCTGTTGACTCTAAAGTCTCACTCAGCTGTAATTACAAAGGCTGAAGACCCTTGAGCCCTTCACAAGTCCCTGGATCCTCCTGTCTCCATCCCCTCAATGATGTAACCAACACTCAAGGGAGCAGGTTCACAGTCTGAGGGGATACAGTCCATGCCAGTGGAAAAGGTGTGGTGGCAGGAACTGAACCAGGAGGTGACACTGGGCCCACAACCAGGGAGTAGCTTGCACCAAATGACCCACCTCCTCCAGCAAGGCTCCACCTCCTAAAGGTACCACAATCTTCTAAAATAGCGCCACCTGCTGGGAACCAAGTGTCCAAACACCCAAGCCTGTGGGGGACACTTCACATCCAAACACAATAGGTCACTAAAGGATCTGGGGCTGGAATTTAAAATAACCTCAAATTCAGTTATTGGACGTTTTGTCTGTGATGGTTAACCTTGACTGTTGATTTGACACAACTAGAACCACCTGTGCAGGGAGTGGCACTGAGGGCTGTCTGTGGGGCACTGTCTTATGTTAATTGGTGTAGGAAGTTGCGGTTTGGGTCTCCAGCTGTACCAAAGAGCAGAAACTGAGCTGACTGTCAGCATGCATACATTCATGCTCTCTCCGCTCTCGACTGTGGACGTGACATGACTGGCCACTTCAAGCCCCACAATGATGGACTATAACTGGGAAATTGTGGGCCAAGATAAACCATGTCTCCTCTACATCACTCCCATTGGGACATTTCGTCACAGAAATAGAAAGGAAACTAGGACACTATTTTCACCTCACTTTGCAACTGTGATCAAAGACTCTAACCACAGGCCACTTAAGCGGGCAATAGGCTTAATCCGTTTATCTTAACCCACAGTTCTAAACTGTAGTTCATCGTGGAAGGAAGTTAGGGAAGGAACTCAAGCAAAAAAACTTGAAGCAGAAACCATGGAGGATGTGGTTTGCTGGCTGGTTCAGAGGCTCACACTCTGCTAGCTTCCTGATACATCCAAGGCCACCTACCTAGGGATGGTACCACCACAGTGGCTAGGCTCTTCTATATCCCCTAACAATCATGACAGTCCCCCATGGACATACCCAAAGCCAATCTCTTCTTTTCCAGGTGACTGTAGGCTGTGTCCAGTTGACAGTCAAAGCCAAAAGACAGCCATTATTCTAACACAACAAAATACAGAGGAGGATGTAGTTTTTACATTGAGTTTCTCAGCAGAGGCCCATGACAGCGAACATCTATAAAGAGTTTAGGAATCTGATGATGGCATTGGGGCGGGGGGGGGGGGGGGGGGGAAGCTCTTGCTGATGTGGAAACGCTTGGATGAAATGTCAAGTACAAACAGCTGCCGTACCCCTGGCATCTGACTCTTTCATCTCACTGGGGTGTGGTACATCCTTTCTGGGAGTGAGTGGCAGATTAGCACTTCAGTGAGGAGGAGTGCTGCCTTCCTCACCAACCCAGTCAGAGCTTCGTTAACAGTCACGCAGCCACAGAAGTCAAGGATAATTGGGAATTATCAACTTGACTTTTTGAAATTATAATAATTACTACGACTGGAGGTGCAAAGGAAAAAATACTTGCATATTGTTGGAGGGGGTGTCAACAGATAATCTTTCTGAAAGTTCACTTGGCAACAGGGATCAAAACATTGAAAAATATTCACATCCTTAGCCCAAGAAGAATCTCCTAACCTAAGAACTTGTAAGAAATAATAAGAAAGTTCATTGCAAAACACCTAAAGCATTGAAACCAAGAAATGGCCTGGATACTAAAAAAATTGTGGGCCAAAGAGTGTCCTTGAAATGAAGCACGACACAGCCTTCACAAATCATACGTGAAGAACATCTGAAAGCAGTAAAGTGGCCAGAATATCATGGAGAATAAGAAAAGGGGGCATGTGAACCTTCAGAATTAGGAAAATCATTGCAGGAATGTTGAGTGTTTGTGTCTGTGAGTGTGTCTATCTGTGTGTTTCTCTGTGTGTGTGTGTTTGTGTGTGTATGTGTGTGTTGTTCTGACCTCTGCATGTGCAGTGTGTGTGTGTGTGTGTGTGTGTGTGTGTGTGTGTGGACACGTGCACATGTCTGCAGAAGCCAAAAGAGTGTCAGATCCCCTGAAACTGGAGTAACAGATGATGGTGAGCCACCATGTGGTTTCTGAGAACTGAACTTTCATCCTCTGCAAGAGCAGTCAGTGCTTTTAACCACTGAGCTGTCTCTCCAGGCCCTATTTTTTAGTCTTTGCATGTTTCTATAGTCTCCAAATTTTCTTTTTTTTTTTTTTTTTTTTTTTTTTTTTTTTTTTTTTTTTTTTTTTTTTTTTTTTGGTTTTTCGAGACAGGGTTTCTCTGTGGCTTTGGAGCCTGTCCTGGAACTAGCTCTTGTAGACCAGGCTGGTCTCGAACTCACAGAGATCCGCCTGCCTCTGCCTCCCGAGTGCTGGGATTAAAGGCGTGCGCCACCACCGCCCGGCAGTCTCCAAATTTTCAACAGTACAGTTGAAAAGTCACAGTCAGGGAGTCCTAAGGGTGAAGTTTATAAAAGGCCAATAGTTTGACTTTTAACATTATGAATTTTTTTTGTACTCCAGGGAAACAGTTTTGGCTTATGTGTCAGTTGAAATCAAGAGTCCACAGGGAAGATTGGAACCAAAGCCTGCTGGATCAGCACCAGAGTGTGGGCTTGCAATACTGCTGACATCCACCAGGAGGCACTGTTGCACCACACGTGGCACTCATCTGCTGGTTGCTCAATTCTCTCCCTCTCTCCATAGACTTCTGTTGATCCTATAGCATCAACGCTATGAAGACAGGACATCATCAAATGTGTCTACACAAACTGAGATGGCCCCTGCATGGGACCACTGTCACACATGCATGCAGACCATCATGGGCTGAAACATCACCTCACGGAGCACACTGGCTGTGGCTATGGTAGAATACTGGTTGCCAGCTCAATCACACAAAACCCCAACCTGGTGGCTTTTCTTCCTTCTCAGATCTCTGGTTCTACTTCCTTCTGTTCCAGCACACCCTCAGGCTACACTCAGGCTACACTCAGGCAAGTTACCACAGCAAGCTCAAGAAGAAGGACCCAGGATGGGAAGACAGCTCAGTGCGTAAAGCCTTTGCCCCAAAATACGAAAACTTGAGTTCAGTGTAAAAGCTGGGAATGACGGTGGTGTCTCCAGTCCATCTTCAAAATGTGGCAGAGGCAGGCCGACCTTGGGGACAGGCAGATCTGTGGTGCTCGCTGCCTGCCAGGTCTAGCCAAGCAACAAGCAATAGGTTCAGTGAGAGTCATCTCAAAAAGTAAGACAGACGGCTGGAAAGATGGCTCAACAGTTAAGAGCACTTGCTCCCTTTCCAGAGGACATGGGTTCGATACCTAGCACCCACAGGGCAGCTCACAACCATCTGTAACTCCAGTTCCATGGGATCTGATGCGCTCTTCTGGCCCCTGTGAGTACCAGGCCACATGGTGCATAGATAGCCATGCAGGCAAAACACCCACACACATAAAATAAATCTTTACAAAATTTAAGTAAGATATATAGTGATAGAGGAAGACACCTATGGTTAACCTGTGGCCTCCACAGGTGTGTGCACACACATACACACACCTGTATGAGCATGCATATATACACCACACACACACACACACACACACACATTCTCAGCAGGGTTCCAGGGGTTACTACTGTATACAATCTCATTTCCAGAACAAACACGAGTCGGGGGAAAGCAACGGCTTACCCCTTCACTCCCTACTATCTTCCTCTTCTCGCTGCCCAGAGGGCGAGAGAGACGGTTCAGGACCCCTGGGACCCTGATGAGACAATGTGTCTTTAGGAATGGCAGAGCTAGAGGGAACTGGGAACTTGGGTGGTGCTGCCAAGATTCCATATGCTTATACCCCTTCCTCCAGATTTGCCATCCCATGCCCAGACCACAGTTCCTGAAGCCCCCGCTCCCACCCCCACCCCCCTTCAGACCTCACACCATGCCCAGTGCCAGCAGTATGGCCATCAGCTGTTCCATGTAGGTCTACCCACTCTAGGGAACCTAAAGTGACTGCCGAATTCCTGAATGCCTGCATCTCTCCTTTAGTCTAAGAAAGGTGACAGCTCTAATTCATCTTGGTTTAGGAAGTGGAGTGTCCCCCCGCAGCTGTCTTGATGAGCCAGTATGCTGAGGAACCAGGGACGCAGGTAAAGAACTAATTACCACACAGGATCCATCTCTCCGTCTTTAATCTCCAAGGGGGGAAAAATGTCATTTAAATGCATCTGCGCCAGGGAACTAGAAAGGCCGCCTGCCTGGCTCCACAAAGAGCTCAGAGTTTGTCACCCTGCTTTCTATAGCCAAAAGAAAAACATTATTTTTCCTGGCACCAGTGAAGGAAGGCGAAGCCATGAGGAGACCTGGAAGTCAGATGAATTCTATAAGATAGCCCTGGGTAGCCGCACCTGGACCAAGGCGGCTGCCAAGCTTCTAAACACTGAGTGGCGAAGCCAACCTGAGGGAAACGCCAAGGAACAGTAAATAGACTCAGAGGTGGCTCTTGGAGCCTGGGGTCCTGCAGAAGGCGGGTCTGGCTTCCGGGCTACAGCCACTGAAGCAGGGGGAAAACTGCAGGAGCCACGGAGAACCCAATTAATTCCATCAGCTGGTAAAACATTCCAGCTCGCTAGTTAAAAAGGTAGGGGAAAGTTCCGAACAGCCTCTCTAAGCAACCACCCCCACCGACCCCCCCACCCCCACTCCCCCACCCCTGGCAGCATAGGAAGATTGCCAGGGCAACAAAATAAACAGAGTGCCACACAAAGCTGGAGGGATGCTGATCTTAGCTCCCCACTGCTGTGATGCCCAGGACACCTTTGCCCTCTCTGAACCTCCTTCCCTTTTCCTTTTCAACTTAATTTTAAAGTTTTAAGTACTGAATAAATGAAATGTTTCTGTGTATCAAACTTCAAAAGATAAATGGGTACAGAATGATTTTTTTCCCTTCCTCTACTCTCTTGTTGCCCCCAAACTCCCAAAAAACAATCGATGTTATTGGATTGTAGTTTGTTTTGCTTTTGAGGCGGGGTCTCATAACTCAGGCTGGTCTCCAGTTTGCTACAAAGTTGAGGATGACCTTGAACTCCTGATCCTCTTGCCTTCTGCATGCCTGATTTATGCTGGGCTGGGGATGGAACCCAGGGTTTATGCATGCTAGGAGAGCCCGCTCCCAAAAACTATATTCCTATTCTCATGTCTGACTTCTCTTGGAAACCTAAATCTGTTAGCCCTTTCAAAGACTTGCCCCATGACCTGACTTCCTCCTATTAGGTCCTGCCCCCAATGACCTGACTTAACTCCTGCTTGATCCACCCCCTCTTCCAAAGACCTAAACTTTCCCCAGGTTCAGTATCTAGTGGTCCAATCTCCTCTCACTAGGCCCCACCTGCTGAAGGTTCCATGCCTAAAGCTAACCACAACCTGGAGACCAAGCTTTCCCCACATAGGAGTTTTTGTAGGACACTCAAGATAAAAACTATAGTACTAATCTACAATACCATTGATGTTCATTTTCAAACTGGAGGACTGTGACAGCCATCTGCCTTATGCCTTATCTTGCCACTAACAATGGAGGGTTGGGGTTCAGATAGGGAACCCTGAGTCACTCTGATGATAACACAAACTCCAAATGCTCAACACATTGAAAGAAATCATAGATGTCACATACACACACACACACACACACACACACACACACACACAAACACAATGCCTTTTTTCCCCTACTGTGTGGAGTAGGAAGACCTTACCCCAACCCAGGCTGCCCTTGAACCCCAACCAAGACAAATAGAGGAAAATCTCCAGAACAAAACAAAAGATGAATCCGGGGTGGGGTGGGGTTGAAGGGGGAGTCTGGCCAGGCACCTCCATGTCACTGTTTTCTAGATGCTTTTGTGTGGCTCTTGTTTTTACCAAGTGCATCTATTATGCTCAGGGGAGGCAGAAGGTGCAGACATTATGTAAGGAAGAACAGAGCTCAAGCTGAGGAGATCGCTGTCTCCACCAATGTAAGACCTGTGAGCCTGTCGCTCCCAAAGCCACAGGCTAGTTCTTGAGAGCAAAGGCATCATTTGGGAGAGAGAAGGAAAGAGTAGCTCTAAGTGGGAAACTGCTGGGTAAAAGCCTCCCCTGCTGGGAGCTGCTCAATTCATTCATTAAGGATGAAACAGACTCCAATCTAGAGCATCCCACGAGGGGGCGGGGCGGGGCTGGCTGTCTCTACAAGGTGCTCACAGAATGGCTCCTTCAGAAGACCCTCCCTGAATCTTAGCAAGATCCCGGTCAGAAAGACAAATGCCTGCAGGGAAGTCAGCAAGTGAAGTCAGGGGACCAACACAGAACACTTAAATATTAAATTCACAGGGCCACAGTCCCCTCTATACTGGGGACACCATTCTGGTGGAAATACCTCCAGTCTTGAACAGAGTTGGGGAAACAGAGAACAGCTTGAGGGAAGCTACAGGGGAGGCCTATTATAAATGGTAACTTGGAGGAGAAGCTTCTGCAAAGTGGGGATCCCATGCTTTGCATGCATACTAGCATGCATACTAGTCCGCTGCACCCCACATCTGTGGGGCTATGAGATGGTATTTCATAGCATTCCCCACATTCATACACCCCCAAACTGAAGTGCTCAGGAGAAACTGTCCAGTGGACCCACTCCCCCACCCCCCAGACAATCCTTTATCAAGAAAAATGCATTTCTGATTCAGTCTGAGAGGTGCCATCTGCACCAGATGCTGAAAGGGAGGGGTGTTGACCACAGACTACCAGAGAAAATGCTAGGGACATCAGCCTACTCCTCTGGTTTGAGAGGTGCTCCATAGCTTCAAAGCAGTGCTAAAATCCACGAGTAAAGCGCTTACCACACAAGCATTAGGACCAGAGTTCGATCCCCAGAACCCACAGAAAAAGCCGGGCAGAATGCTGAGGGCTTTTAATCCCAGTACTGGAAAGACAGAGACAGGACTGTTCCTGGAGTTTGCTGACTAGCGCATTTCACCTAATCAGCAAGTCCCCAGTCCCAGTGAGATCTTGTCTCAAAAAAGCAATGTAGGTGCTAGAGAGATGGCTCAACAGTTAAGAGCACTTTCTGCATTTGCAACAGACCCAGGTTCAGTATCTAGCATCCGCATAGTGACTCAAACCACCTGTGACTTCAATTCCAGGGGATCTGACACCCTGGTCTGGCCTACACGGCCTCCTGAACATATGTGGCACCCAGACAAAAATGCAGGGAAACACTTATACACATAAATAATATTTTTAAAGATGGATGACTCCTAAGGCTCATCTGGTCTTCAAACATGTGTACAAATAATAATAACTATAATAATGATGATAATAATAATAATATAAAATGAACCAAATAAAATCCATTGCATAGTGGTGTGTGTGAGTGTATGTAAATACTAGCATCCACATAGTACAGACAGCACATGATCTCTCTATCAGACAATGATGTCAGAGCCATTAAGGCCACCCGGCACACAGTCCCAATCCTAGACAGTCAATGTAGCATCAGTCTTACACAGAAGAGGAACATGGGGACCCCATAAATGTTGTCCATGACCAGTGCCAAATGAGGCAATGAGCCTCAGGGATCCTCCCACCTCCGTTTCCCCAGCACTGGGATTACAAGCACATACCACCACGCCTGGCTTTTTCTTTCTTCTAACTTGAATTCTGAGGTTCAAATCCAGGTCCTCATGTTTATGGAATTTAACATTTTAACTCATTAATTTAACTCATTAGTTTAAACATTTTAGCTCATTAGGTCTCAAAAGGCCACATCAGAGGTGGCAAGTAATCTTGCCCTGGATCTGCAGCCATATTACTAAGCATAAGCATCTGAGAACCAGCCAGAAGACTCTGTAGTGAGCTTACCCAAGAGCCACTGGACAGCCAGGTATGAGCTGCTGCTCAGCTCCTGGAGACATGCGTGTTCACACATTGGGGGGGATAGAAAACCAAAAGTGTAACATTGAGTCCATAAATGAGAAGGACTGATGATCTCTTCCCAGGCCATTATCCATCCCATTCATCTCGGTTTCTCCGCCTGAGTAACAGGCAGACGTGGTTGCCAACAGGTCCCAAAGGACTGATGACAGACTCCATTTACAAAGGGTTCCAGAGATGCAGTTCCATCCCAGCTCTTGAAGCATTTTTCAAACCAAGGAAAGAGAATTTCATTTAAAAAGACCAACGGCCAGGAACAACCTCACCATTGGGTTCCAATTTGATCCTGTTGACAAAATCTGAGCCTTCAGAAGGTAGATCATATCTCCGACTTTTGTCTAATTACCTCACCTCGGACAATTACTGCAGCGGCAGACAATGGAAAACAAGAGCTGTCTGCCCCACAGCCCATGGCTCACAGATAGGGCCCCTCAGAAATGCAACACTCCACGGACATTATCAGACACCTACTGTGTGCCTGCTGCACATTCAAACTGCAGGTTCGAGACAGAAGAGGCATCTCTTCCCATGGGAAATGAAGCACTGAGAATAGACAGTAAGATCGTTCCAGAAATTGATAAAGGGAAAGAAGAGGGTTAAGCTAGGTCACAGTGTGATACTACAGACTGATGAGGAAGAAGCCATGCCCTTCCTTTACTTGGACTTTGCTCTTTCCTGCTTCCTACGACATCACATATATAATCTGCATAGTGCAAGCTGTTCCTCTTCAGAGTGCTTGAGGTGTCGGACATCCATTCTGATTGGCTGAGGTATTGTGTATCCAAGTCTCATTGGCCAAAGTGTTGCTGCTGATTGGTCCATGCCTTTTGATACATTTGTTAAGGATACACAGACATAATGCTGTAACGCTGTAACACTGGATCTCCCACTGGCTTTTTCTCCTCCTGCAGAATTCAGATATCATAGTGACTATGCAGAGAGGCCCTTGCCTAACATCCAGCTCAAGAAGCT